>NC_077222.1:109257478-109628391 GCF_024763615.1 Phlebotomus papatasi | reverse complement strand
TTAGAAGAAATGTGTCAAATTCCGGACAGCTTACAATTTCGCCCACTTTTTTGTTCCTCAAAATTCCATGATTTTTAGTTATGCATACTCTAGAGATTTATACAATGCAAAAAGAAACAAAAAATGTCGCTTTTACGAACGAGGTGATACGAAAAGGACTTTGGAAGAATTCCGGAGGGCAAGGAACCATCGATATTAGGGTTGCCGGAGTGGCCCATCTCCCTACAACAAACTATCTACAAAATGTTAAACAACATTCCTGAAAAATAAATGACAAAAAACAAGTTGCATTAAGAATATTCCATTTCAGACTTATGACTTTGGCACTTGCATGCAACTATGCCGAAATTTGGTACGGTTATCTTACTGAGTTTAGTTCATTATGGTGCTCGTATATCTTTCCGATTTGGTGAATTTCAATTTCAAAGTAAAATTCGATTGTCAATAGATCAATGTCAATTTCAATCTGTCGAAGTTTTTCGCTCAGATATTCACTTTAAACCCTAGTAAACTTTTATATTTTCGTAATTAAAAGGAACAGTTTGTCAATTAAGAACAGGAATTTGGTTAAATATTTTCAGTTTTGTCATAACCCTTGCAATCTCGTAAGACCTCTATACATTTTGAGCAATTTTGAGCAAACTTTTGACGTTTACGCCTATATTAGTGCGGACGATTTCTTTCAAAAATTAATTTCAATGTGTAAGGGCCTTTAAGTTTCACTGGTAAAAATAAAAGGGTCAAATTGACCCTTTTCAAAAGGATGGATCGTATTTGACCCTTTGAAAGGTTCACTTTTGTATCACTTGAAATTTAGTATGCACATTTATCACGAATAATCATGTTTTATTGTAAACTTATTACTGAAATCATATTTCTCTCATCTGAGCGAACACCAAAGATCACTTTTTCATTGTTTTTTTATTCGTTTATTCCGGAATTAAATAGATGTCAAAACCGTGACCCTTTCGAAGGGTTCCTGGTGACCCTTTCAAAGAGTCAAATATGATCCATCCTTTGGAAAAGGGTCAATTTGACCCTTTTATTTTTACCAGTGTTGTTTTTGTTTCACAAATGTCATAGCAGAGTTCATCAATTGGGGTTGTCATAGTGCAAACTACGAGTCGGATTCATAGGTTGGAAGGATTGAAAGGGAATAGGCTCTCTCTAGTCAACTAACCGCCACATTTTCTAGCATCCAATCCAAACAGATTTCCCCGAAACATACAAGTCTACACGTACTTCTTCTCTGGCGTTCTAGACCGGACTGACTCTCTCGACCTGTCAGAATCGACACATTTAGTCTCAATTTAGGTCTGAAAAGGTTTCTGACTCATCCTCAGACACCAACAAAGCCATCTTAGCGAAAAACTGGTAGGGGAGACTGGGGCAAAATTTGTCAAAACGAAAATTTCAATATTAACTATTTTCTAAAATTAAAGGAACTGACGCTTGAAATTTTTATTATAGATAGCCTTCATGAACCTTCTTAAACTTACAAAGTTTCAAGGGATTCGAGGAAGCATTATATAAAATAAAAAATAATGAAATTTTGAGCCCTATTTTTGGAATATTTGGCTTACAGAAAATATCAATACTGATTAGCTCAATTTAAGCACATTTCTCGTTAAGATAGAGAAAAATTATCTTCGACAAAGTTGTAGAGTAATAAATTTCCTATAAAGATATGTCTATTTGATATTTTTAACGTTTGCGAGAATAAAACGCCACAAATTATCCGAAGACTGACAAAATTTGCCCCAGCAATTTTTGGAATCTACACAAAATCGACTTTTAGAAAATGAATCGAAAATTACATTTCTTTCGAGATAGAGGGAAATACTTTACTGCAATGTTGTAGAGCAGTAAATTTCCTATAAGAATGTGCTCATTATAAAACGTTTAAGTTTTCTCAGAGCTCGTGAAAGTATTAAATATCCGTCTTGACAAGTTTTGCCCCAGTCTCCCCTATCAGCCTTGGGTCTGAAGCCGACCTCAGTTTGGAAAGATTGAGAGGAAATGGGCTCTCTTAGGGTAACTAGCCGTTACACCTTTTTAGCACCCAGCCAGACATTCCAGAGAGATGCAGGTCCATACGTCCTTAATCGTTTCTGACATTCTAGACCGGACTGACTCTATAGGCCCTCCAATTTACAGGTACAGTGACAAAGACCCAGAAAGCAATGATACCACAACGGCTTAAAAACGATCTAGGAACCAATTTGAATAGTAACGTTTATAACTTCCAGAGTTTTTGCAAACGTAAACAATTTCATTGGAAGTAGGTTTACATTATGATATTTAGGTACAGGACTTAACAAATTTCAACTGTTAACAAGAAAATTCGTATTCTATTTTGACCAAACCTCCGTGCGGCCATCGCCGTCTTAGCGTTGGCGTCAATTCCAACCCACTCCTATTTTTTTTGTTCTTTTCCTTACCCCTTATAAACAATCTGAAGCCAATTGACCTATTGGCTTATTTTAACCGAAAACCAAAAACCTCGTTTTCATGTTAAAATATTGTGACTTTGAGAAACTCGATAGATGGCGAAGCGAAGTATTCTTATCATTTTTAAGCTTTGACATATTTGACTCATTTTTTTTATTTTAACTCTTTTTACATGGGTTTTATAATACCACATAAATTTGCTTCATGAGAATACGACACAATCATAAGCTCTTTTAGTGTCCAATCTATTTTTTTGTCACCAATTTCTTTTGGGTTTCTAATGGTTCTTATGCGTTAATTGCGTGTTTCCCAAGACTCGTTACTAACCAGTTTTCCACAAGCATTATCAATAGACGCGTAGTGCTTATGCCAGCCCATTAGATCTTTAAGCAAAACCAAAATTGGTGTAATTGGAAGAAAGTGTTTTGGATACAAAGAAGTCAATTCTTTTTATGAAAATCACGTTGACACGATTTTGCGAGATTTTTTGACCGGTTGTCTCTTGTGAGCCTTTGTTACGGATTTCATTCCGCAGAGTCGTAAATTAAATCTATATCCATATTGAGTGAAATTCCGGACAAAGTGGAATATCGAACAAATTGGTCTGTTTAAAAAAATTTAGTGGACTTATTTTAATGATTGTGGAGCGATTCAAATCTTCTGAGTAGATTCTTTTTTTTTTAAAGCTACTGGGTCACACGTTGAAGTGAAAATATACACCCACGCTTTTGTTTTTTTTTTGTCTTCGTCTAAATTGCATTCGATGATGATTTTTTTTTGTGCCTCTCCTTAGATCTCACCCCGGAGTCCCACATGCTGCCGGAGGCCTCTTGTATGCTAATGGTTTTCATTCACAATAATCTCGAGGGCTCTCTCACGGTATTAAATAGCGAAAACTCGCACATGGTGGTATTTCAATTGACGGAGACTCCCATAAACTTGAAATATAGTGCCTTCTGCTTGTTATGTTTTTCAATCTTTTATTGCTCCAACTCCACAGAGAGATATGTACATAATTCTTCTATTTAAGATCCCTTAAAATTTTCAACTACCAATTGAATTTTTTCAACATCAACTGTTTCAATTGTCTATCGGTCTTTTCGTCCGGGAGGGTATCATGGATTTGAGGTCAAACGGTTAGAGATTATCAACTTGTGGTCTTAGAAGCTGTCTAGAAAATTCTTTTGAAGTTAAATTTCACATCTCTTTTTTGTCAAAAGTTCTGCATATGTCTATCCCATTCTTTCTCACTCTTCTTCTTCTTTTGAACATCACACTAAATTAAATTTAATTCAATCCAATTTTGGGTGCGATAGAATAGAATACACTTATGTAAATCATCTGAGAAAGAAAAGGACGTGAATTTTGATTACATGAAATTTCACAAACCTAAAAGGTGTGCAAAAGGCATAATAATAATTTTTCAAGAAAAATTGTTTGAACAACTCTAGAGAGCGTTTTTCTCAATCGATTGAGGCGGGTTTCGGTTCGTTGGAAAGGTCTTGGAATCTTTGATAAGTATAAACCGTATCCAATAGGATGAGTCGGTAAAATGAAATTGTTATAAATAAATATAAAAATGTAGGGGAAAGTGTCAATGTTTCGTACGATCCCAAGCTTCGTAATGACTAAATTTTCCCTATGTTTCTCAAAAAAAGTGACTCATCGCAGCCATATTTTATAAACTAATGGAAAATGCTCAGGTTAGTCATTACGAAGCTTGAGATCTTACGAAGCATAGGCTTCTCCTAGATTATTTTTTCAAATTTAATTAAAGTCACAAAAGAATTCTTAAGATAAATATATATTCTTTAAATTCGAAAAGCTTTTCTATCCTTTTTACTTTTTTAAGTCAACTTGCGGGTCATTTATTTACTCTGAAAAACAATAACCGTCGCAATATTAATGGCGTCGCATGAACGGGATGAATTAACAATAAAAGAACTTCTAAATCACTTGCGTTGCAAAATTACAGGAAAAGTTAATTAGAAATTTTGCTTAGATTAAGATATAAGTTATCCACTGTATGCACTTGAGAATATTCACGCAGAGAAGGAAGTTGTTCTTCTGTGCCATAAATCTTCTTTGAGAATTTAAGTATGTTGACCAGTTGAGGTATTAATTGAGAATCAACGCATAGGAAGACTTGGTAAATACATAAGCTGTGAACAAATTTATTGTTCATTGTCTTCTGGAATTCCAAAGAAAATAACTATGAAGGCCATTATAAAAAAAAAGTCTCCAAATAAAATAAATTCTAAATCCGGATATCCAAAACCGTACAGATCATTAATGATTTTTTGAAACTTGCAATATATCTGGGCGTGAAAATTGTCCCAGCAAGTGAAACATTTTCACGAGTTTTGTCAAAGCCAAGCCAATAAATAAAAGATATAGATTTTACGCTCATCAACATGGTTTTTGATCTGAGAAATAGCAAAACGAAGGGAGCGGGCAAGATGATGACTAGCCCATTGAGAGATACTTGGGTTGGAAATATAATCCAACATATAGCTCAGTAAGAGACAAAGTGCGATTTGAAAGAAGAGGTACTTGGAGGATTCTATTTGTTAGTTTGATGACCCCATCACCTAAATGTCTCAAATGTCAAGAGATTGTTTCAGTAATTTCACTCCACTATTCCAACCACCTTGCATAGATGTTTATGATGTAGCTTAACTAAGATTATGTAAATCAAACTTAACATGTGCGCAGTAGAGAGAAAACTTATGCCTTGTGTGAGTCTTGTCATAAATAACTTACACTGGAATAGCCTTCTTTAGAATGTTTTCTTCATCTTTTATAAGCATTCTTCGGTCCGTTTTTCAATCGAAACCGTACTTGTCCGTTTATTACATATTTCGACTTTTCCATTTCACAATATTTTTGTCATTAAAATGAAGAATCTTCGAGTTATTATGAGTTGAGAAATTTATATTTTCATATTATTATACTACCGACCGTTTTTGTTCGTTTTTCGGTCAGATAACAAACCGCCGTAGGGTAGGATACTCAACAAATTTGTCTCGGAAAAGAGCGAAAAATTAAAATTTGAACACTGAAAAATATATTACATGCAAATTGTAAGAAATTCATAAAGTTTGATAGCGACATTGTACTGTTTAAGTATGTCCTAATTATAAACCTGTCAATTTGACAGGGTGTTGGTAGGTTTAGTGTTAATTGAGTTGCTTTAGAATCCTTTTAGAGGTCCGGACTCCGGAGTGGACTCCCATCTTGTCGAATTGGGCCTAACCTTTGTAAGAAAATCGGATACTGTCTTCAAACTAGAGGTTTAGCCCAGTTTCCGAGGGTTTCAAAACCTTAAACAACTACCGATTTTATTGATTTTCCAAATTCTAATAGGTAATTTGGCATTCATAATCCAATCTAAGTCAAAATTTTCCAAAAAATCTTGACTGATAAGTTATTAGAGAAGATAAGCCACATGGCTAAGCCTTAGGTCTGAAGCTCGTATAATACAGGGGATCTCGGGATTACGCACTTCGGGATTATGTATCTGACGGGATTATACACACAAAATTATGCATTTCTGCCTACTCTGATAAAAATAATGTTTTGTCAAATTAATAAGAAAAGTTTGTGAAAAGAATGTCCTTCCATACAGAATACGAAAAAGTTTTATCAAATCGTCAGCCAAGGATCAACTTGACTTTGCTAAAAATTTGTCAAAGGGATGTTTTTCCATATAAAATGTAAGACAAATTTTTGTCAAACTGGTAAACAGCCTCTTTTTGGCAAAATTTGAATAAGATCCATTTGTAGGTTTAACAAGACATTTTTTTCAGAGTACCATTGGGAGCCAATTCTTGAAATAATTCACTATTTGGTCATTTATTAAAAAAAACAATTACTTTTATTACGGTATTTTTTGAATATTTTAGAAATTTACTGAAAAACTGAGGCATAAAAGTACTACTTATAATTTATTTCTTTTGAACAGCTGATTTTAGTAACAAAAAAAAAATGAAACAGTGATATTATCGTCCAAATTTTGTCAAAGGGAAAATAAAGGGCTTTTCATTCTATCTTCAACAATTTAAAATATTAAATATGCAAATTAGAACCATTTCTGTAAAGGTTAAATTTTTTTTACTGACCGTAATAAGATATTTTACTGCTCATTTTTAATTTTTTACTGCCATTTTGAATTTTTTACTGTTCGTTTGTTTTTTGCCCTTATTTAATAGAAATCCCCTACGGGTATGCAGATTTTCTGGATAAATAATGAAATTTCGCGTAGTTTTTTTGGTCCCGAAAATGTGCATAATACCGGGACTCCTTATACATCAGAAACAATTTTTATCTTTAATCTATTTGTCCGTTCAAAATTCGTTATCTAATTTAAAAATATACAGTACCCGTTCACTAATCCGGATCGGCGTAATCCGGACGAGTTCTTGATGGTTACATATAAAATAATTTTGACGTTATGAATGCATGTGTGCCCACCAATGAAAATGAATTATCTCGTGAAGTTTTTGTTTAATAAATGAAGTATAATTGCATAGAATTCTCTAATTATGTATTTTTAATCTTTTTTAAAACTTTTTTAAAATTTTTCTTTTTTGCAAAATTTATCTACATTACAAGCTTACATGAGTTTTAGTTTTTAATTCAAAATCCTGAAATATATAAAAGACGTAAAAGAGTAGCATTAAATGAATATTTTTTGAAAATTTCTTTTAAAAATGTCTAATATTCAAATTTTGAGCCTTTGAAAAATTATCCTTATAGCACAATAAATTTAAGATAGATTTATCGAAAGTTAAGAAAAACAAAATGGCACTGATCAATAACAACATTTTAAAGATTTCAAAGATACAAAGCCAAGTCAAACTTATTCGAAAATCGAGCAGAATTCTGAAATACAAGTTCACATATTCACCGCTTTAGCGCTGGCGGTTTTTCCATTTCGAGTTTTCGGTATTCTTGACACTTCATTTGTCAACAATATTGACAAAACTATGTAAACGTTTGTTGCAAAAGTGAATTTTTCATACGTTTGTAAAATCTCAAGATAGCAAAACTTGTGAATTTCAATTTCCTTAAAAGATATTGTTTTTTTTCTATAATCTTTTCACTTTTGTTTAACTTATCGTTTTAAATTTTCGGACTTCATACGGGTTTTTAGGTAAGTTCACGATATTTTGGTTATGACAAAATTCTTACCACAATGAAAGCCACTTTATCTCACTTTAGACCAAAACCGAAAAACCAAAAATAATGCAAAGTTGTATGAAATTAGATTTGAACTGGTCCTTCAGCCAATATGTTCGGAAGACCAGGACGCAAGGTAGCCTTACCCGAAAAAAAGGTTAACAGATTATAGCAATTTTATTTAAATGACAAATTAAAATCTAAAATTATGGCATATTTTTAATGATTTTCGAAATACTACTTTCGGTTTAAAAAAAAAGTTGGATGTTCGTTGAAAACGGTTTATGGACTGTTATCGGTTTTCTCTTAATTCGCTTTTATTCGATTTACGGTTTCTGATCTATGAAGACCACCCTTAAGTGCTAGCCTTAAGGGTCTACGGTTTTAGAAATAATTCAACGGTATTTTCGTTTATGGACTGACTTAAATGTCCGCGTGAACAAATATTGGGGAAAGATTGAAGGACATGTTAATGGTCCTTGACTCAACTTATTGCGTGTTCCCCCAAAGGTTTCAAGGCGGTACAACTCTTGTTTAGCCTTTATATTTAAAGTTAAACACTATAACAGAGATTCCAAATTAATTTTAAGTATTGTTTTAAAAATAGTGTTTATGAAATACTATTTAAACTTCATATCTCTGGTTCTATTGGACCGAATTTGATGACAGAGCGGGAATGAAAAACTTCAATACAGTGCCCGCTTCCTAATCCGAATCTGCGTAATCCGGACGAGTTCTCGACGGTTACATTTAAAAACATTTTGAGGTCATGTATGCATGTCTGTTCACGAATGAAAATGAATTATCTTGTGATGTTTTTGTTTAATAAATGAAGTATAATAGCATAGAATTCTCTAATTATGTCTTTTTAATCTTCTTTAAAACTTTTATTCTAATTCTACAAAAAAAATCTTGTATTATATTTTCGAGACGTTGAACAAATTCAAAAAATCCATCCGGATTACGAAGAGGACATCTGTCATTTTGTCTCCCAATCATCCGGAATATAAAGCGGGCACTGTACTACAACTTTCTAAAACATTAGACCTCGTTGAGGCAACACTGGGGGCGCCTCAGTCGCAGACCGATTTTGATGATTTACTTTTTCGTTTAGGATTTCATGGTAAATTTAGGGTCAGTCTGTATAAATTTCTCTGAGTACATCGTACCTGTATATATTTAAATAATCACTATAGTAAATCTTATGCAATGTAGAAAGAAAATGTGCGACGTTTTTCACGCTTTGCTTGTTAGTTTGTATCCAATTCACTCCTTTTTTTTTCGCGAGAGCACCAGGTGAATTTATATGAATAGCAGCTTGAACTCATCTCAACCATCTCCAGTGAGAATTGTCTGTCTGATTCTATTGCAAGATACTCTCGATGAAATATGAGACAGCTTCTTCTATTTTGTATCCGTGCACTTTTCACTTCTTTCTTCTCCGTCCGTGGTGTGTCTCTTGGGTCTGTGCGCGGTATCCCCTGGGCCTTTGGAAGTCTCCGGTACAGAATTGCATGACAAGCTGTGGTCTCCCAGACACAAGGAGAACCTTGATCTCTTCGTGTGTGTAAGAGTCAATTTAATTGTAACTTCTGTTTCGGTTGTACCTTGAGATGGTTGAGTAGTGAATAAAAATTTATTCATGTTGAGATCCAAAAACCAATTAAATAAACCCATGACCTCTCCAATCTCTTTCACTGCCATCACCGCCAAGATTGCAATCAATCGACCCACGATCCCATTAAATGGTTTCACTGGCAAATAATACTGCCAGATAGGCTCAATTCCAAATGAGATGTATTTCTGAGGGAGTTTAATATTGTAGAAAAGGGCACAATTACTTATCCACATTGGAGTCCTATCACTTCCATTTCCTTCTTCTTGCCCGAAGACAAAATCTTCCACCCAACTCTTGACAGAGAATCTAATTGTAATTGGGTGTACGTGGTCGATGATCTCGTTAGAATTGGTCCATTTGATTGCTATGTCGCTACTTTATAATAATAATTGTTGCCAGAGAAAAATCAAAGGGAAGATTGTACCATAGCAAATTGAAAGACAATCAATCAATTGCAAGCGATTGCTTTTAGAGATTGCTCTTTTGGTATGTGATTTGCGATTTGTGGGCTGGCACATTGAAGTTGATTTTCAATTAAGACATGATCGAGAAATTATAAAATTGTACATACAGAGAATTTTTCAGAGGAGCAGAAATTATGGTCTGGCTGAGAGAGGTGATCTATTGTGTCGCTTTTTAAGTCGGAAATAATAATATTGCTGCAGCAAAGTGAGATTGGAGTATGGGGGGGGGGGTCGACTATTATGCAGAATGTTATATTTATATTAAGCAAGGTTCGCACAAATCCATCAGTGATCTGCAAAAATACTTCACTGTAATTTTTCCAACATTAAGAGAGTGCAATTGATCTAACAAAGAGTTCCCTGGCGACGTCTAAAGGTCATTTCTAATTGACCGTCATTTGAAGCGATGGTCCCCTTAAAGTGCACTCTCGCTGCATAATGGATTGTAAGGTTGGGCATCAAATGAAGATGAACGCTAAATGCACGACTTCACTCAGATTGCCTGCCTGTAAATTCAGCATTCCTTTAAAACGTTTTTTTTTTAACTTCAAGCTTCTCACAAATGTCGATGGACATCACGGTAATTCCGAAAGACATGATCAAAACCTTATTTAGATGTGTTATTTCACACTTCATTAATGGAAGTGTGCGACTTTGACAGAAAAAAATGTGCACTGTTTTAATTATAAATTGAAATGAAGAAAAGAAGTTTAGTGGTCAAAGTAACGGATTTTTTCTAAAAATGTTTTTATGGCATCCCGTCTGACTCAGGGTAAGGGGATCTTAGCGCTAAGATCTCAAATATTACCCGGATATAGGGGTTATTTCAAACCTTGTTAGCGAGATCGAGATGGTATGCCCTACAGGGCCTTGACAAACTTGTGGATTAGCCGAGAGACGGCTTAATGTAATTATCAAGCGCCTGGAAAGTTGGCCTTTTTACATGGAACTATTTGAAGCCAATTCCTAAATTGCTCTCGGACTCAGCTCACAGTGCTCCAAGGAAAAAATTTATTTAAACAAAAATTTAGTATATTTATCCCTTCATACGGAAAGGGATCTTATAATACTGAAAAACTTCTCACTTTTTAAATATTTAGCATAACGATCACGAGTGCAGAAAAATTCCCATACGCATTTGTATGTGAAAGTAAGAAATTGGCTTCAACTTTGGAGGCCACTCGCCGGGGACTAGGTAGTTATATTCGATATATTGGTTAAACTTCATTTCCATCATTTTCACTAAATCGTCTCTCGGCTTAAGTCGTAAGTGCGCCTAGGGCATTACGGTTTAAAGTAATTATATTCAGAATAATTGTTAGACTACATTCCCATCAGATTCCCACTAACTTAGCCGTTTCTCGGCTTAAGCCAAGAGATGGATTAGTCAGAAATAGACGAAAATGTTTTCTGATCACTATTTTGATTATAATTTCGTAAAGTCGTCTCTCAACTTAATTCCTAAATGTGTCTAGGGCATTAGGGAAGGATGCGACGGTTCCACACAGTTGAAGGTTTATTTAAGGCTTATTTTTAAAATGGGTTACTAGCTAAATAATCATTTATTATCCCAAAAATGTGTGTTTCCAAAAATCATGTGTAAAACTACCCGACCATCCTTCTACATTAATGGCGGATAAATGAATTTCTCTCAATCATCTCCTAATTTTACTTTTGAATATTGTAGAAATAATACAATTACAAGTAAAGTAATGTGTTACGTTTAACCAATAACGCTTAAGTACTTTATAAAAAAAATCACAAAAAGCTTTATGTAGAAATATAATTTCCAAAAAATACTCACTGTTAGGAGCAGTCCTAGTTTTCGAGATATTTTTGATTAAAGTTGCTAAAAAGTTCGATTTTTCCATGTTTTCTGACATTTATTAGACTACAGCGCCCCTGGTGTCAGTAGTACGAACTTAATATGTCCAAAGGATTATCGGGATCTAAAGGAGAAAAAATTTTCCTATATTAAGAAATAAATCGGTTTAGCAGAATCGGAGATATAGACACCTAAGTATCAAAAAACGGTTTTGCCTAGATTCCAGGCGCAAAAACAAAATGAAATCAAAATGATAAGTATTTTCGTAAATCATTTTACCCTAGGAACAGAAAAAAAATAGCATGAAAACCCAGGGACACAAAGAAAAGTTTAAAATTGTTGCACAGTGTTATTATTAATATCGCTTGAATACCATTATAATAAGATATTTGCATAAATTTGCAAACAAAACAATATCTTAGAAAATATTTCATGTTCTTAGTGACAGCTGAGCAACACGCGCGGCACTACTATCTTTTGTAGTTCCGGTGCTCTCCGCTACGAACGCAAAATGTGTCCTTCACATAGGGTAAAATGGTCTTCAGACTACAGGTTTAGCCCAGTTCTCGAAGGTTTCAAAATCCTCAATAGCACAGTCACTTTTACTGGTATTTGAAAATATCATTGATCATTTGCTTTCAATAATAGAAAATACCTCACTCGATCGCGTTCCTCGATTCGACCGGTTGGGTCAATTTTTGAATGTCTGATCGGTTTGATGGTCAATTTCTACGAATTTGTCACTGGTTCGTATTATTCATGGAATAATTGACCTATTAATGTTAGATCATACGCAAAAACGTGAGCTAACTCGGAGTGCATGCAAATTCGATTTGGAGCTGAAGTTGGGAGACGCCATTCAGTTATCTTGAATCAAATTCGTGAAATTATACAAATTTTGTATTTAAACCAAAATATCAAGGATTTGGATGAACTGACAGAAAAGTGTTATATGGGTGAAATGTAGACCAGAATGTTCTCTATAATTTTGCCGTAGAACTTGAACTCATCGATTACTCAGAAGCCAAGATAAGCGAGGTTTTTTGTTTCTTAACTCGTTTTTTCATCCAGAGTGCCCCAAGTAGTCATTTGTTGAACTTCAACTATATCAAAGAATTGTTGTATTTTGCGGGACTTTCCATTTAAAACCCTATTTTAAGTGTCTTGGTGGAGTAGAGGCAGTCAAATTGGCATCTGAGTGATTTCAAAGCGTTATTATTGGAAAAATCAATTTTTTCACACTTAAACGGCAAAATCGGAGTGATAGCGTAGTCTGAGTGGAAAATGATGTATAGACGAAATACTATAGCAAATATAAATAAATTGAATAAATAAATCTACCGGTCGAGCGAAAGCAATTTAACTTATTTAATCCTAAATCAAAATTTTCCCAAAAACCTTGATCAACACTCAATTAGACAAGTTAAGCCATTTGGCTAAGCCTTTGACATGATCCACATTTTATTGGATTTAACAAAAAAAAGTTAAGGCTCAATTCTATTTACGAATTCTTTAATTGTCAATTTTCCCTGAAAAACAAGAAACATCCGCCATAGCTATATACGGGTTTCAAACAAACTAAAGACTTATGGCTGAGACTTAGCGCTTAAGGTGTAGTCTTAAAAGATTGGGTTGTGGCTAAGACTTAAAATTTGGAAACTTATATACCGGCTTCAGATTTAAAGCTTAGGAGGCTTAGCTATATAGCTTATAGCTTATAAAGTTATCAAAATACTAAATAACGGGCAATTTTATTACTGTTTGAGAGCCTGATACTTCATTTATGTTTAATAATCCAATCCTAAATTAATTTTTTATGGCTAGGCCTTAGGTCTAAAGCCGGCCTTAACTTCAATGCTTTGTCATTGGGGTAATTTTTGAAAGTCTAGTAATTTAAGATTAACAAATTTTAACAAATAGTCATGAAAATCGCTGAAATAAATGAAAAAATTGTTGGCATTGCCTTTACTGGCATTCTAGAAAGGCCAAAATATGGGGTTACCATGTGAGAAAAAGCACTATCCCTTGTTTTTCGAAATATTTAAACCTAGTTTAATACGGGTTTCAAATTCAGATATTAGGCTTAGCAATATGGCTCAAATTCTCTAATTTCTTCTTAACCAAGATTTTTTGGAAAATTATCATTTAAGATTGAACAACATGGGCTGGGCAAGTGATCCATTTGATTTTGAAAAATCAATAATATTGGTTGCTATTTTGAATTTCGAGACCATCGGGAACTGGGCTAAACCTTAGGTCTGAAGCCTCTGAAGCCGGTCTAAGTTGTTACAGCGTGAAGCGCCTCTTCTGCTTAAAACGAAAAGTAGGTGCGATCGGGCAATACCAAGGACAATCTTAAATACAAATCCGTCATCATTTTTTTCACATTCTTTCAGGTTATCACTAAGAGAAGCCACGCCGATTGCATAGGGAAAACTGGGGCACCATCAAACACGGGGTTGCACCAAATACTAATTTTTATTTCTAAACTACTTGGACTATCTCGACCATTTCTTCAGTGCACAAGCATTCTTATAAAGCCTAAAAATTTCTAAAAGTCTTGTCCTCTGAAGTCGAATATCCTAATAAGAAATTGCAGTGTTTGGTGCTACCCCGTTTTTGGTGGTGCCCCAGTTTCCCCTAATCCTCAAAAAAAGTAATTTTTTAATGTAAATTTGTTATATTCTATTTAGTGATTAATTGAGCAAGGAAGAAGGGAATCCGGTCACCTTATTCCGGATAATCCTAGATTCTTCCTTTCTCAAAGATACATTCATTTAACAGAAAACTAAGGGAGATCATGGATTAGGGTCTTGGTACTTCTATGTCAGGTTAGATTCACACAAATTTAACATTTAACATTAAATTTGACATTTAAAACTGATTTATTTTCTGCAAATGATATCATTATTTTTAAAGTGTGAAATTTCTATAAGCCTTTAAGCTAATCAGGAATAAACTCTCTAAACTGCATTGAAAATGTTAAGCTGTGCATTTGATAATTGGAAACCTTTATATCTTAGAATTGAGGAAGCTCTTATTCCACATTTATTCTAATTAGAAATTTAATTAATAAATACGGTATGTGGTTTTAACCAAAGGCTAAGTATATGAAACTATTGTCGGTCATTTTGCCGCCCTGTTGAACCTTGACCTTAACTATGGATTGACTCAAAATCAATTTCACGTTCTCATTCGGGAATAAAGTGAGAGAAGTAACAGCCAAATCAAGCTAATTGCTACAGTCAATGATGCTTTTATATCCGTGAAATGGATCATGAAGTCCATCGTGAAAGAGATAAATGCTGAAGAAAGGTTTGGACAAAAAGATAGAGAAAAGATAAACAGGAAGACAGAAAAATACGCGATCAATAGTGACCCAAAAGATACGTTTTTTTTTTGGTGAATTAAATCAAATTGTGGTCAGCAGACAAGAGGCTTTTAAGGTCTGTATGTATGATCGGTATACGGGGCGCGGATAGACTGTCAGCACTTTGAACGCACGTGGACCGTTAGTTTGTCGTCCTTGAGGCCTCCCCTAATCCACGATTGACCCCCCGCGCTAAATACCTTACGATCAAGTCACGATCTTGCGCCAAATGCAGCTCAAGTGTGGTACAAAATGTTACTTATAAGAATTGACTATGCCGGATCTCGCTCTTTTACACAACAATCAATTGTTTGAATCTTGTTGTTCTGTTTCTTAAACTCAATCCACATAATGACGTCTTTTCCTGTCGGTGTGTACACTAAAGTTTATACTCCAATTGAAAATTGTGCATGGGTTCTGGACGCTATTGGCGGTGATCACTTCAGTTGTACTTGCGCGTGAGTTTGGCATGTTGGGCGAGAAAAAAAAAGCACAAGAGAATCGCATGATTTAGATGGAAATTGCTAAACGAGTAAAGAATACTAATTAACTAAATATATCCCACAGACTCTTAAAGTGAACATTATCATTACGATTTTGTATGTGTTAGAAATAGTCGTAATTGTTTTTTATATGGCTCTTTTTTTCTATATAGACTTAACATGAAAACATTTAATAATTTTATTTATAGTCTCACGCGGTTCGAGGAGACAAAGAATCACATATAGTATGATTTTCCAGATCATTTTCTTATGTAGCATTTAAGATACCAAGGTCGATTGATTCTCAAGACACGATGACGTTAATCTATCTCACACCACGCGATACAATGTCTCCAATATTGCTTGAGCATTGGCGTTTGAGAGCACTATAAGAGACTCGTTTGGCACCAGGAACTTGATCTTGGTTCACGACAACCGCATTGCTTCTGGCTCATGTTTTCTTATCCCCTCATCTCTTCGGGGCGTAAGACGCTGGTTATCACAATATTTGGTGCCAAAGGCTGTCTTTTTGGTTTCATACATCAACCACTAAAATAGAATAGCATGACCGATCTTAAAAAAAAAAAACCAAATTCATTTCAAACTGGAACCACATTTTTTTACGTCAACTTTTCACTCAATGTTATTGCCATGATTTGAAAGCACATACCAAACAGGATACCGATCAATCCATTTTTTTTTTTGGAAATCTACATAATGTAACTTAAAGTTCAATCTCAGAATAGGGATATCACCTGTACTATGTTTTATACAAAGAGAAACATTACTAAAATTTAATGTTAGCAAATAAATTTTACAGAATTTCTTACACCGATTTAGTGCACCACCTCGTGAGTCTCACCAAAAAACAAAACTTGATCAAAAGTGAAAAAAAGAGATCTTACGTTAGTATTTCACCAAGTCAATCGAGCCAAAATAACATGACGATAAAAAATATGCAGACTCGTCTGAAGTTTCCATTTTATACGAATTGAAATAATAAAATAAAGTCAGTTATTTATGGCTGCTCTAAAATATTTTATATTGTAATTTCTGAGGCATAAAATTGTGAATTTTGTTTTAAAAAATTTCATCTGCATCAGTGCAATATTTTGGGCCATGCATTTCATGAACCATGAAATTTTTTTTCATTAAATGTACGATACTACAGAGCTGTATCGCACATCTTGCTGCAGTTATTTTTTTTAATATCGTTATTTTGATATTTGACAGATGTCAAAATTGTGCCTTTTGTAATGTGACATAATTCTTAAGCTAGATTCACGTGATGAAAATGTGCGTAAAAAATTTTATTTAGTATAGTTCTCAATTTAATTGCCAATTGTTCTCAATTTCGTTTAAATCAAGAGCACGCGAATGAAACTGCTGTCAAATTAGTTATGCAGCGCGAAATATTTTTTTATGTTTTCTTTTGTGAAAATTTTTAAAAAATATGTGAAAAAATATGTGTCAGAACGTTCAGCACATTAAGTTGTAAATGTAAAGTGATAGAGTAGTCTTTTCTCTTTTGGTACTGCTGTCTGATCCACCAATTGGGTTGACAGTGCACCTTACGTTCGATGGCAGATTTAGAACACCTTCTGACACGTATTTTCTTTACATTTTTTCACAAATTTTCACGAAAGAAAACATAAACAATTGCTTCACGCACTGCACAGCTGATTTGACAGCCAATACATTCGTGCGCACTTAATTTAAACGAAATTGGGAACAGTTGAGAATTAAATTAAGAACTACAGCCGTCTTTTATGAAAAAGTTCTATCCAAAAATGCATAAGCCTCAGACCATTAGGGGGCTCTATTTCCTTTATGCATTTTTTCTTAGGTACCTTTTCATCATGTGAATGAGCCTTTATTTAAGCATATTCTTAATGAAGAAGCAAATTATGGTTTGAAACGAAAAGAAAGATGTCAAACAGGCAATAATTTTTGTATTGCAATTGAAAAAAGAACAATGAAACTATTTAAGACAGAATAAACCCCTGCATTTCTTGCCTGATCTAGAAAAGATTCTTTAAGAAATAACCCTAACGTTATATGTAAGTAACAGGTTTTGCGTTCGTAGCGGAGAACACCAGAACTAAAAAAATAATGTTGCTGCGTGTGTTATTCAGCTGTCTGTGATAGCATAAAATTTGCTTTATTTGCAAATTTATGCAAAGATTCTAATAAGTAATTTTAGTGGTATTTAAGTGGTGTTATTAGTAATACAGTGGAGTCTTCCAAATTCGAACGCTCGGGAGGTAAGAATGACATATCTTGCATCTCTTATTCGAAATTAACAGAATTTTTGTGAGATTAAATTGTAACTTAAATCAAATTCCCGTGCCTTCTCACAAACCTTCTTGAGGACGTAGTTCCTGTTTATATTATACGATCATATTGATATGAGAATACTTGAAAAGAAGCAGAGTAATATGGTTTTCAATTATTCATTAAAGGATTTTTTTAACATTGACATTTTGAATTTAAGCGTTGTCATTCGAATTTGACAGATTCAGATTTAACAGCAGAAGTGCATGAGACAACTTCATTCGTTTGTCATTTAGACCTTATAGTTAAGGCCTTAAATATTCCTCATGTCTAGGCATTATTTCAGGTCATTAGGAGTAAACTTTTATTGGTTAGACGGGATGCTTGTATGCTTGAAAACACATAAAAAACATGATTTTGGATTGAAAATAGAGGCGCGATCATATTAGTGTACTTTAAGTCGACTTACGAGAACCCTCCGAAGACCGCAAGTCTCTATCTCTAACTATTTAGCGTGAATCTTCAAAATAAATACTTCGAAGACTTTATATTTTTCCCACATTTCTTTAATGAATCTGACATAGTTTTTCAGGAAATGTGTGACTTAAGACTAGCTATCAACATGCATTGCTATTAGGTCACATTCATTAAAGGAATATGGTAAACAAATATGGAGTGTTCGAAGCCAAAGTGTGTGCGATGCCTGAAAACCTTTCTTTAATCCGTGTTTAAATCCTCATCAAGTTGAACTAACTCTCCGAAGGTATTTCGATTCTAATTGTTAAAATTTGATCATCTTGGGTAATTTGGAAACCTCTCGTTAAATGCTACAACTCTTCATAGCACTCCAATTTCATGTGATTTAATCGAAAGTCTGATTAATTGACGAATATTTCAAAAACTAGTCGATGCTTTTCGATGAAATTTTTATAGGTTATACCTGAAATCAAAGCCTTTCCAATGATAGGTCACATTCTCCCCATAACACTTTGACCCTTACTATACCGTATGCATAATATATTTTTAAAAAAGAACGCTTCGAGATGACGTTCTTAATGGTGGGTAATCGAAGGCCGATAGTTGATATCTCTTCCCGCTTGACCTCCAGTCCGGTAACAAATTGAAAAACTGCTGATTATATGCACTGCTGTCTCCTTAAATTCGGGCAGTAAAATTGAAAATAAAAACACAAATCCTGTATCAAATGATATCGGACGGATCTGTATTCTTATTCCCATGAAAATTATATATACTGTAAAGAAAAGCAAGTGTGTGTTGCAAATAAAAAGTCCAATTACTGTCAATGATTCCCTCCGATCATCTCTTCTCATATGAAACATCCTCTGTAGCGTATAATAAGTTTGGCTATAAAAGAATATTATTGCAGATTTTTTTTAAAGTCACAAATCATTGGCGTTTATGTGATATGAAATTATCTTTTAGATTTACGAGAATTGAGATCGCTTTTTGTGTACAAGCCCTATCCTGGTACGGAAGAGATTCATGACCAGAATTTCGAGCAGTGTCTCATCAATTAGGTGCGTGTGCGGAAAATCTCCAAACTACTTTTGGTTACTTAGAAGTAAAGAAAAAAAACATAAATAAATAAAATGTTCGTGAACATGCATCAGTGTCAAGTAAATACTCGAAGTCATCATCTTTAGCCTGACCATTCCGCTTTTTTTGGAAGAAAAAAAAGCACAACAAAATTTCTGTACACTTGGAATAGTATACTCATACTCATCCAACAATTATATTTACATAACAAATTAATGATAATTCAAATCACTCAACTTGATTTGTTATCTTTTGAGCAGCTCATATAGTATTCCCAACCCATTAGTCATTTGTGATAATTTCTAATGCAAACACACTCGAAGAAATGCCTCAAGATGAAGCAAAAAATAGCAAGAGAGTCTCTAAAGTTGTTTTTGGTGTTAGAAATATTAGTCAAAAGGTGAATATAAAAATAGTATTGGAAATGGCAAAATATATCAAGGGGTCAGTGTCTCAATAGTTTTATTGAAAAACAACTAAATGATGTAAAAAGTGTATGATTTTTGTTGAAAATTTACACAAATATTTAATTTTTGCGTATTTTGAACAAGTTTTGTTTATTTAAAAACAAATTACACAATATGTGTAGAATAATCTACACAACTATGTATATATTTATTAATTTTGGTACCTGATTACACAGTTTAACATTATGTCAAGCATATTTTACACACTTTGAATTACTCATTATCCAAAAGTAGATATTTGTGTACATTTTCGTTCGCTATTGTTATAACTTACACAATTTCAATTACACAGTTATTAATATATTGTTCAGAAAAAATTAAACAAAAATATGAAAATATGTAAAGGACTTCATAAATCAATTTTAAATCACACAGTGAAGAAAGATTACAAATCTTTCTTTTTTTTACTATTTAATTGCTGTTTTACCATATCTACTGCTCTTAAGTTAGACAGATGTGCACTTCGGGACATTGTGTAATTTGAAAATGTCTAAGATAAATTTTATGGTCAACTATGTTAATCAGGCGGCAAAATTAGCGATTTTTATACACTTAAAATGTTTTAGACGCATTTTAGTCACATAGTGTAACTTTACTTTAGCTATCATTGTAATTTACACAATTTCGATTTGTCAGAAAATTGCATGAATTTATTAGTATTTTCTAAACTTCCCAAAAGGTTTTTTTTTATTTTTTGAATAATAAAAATTAAAAAATTAAAATAATAAAAAATATTTTAAGAAACTATTTAACAAGAAATATCCTAACCTAACAGATGAAAGAAAGATTAAAAATCGTTTGTGAAATTTTAACCACAATTATTGTAAAAAAGTGACGAAGTCAGGAAATTGTGTTATCTGAAAATGTGTAAGATTAATTTTATTTAATGGTTATGCGTGTAAATTAGACAACAAAATTAGTCAGTTTTATACACTTATTATATTTTACCTTTTGGATCACATATTATCTTGAAGTAAATATTTGTGTAACTTTACGTTGGCTACCGTTGTAATTTACACTATTTTTAAGGGGTGAATAAGTGGCTTTCAGAGTGAAACGTGAGCTGCGATCAGCAAAATTGTGCCGATCTGGAGCTAAAATTCGCCGGAACGGCAAAATACATTGCTGAGAATTCAAGAGATCGGCAAAATTTGGCCAAAAAGTGACAGATCGTCATGTTCATTAACAAAAATCGGCGGATCTCTTCGATTTTAGCAAAAACTAATCAATTTAAATGTAGTTTAAATGTTGAAATTTCCTACAGACAATTCCAGTAGTGGTAAATTTTAACGTACTGTACTGAGAACACTTATCTTGTAAACACTCGGCAAACCGGAACGAAATCGACAAAATTCTTGCGAAATCAGAAAATCGGCACAATTTGCAGATTTTTCGTAAACCGTGAGTGGCACAGTAATCTAACCTTTGACAATTTTGATTTGTTAGGAAATATCTTTGGATTTATTAGTGTTTAAATAAAACGAATTAAAATTTATAAAAATTCGCAATTTGATTTTGAAGCTCACTGGGTAGAGAATGATTAAATATCGTTTGTTTGCTTTTTTACCACAATTAATGTTCGAAAGCTACACAATTGTGTACTTCAGGAATTTGTGTAATCTGAAAATATGTAAGATAAATCTTATTTAATGTTTAATTGTTGATTGAGGCGAAAAAAATAGCAATTTATTACACAGTAGTGTATATTTTGTTACACGTTTTGTGTAAAATTACACAGATTTTGCACAAATTATTAATAAATTACACAATTTTTTATTACACGTGAAGATTTCAATTTCAATTTATTAATAAATCATAGGACAATCACAGGACAATCTGTTTTCTGTACAATGGAAATATAAAACAAAAAATTGTGTATTTTCAAAATGACAACTAATTCGGAACACGAGTAATGCATTACAGTCACAAATCTAAGGATAAGAGCTCTATTCCAATCGCGAGGCAATCCATTCCAGAGAACGATTCCTTTAACAAGAGAATGCGTAAGAATCTGTGTAATTTTACACAAAATGTGTAACAATATATAAACAATTGTGTAATAAGTTGCTCATTTTTCCGTCTTATTTAACAATTCTACATTAAATAAAATTTATGTTACACATTTTCGGACTACACAATTTCCTGCAGTACATATTCGTGTTAATTTAGCACACTATTTGTGGTAGAAAAGCAAATGAATTATTTTGGGTATACACAAATGTGTAGCAATACACAAAAATTACACATTTATGTAAATTTGGAATGAAGATTATGATACGACAGCTTATATTTTTCACTCGGCACATGATCAATGGATTTTCTAACCAATAAAAAAATAACGTTGCCAGACTCATTGTCTGTTGTTGATTAACATAATTCCATAAGAAATTTAATTGACTGCAGAATCGGGTAATTTACTTTCAAATTTAATACCTACATCACATGAAATGCAAAATATTTAGAATTTGTAATTTTTAGAAAATAAATAAATTATTATAAATGACTATGCTTATAGCTATTGGCTTTTCATTTGTATTAACTGACCCCTCGATGATGCAAAAAACTATTGTTTATAAGAAAGTTTGTATTTATATTTGTATTCTTTCAATTGTTTTTTTCAATGTTTTGCTAAACTTGGAAAAATTATGTTTTTTGTCAAAAAGTGGCATTGAATAACAAAATGTGAAATGCCATGTGGTGGGTATACCGGGCAAATTTTCTCAAAGAAGACTTGGGGAATAAAATAAATAATATACTCTGATTTCCGTCTAATTAAAAATTTGGGTCACACCAAATGATTCTCCATATTCCGGTCCCAAGTAGCTTGCGACTGATTACCCGAAGCTCTCGACTGAAGCGGAAATAAGTATTTCACTTTTTCTTTTTCATCTTCATCATTTTCTTGCGCCCTCTTAATACTCTTTTTTTTTATAATACTCTGTATATTCAGCAAAAATCATATTTTTTTCCGCCACAACCGTATCGCTGAATTGTTTTCTGTCTTTTGTATTAGCAAAAATTTCCTCAGTCGCTTCGCTGATGGTTTTAGAGTCAAAAAATTTCATAAAACGCTAATTAGCCAGACAATGTGTACGAAAAGTTTGGGGCTGTCAGTAAATATGCTAATTACGATTGTATCTTCTTCACGTGGCGCATATTTGGCGTCTCTTACCTTTGTGTTGGGCCCCCTGCTTGAATCATCTCAGGCTCCAAAACTCCATCTCCACAAAATCTTTTACAGACGACACACTGTGGCAATTAGACTATGAACATCACAATCAATTTTTAAATTTTGCATCTGATTTTAGGTTTAATAGTTCAGCCGGTGTTGCCACGAAAAGACACACAGAAATTTATATCTTCTTAAGTGGTCAGTTAAATAAACTTCTCCAAAAAAATTGTATCTCATGCTGCGTTTTTATATTTCCTTTTTATTTCCCCAACGACAGTCTATTAATCTCTGATACATCTTTTTTCTATTTGGACTGAAATTTACAAAGAATGCTCTAATATTTCATGGATACTAAAAATAAAAAATCAAAAATTAGAACATCACCTTTGTAATTTCAGTGCATTTGGAATTTTCTGTAAGGTGTATTATTATTACGATTTTAATATTATAGATTAAGCTATAAATTCTGTGTTATTTAATTGAGATCGAAACGTGCGAATACACGAAACATTTTAGGAGCTCATGAACTAAATTAACTCTATTTTCTCTTTTATTGCTTTTATTGTTCGGAACTCCATAGTGTAAGAAATATATATATTTGTAATTTCTTTTTATGTATATTGGGTGATTTCGTAAGTTCGTGCGGTATTTTTAATGATTCCATTGCAATGGACTTACAATAGGAAATCTTAGGGGAAGATGGGGTAATTTGGGATCATATACAATTTTTTAATTTAATTAGTGCTCTCCAATGTAAAGTCTTATACTTCTTTGTGGTTTTCTTTTTCTCCTTGACCATCTAAAACAGTGAAAAAATCTCAAAATTTTAAAATAGACATAGTTCCGAATTACTCCATCTTACCCTATACATCCCTTTATTTACTTATTTTCGAAATTTCTTCAAAAAAATCCGAAGTTTTTCATTAGATCGATAAAGCTTTTTTCAAATAAATAAGAAAAAAATATTTCGTAAAATTGCTTGTAAAAGTTCGTAAAAGTTTGTACTTTTCTCATAAACATTGTTTCTAACATACGGAAATTTTTTGCTCTTTTATTTGTTTGTACATTTTAATTTGTCTGACAAAGCTTTAAGAATAATTGACAAAATTTTACAAACATTTTTCTATGTTTTTACCAACATTCGCGAACAAATGTTTGTGAAACAGGGGTGAGCAACTACCGGTTTAATCTAACTAAACGTCAAAATAAGTTTGACAGGTAGCGTTTTGATCATTGACGTACAATTTCCATTGACACCTATTCGGTTTCAAACGATTCTTGCTCGCCTCTATTTTAAACGATTACAAAGATACTCGTCAAGTGATCATGCTACGAGATCAAAATCAAGATCAAAATTCCAAGCTGTCAAATATTTTCAAAATGAAGATTTCGTATTCTGACGCGAAGTAATTATGGAACTCAAAATGTCTTAGCTAAGAACCAAGATTTCGAGATTTTCCACATTTAACGAAACGTAACTTCTGACAAATATCTTCATTTATCTGTCGAAATTGCCGCAATTTCGTCATATTAATTAGAAAAATTAATTATAGTATGTTTTAAAGAATAAATGAGAGGCCATAAACGGGAGTAAAGGAAGCGCAAACCCAACTTGTGACCTGTAATAAACCAAGAAATGCTTATGCAGGATATGATTATTATGTAGGTATCCTCAGGGTATTGTACTTCGAAGCATTTTTTTTCACAGTATTTTTCAAAGTAATTCTCTTTTTGTACCATGTCTTATAGAAATACTCCTCATCAATAGTCATTTCCATATGAAACTTTTCCAAATTGTTACAATCTTGAAAATTTCAAGCACCTCCGAGAGCTTCTTGGAATTATTTCAAGAAAACAAGAAATTTGACATCTCGAAATCTTGAAATATTGGTTCTAGAATAGCTAATCTTGATATCCACATGGTTTGTGTCTTGGATTTCAAATTTTCAAGACATTTGACAGATTTGACATCTTGATCTTGATTTCTTGATTTTAGAAAACCAAAATCTTCAAATTTTCTTGATCTTGATCTTGATCTTGGTCTCAGAATTAAAGCCAATATTTGTTTTTTTGAAGTTATTAGTTTCGCTCTTAGGGGAAAAGGGAAATTTTCTATATTTTAGGATGTTATAATTATCGCCTTTTGGGGCACAGGGAAATTTTTGGGAAGTTATAAAATATACTTGTGCAAAATGTATGATAGATAAAATTTCCGTTACTTCTACAAAATGTATGAAAGACAAAATTTCCAAAGACAAAGCTTCCAAAAAAATCAAGGATTACCGAAGACAAAGATTTCAAATACAATCTGGGAAAAAATAAAAGTGTAAAAAATAAAACGGAAAAAACGAAGATTCCCGATTCCGGTGCATGTTTCATCTTTAGAAATCTATGTTCGAAAAATATTTCGATATCGAATTTTTGAGGGTTAAACTTTAGAGGTTCTACTTTTCAATCAATTGGCTTAAGTTTGAAATATTTTTTTTAATCTTGAAATTTCTAACCCGACTGTATCGAATTTAATCGGTAATGAATCGGTAATTTACCCGTAAATGATATACCTTTCTCGAATTAATTTCTTTATTCACGCTGAAATATTCTAGAATTTTGATTTACATAACCAATGTTTTCGAAATCATTTTTTTTTAAATTTATGAATCACTTTAATCGGGAGTAAACCGGTATGGGCCCAAAAGTCATGCAAAAGATAACACATAGATCGATTTTTCTCGTGAATTCGAGCACTCTGCAAAGCTGGGACGCTTTGCCATATCTTTTTGTCATATAACACAAGTTCGAAAATGCAAATATGTAATTAATTTTTTAATGAAATTTCTTTTTTTAATGATATTATGAAAATACAGTCTGTCTTCATTAACTTGTATAATAAAATTCAATGTCATTTGAATTTTCAGAAATATTAAATATGTGACCTCTGACAATGTCATATGTCAAAGTCGCGGTAACAGAATCACTTTTTCGACAAAGTTCTCCTGAGATTCGTACATAATTTGTCATTATGGCATTGCCAGAGTGTTACGGAATTTCCTCTATAGGACTCATTTTTAACATTACTAAAGAGTTAATCTGGAAATTTTGTCTTTTGAAAAGTTATCAAAAGGAAGATACGATAAATGTTTATATGACTGACCATATGTATAGGTAATATATCAAGTTATTAGGTCTAAAGTTACGCTGTTTGTCTTTCCGTTCATTACCAAAGGTATAGGCTAATATTTGTAAGAACAGCGTAAGAGAAATCCTTGGTAGAAGTTTTTGGCCTAATAATGATAATGACAATTCGTACAAAGCCACAAATAATTTTCGAAAATAAAGTGATTTTAATTTGGAGTCATATTACTATCTTCAGTTTCGATCCCTCCTGCGCTTCCTTTACAATAGCACCTTGTGAGATGGGTGTACCTGATATTGAGTTCTTGATTTAAATTTTTCATATAATCCTGTTTATATGATAAATGGGCCTTTTTTCTGTGAAAAATTTTCAAAATATTAATAGGAAATAGATTAAATAAACAAATAAATAATATAAATATTGCTGAGTTAACCATTTGACGGTTCATTAAGAGTTCAAATACGTGTGTATTGCATATTTCTAATAAGCGAAACATTGAATAAACAGAAAATGCTCATGTACTCGCAGCTATTTTCCATAAATATGCAAAAGTGGCAGCATTCTTAAATTTCTATGACACATAAATTTCTCAAATGAAAAACCGGTCATATAAAAGGAAGTGCTTGTTGCGTTGTTCGCCTGTTTCATTATCTTGCTCCTCTCTTGGCGTATGCCGGATGAAGAAACTTGATCTCAGAGTCATACCCATGCATTTATGGTGATATTTAGGAGATGAGTTGTTTTTTGATTTAGGTGCTTGGAAAGTATAATATATGCAAAAATATTGAGGAATAATTTGGTGTGAATTTCATAATTTTATTGAAGTTTTCCTCTGCAACTGATTATAAATTCATTGAGTGTTAGAGTTCTTCGGCTCAAATGCGAAAAATTACGTGTTGTATTATTTTATTAGGAAAATGATATTCTAATTTCTAAAAGGAAATACCGAAAAAACAGTTTAAGGGCATTTTACCGAAGACAAGTAATTGATAACTTGAAACAAACATTTTAATTTTTTAATTTAAAAATTTGTTTTTCCAAAAAGAAAAATTATTTTTTTACGCGAAAATTAAGTTTGAACATTTCGAAACCGAAACTGAGTTTAATTTCTTTGAACATTAATGAAATTTTGTGCAAATAGAGTTCCTTTTACCTCTTATCCAAAATACTTTTGGTGAAAAATGCAAATGAGAAGAAATCCGGTTTTATTGGACCGATTTTATTCTTTACTGAGCCAAAATTGAAATATTTGGCTTTGAATTTTTCAAACATCAACCACAATTTCGTGCGAATAGAAAGCTATTCTTACCATTCAAAGGTAGAGTTCGAAAAATTCGAAGATCTATTTGAACAGTCAAAAAAATAGTCATCCTTACTTATTGATAATTCCGAAAGGTTACTGAAGTACTTCCTGTTCGAATTTCGAAGTGCTCAAGTGTCATAGTTTCTTGATCTTCATTTTTTTGTGAGTAGAAAAATAATCAATTCAAGGATACTTACAATTCCTGTCCCATTATTTAATAAATACATAATCACTGAGTAACCCTTTTGCAGCCTTTTAGTGTGATATTATATAAATTTGCTTTCTTGTTAGAAAATTCAATATGAAAATTCGAAATTGAATTTAAATTCTTCGCACATCAACGACTTTTTGTGGAAATAGAGTTTTATTTTACTTTTATCTAAGATACTTTTGTAGAATCAAACTCCGAATTCGAGAATACTGATTGCAAATACTAGAGTTTGATTCTCCAATAGTGTCTTGGCTAAAAAGGTAAATCGAATTCTATTTACATAAAAACTCGTCGATGTCGAAGAATTCAATCTCAGTTTCGAATTTTTACACTAAATTCTCGTACAAGGTGGGTAGAATTTATCAAATATCGCACTAAAAGGTTCGCAAAAAGTTATACTCTAGACACATTTACAGCTTAAGCCGAGAGACGACTTCACGTAATTATAATCAAAATAAGGATTTGACTAAATTCCCATCAGTTTCCCACTAAGCCATTTCTCGGTTTAAACCGAAAAACGGATGAAAAACAATCTGTTAATTATTTTGAGTATAATTACGTTAAGTCGTCTCTCGGTTTAAGCCATAAGTGTATCAAGGGATTATGGAGTATTAAATGATATGATAGAAATTGTAAAGATCGCTATTTGTATTTTTCTCCACAATAAAGTGAAGAGCAACATATATATTTTGATACTTGGGCACTTGGAAATTCGAACAGGATGTACTTGAGTCACCTTGCGGTATTATCAAGAAGTAAGAATGTCTCTTTTCGGATTTGCAAATAGATCTTCGAATTTTTCGAACTCTACTCTGTCTTTAGCGTTCGATAGACAATTTGTCTTTACCTAAATAACTTTCGCGTCAGATATTTTTATAAAACGCCCTGTATTTAGGTTTAAGTCAAAATTGAGCACTCACCCGGGGGACATGAAATTTTGTTAGGATTACAAGTAGAAGGTGAGAATGTAAAAAAAATCTCACCTGAAAAAGAAAGAACTCTAAGGGGTGGAGCGGAAATTTCGAGATATTAAACAATAGAGAGATTATATATGTTGCTCTCTTCGTGGAGCTTAAGCAAGAAAAAAAAAGATATGCCTCTTGAGATAGCGGTACTTTCATCTTGAATCATATTGGACTGCCCTTTCTTAGCTACTTGCACCAACGCTGCACTTTACTTGCCGCCTCCAGTCCTTCCACGGGTACAACTACAACCAGTCAACGTCAAGACACTTTTCATTTTTCTCTCTTACCTCGCGCTGTCTTTCTCATCATCTTTCCTACACAAGTCACTACATATATCGAAAAAAACAAAATCAGGAGACCTTGTATCAGCCTCCCTTTGCATGACAGTACCCGTAAGAAGTAAAGAAAAAATAAAAAGTAGATGGAGGTGAATTTCGCACGGAATGACTGTTGTAGATTATTCGAAATTTCTGACAAGAAATTACCCAGTTTCTTGGACGACACATCAAATTAATTTACAAATTGAATTCGAGGATTTTGATTCGTGGCAGAAACATTTCTTTAAAACCTTGATGAGACGTTTCCGCAATTTTTGATTGAAGCAAGTAAACTTTTGCCGCTTGTTTCATCAACTGTGCTAATTGCATATTTATGTTGTGCATTCTCGCGGATAATGGCTTCATTTTTGAAGAAAATAAAAATTAACTTTTCGGCATTTTTTTGCAATTTAATATGCATCTTGGCACTGCAGATGTTATTTTTTTAGACAATAAAATGATATCTAAAATGATCAAATAGGTTCTGATTAAACAAACAAGTAAGGGTGTATAGGGGTAGTTCAAGAAGCTGAAAGTTAAGTCAGAACTCATTCGCCAAAGGTATATGAACTATGCTCAATATAACTATCTTCAAATAGTTTCTGGTGTAATAAAAATACAATAGGTAGAGTTCGGAAAATTCGAAGATCCTTGAAAAGTCAAAAAATAGAGATTCTTACTTCTTGTTAATTCCGAAAGGTGGCTCAAGTACTCCCTTTTCGAATTTCGAAGTGCTCAAGTGTCGAAATGTGTTGGTTTTCACATTCATTGTTGCGAAGAAAAAACAAAAAAAAAATGACGCTCAGTATTCCTGTAGGGGAATTCTGTAACAGTATGACAATGTCATATGACAAATTTTAAAATTTTTATATGGAAAATTCAAAAAAAAAATCATTGAAAATCAGTTTCAGTTCACTTACTAAGGGCTTTATATAGCTCCTTGTAATGACCATTAGGTACACATTGAAATTTAATGCTGTCCTGTTCTCGAATTTATCACGAAAATTTGTCATATGACATTGTCATATCGTTACAGAATACCCCTACTGATCAACTATTAAATCACCTCATAAACACTGAGGAACACTTTTGCCACCTGTTTAGTGTGATATTTCATAAATTTTCCACACCTTGTGCGAAAATTTAGTGTGAAAATTCGAAACTCAGATAGAATTTTTCGAAGATTAATGATTTTTTGTGTAAATTGGAGTTAATTTACCTTTTAGCCAAGACAGCTATCACACTAGGATTTTTTCAATTTGTAAATTCAATTTAATTTTCAGATGAATTGTTCCTATGCATTATTTTGCATTAAAAATCATTTGAATTTATACATTTTCGCTCATTTATTGATATAAACTAATACTTGGCCCACCAAAACATGTTTAAACATGCTAAAATAGTATAAATGTGGTTGCTCAATTAAATTTGAATTCAGCAAATTAAAATGCTAAAATTGCTCATTAATTTCAATTTTATTGCAGTTAAACAAGTAGTCTTTTGAACCAAATTGTTCTTATTAAATTTATTTACTCGTAATAATTATTATTTGTGGCCAAAAAATAAGATAAGTACAGTAATTTAGTGATAAATTTGTACGCGAGTGAAGCATCAGTATCGGGAGTAATTTGCTAATTTCCTCCAATGTCATTATTGTGTCAAGAAATCTCCTGTTTATATGACTTCACACAGATTTTCAACAAGATGTATGAGAGTCACTTCATTAGCTCTTACCCTACAAATCTTACTTCTGGCTTTGGAGATCCTTCTAAATAACAGATAAGTGACTTATAAGACATTTAAAGTACTATCACACATCTTCCGGAGTCATTCACAATTAAAAATCTCGCGGCACTACTTAAAATTGTGCAAATTTCTTGCAAAATGTGTCCTGGCTGTGAGAATTTTCAAGTAAATTCTAGAAATCTTATAATGCTCAATTGGCGCAATTGAATTTAAATTTAAATTGTGAAAATCCTAGTGTGATAGCACCGTAACTGTGTTATCACACTTGCACATTAAAATTTTAATATGATTCACATTAATTGTCGCTGGTGAGAGTCCAAATGTGTAATTTGTGTGTTTGAATCATTTTATTTTCAAAATTTGATCTATTTGTAGTGAACCTTAACATAAGAGTCTTTTAAGTTAAAAGAAGAACTAGAGAAATTGCTGACCAAAATTTTATATGAATGTATTTGGCTTTATAATTATGTTAAATATTGTATGAAGAGTGAAAAATAAAGAGAGTTTTCCACCAACCGTCGCACACTACACTTCATATTTGTTGATAAAAAGGTAGACTTGGCCCGCAAAATTTGATATAAATTGATTTATAGCATTAATGCGAAAAATTAATGCGATTTTCTCTTTAATTTTTTAATGTGAAAAATATTTATGCTTTAGGTAAGTTTAAACTTATTTTTGCAGGCCAAGTCCACTTCTTTATCAATAAATAGAAAAACCCCAAATATTAAGTGACTCAAAGACACAAATAACATATTTGGACGCTCACAAACGACAATTAATGTGAATCACATTAAAATTTTAATGTGCAAGTGTGATAACGCCGTAAAACCGTGAGAAAATCTCAAATGTCCCAAATTGTAAATGGTTCCAAATTACCTCATTTTACCCTAATTATGTAGTTTTTGGTCTTTGTTGACTGAGAGACGCTCCTTGATAAAAATATCGGCGAGAATGCCAAGTAACTAAGGCACTCTCTTAAGGTGTCTACACATTGAGCACAATTTTCGTCAAAAATTGCTTTTTTGAAGGAAATTGGCTGCAATGCTGTAGACAGAAACGTCAAAATTCTGTCAAAAATGTAATTTTTGACAAAAATTGCTCCCAATGTGTAGAGGCCTTTAAACTCAATTCTTCTTCAACTTCAAGTCGTTTGACAAGTAGAAAACAATTTCTCTACATCAGCGCCATCTATAATGAAACTATTTGAGTCAAAATTCAAATTTGATCAAAAAAGCTTGACCAATTATGCTCATTTCAAGTTCATCAAAGGCTCATTAGTAAGGCAGAATTGTAGCAGTTATTAAAATATACTGATCACAGAATATATCCGCTTCATGCATGAAACTTCCCCACCTTCTCCTACGATAGCATAGAGATTTGGCACTAGATCACAAAAAAGAAACTTTGCAGAGACAAATTTTCGAAATTGTGTGAAATACAATTTCCGTGGTAGAGTAAAAAATGCGACATGTCTGTAAATCTTACGGATTTTTTTTTGGTGCTTTCGCGGATCATTAAGCTCACCCAAATTGGTGCAATTATTGACCAAAAATTGCAATTAACAAGTCTCATGTGAGAAATTTGGAGCAAAAATTCCCACTCAGTTGATTGGTGAGCAAAAAAGGCATCCATTATGTCCACGAATTAACGAATCAACATTGAGTGAGATACCAACAGAGAGGAGTTGGAGCTGAAGAAGCATTTACCAACTGAGTTTTTTTTTCAAAACAGAAAAGAAAACATAAGAAATAACATGAGACTTGAAGTTACGAATTTATTTGTACACACACGTAAAATGATCGTCAATAAATGTCTCTGGAGGCTTTCTGTGTCTCCAAGGAAGCAATTAAAGGTATGAGGGATACGTAAATAGGAAATGCTATAAATATACTGCAAGTACGAGTAGGGTTTAAAACAACTTCATAGCCTGGGACTGGGATAAGAAAATTAAGTTAATAGCCAATACTTGTGGTGAAGGCAATAATGGTGAAATTTGAAGTGAAACTCCTGACTCAGATCAACTTGAGAGTATAAAGTCTTATCGGTTTGTCCAGCTTCTTACATATCAGAGAGAGAAAAAAAAGTGATTAAGTAAAAATTTATATTTACGAAAAAGTCTTTTTTATTATTCTCCTTTTTTCACTTTAATACAATAAAAATAACCATAAATTAGTTGTGGAATCATCTGCACATTTATTTTGTGTTACGTTAGCTCTCTCGATGGATATTTGCCGCCAAAATCTGTCCCCTATATGCTTCTTTTTTTTTCGGATGAATTTTAAATGGAATGTATATATACGGCAAATTTTCTCTCAATTGCACGTGGAAATTTTATGTTCACCACAAATGCATTCACTAAAGAAACACTAAAACTTACAACAGACACTATATAGTTGGGTTAGGATTGGATTTCAATGCAGTTCAAGAAGGGGCTTTTTAGTACCTCAATTAAACCCCATTGATTTTTTTTTATATAATAAGTATTTTTGAAAAAAAAATGAATTTCGTATAATAGTTATTCAGCAATAAATTGATCTAAAAGAGATACGGCAAATGGATATCTTGGTAAATTGAAGCAAGAGGGAAACCAGGGAGATGCAAAAAGAGATCACACGAGACCACTTCTACGAATGCTTCAAGACTTTAGGTGGTTTTGAAAATCGAATATATATTTTATACAAATCTCGCTACATGCATATAAAATAAGGCCATACACCTGCACTTCAATACTTTGTTAGAGATTGCATATTATACAACCCATTTTAAGTAAAACGTCCATTTCTTTGCCAACCAGCGTGCTATAATATTTGTAAGCAGTTATATCTTTTTGCATTTTTCCAAGTATATGCACTACTCCATCTCCCCATATTGCCAAGTATTTTCATCACAACCATAATCTATATAAAAGTCCATACCGAAAGGCAAGAAAAGTCTCACAGAGCAAAAGCTTTTTGATGACAAATTAAAGTCTTCATCAAATTTTAATGGCTGGTAATAACCATTAGAAAATATATTAATTGACTGCTTGAATTCTAATCAAAAAACCTAATATAACTATTACAACACTCTTATAAAATTTACAATTTACAATTAAAATTGAAACGTTCAAAGTAAAAGGAGTCTTCTAGGCATTATGCATTCCCATATTGAACAAACTAATACTAAACCTAGATCAACTTATTGTAGATGAGATTCTTAACGTGAATGTGGATCTAATTTAGAGCGGGAGTTTTCGTAATACAATAATTTCCAGTCAAACTCGTAAAATAAATGGAAAATTTAGGGGTGACCGGGGCAGAATTAGTCAGGGGTAGAATTATACAGTGGAGTGTTAGAGTTTCGCTTAAAAAGAATATTGTGCAAAATGCTAATTAATCTAATTATTTACCTCCCTAACTTATTCAATAAAATATTTATCAGTCTGCTTCTAACACGTTTTTCACAAATTTTATGCATTGAAAAATATCATCTGCCCCGATGTCGCCCCTATGGGTAAAATGTAGACCAGAATGTCCCCTATCATTTTACCAAAGAACTTAATTTTATCTGTTACTCTGGAGTTGAGATAATGGTTCTATTCCAATGAAAAATGAACAATTTTTGTAGTACTTTACTGTTCTGGAGCGCTTCTTTATTTTGGTTTCTGTCACAAATATGTGCTGGTATTAGTACACGGCAAGAACTGGTGAAAACAGTCGAGTCAGTAACCAACACAAAAAGTCGATAATGCAGAAGTACTTGAGAACAGTAAAGTGTTAAAAAAAAGACATTTTTCAATGGAATAGCACCATAATTCAATTTATCTTTTGTACAACATATTTTTTCATCACCGCTCCTTATGTCAATTTGACAAACTATGATTAGAAGGAAATGCTCATACTTTGGAACAGAGTGCATATAAGCATTAATATTCTAAATTTGAAGTACGATATTTTAAATACAAAATCATTTTTTTACTTCTGTTGAAGAAGTGTTGTTTGAAATCTTGGAAAGCAATTAATCTTCTTTTCTTGTTCTTAAATTAATCTTAATACGCTTAAAAATAAATAAATATCCAGAGACGAATCTGACTGCAATTTTGGACACTTTGTTTGTAATTTTGAACACTTTGTTTGTAATTTTGTACAGCCAATCCACCTCATTAGGAAACCTATTATTATCGATTTCAAACCGCTAACTTTCCAAGTTCTCTTTCTGTGTATGAGAAGGTTTAGTATTCTAAAGATCCAGGAAACGTTCCATATAATTCATTTAATACAGTTGACTTCGACATTCCAAACACACGTGGATTCATGAATTTCTTTGCCTTTCCGGGACTCTTTTAACGCTTTTTGCATTGTATCTCTTTCGTAGCAATGATGATCCTTTGTTTCTTCTGGTATTTCTACAACATAAACATCACGAATATTAAATTTTTACAAAATTTCGAGAATAAAAGACATCTGCCTAAAATGTATTTTACTAGAGCAGGCATCACCTCACTCGGTGAATGTCTGACAAAATTGACCATTTTTCACACAAAAAATGAAATTTAAATCACTATTAACGTGAATTAACACAATATCCAATGAATACATATTTAGATAGAATACATTATTCCATAAATATTGGAAGAAAATTCCATAATTTGAATCAATTTATTTTTGGTGTCCAAAACTACCCTCAAAGTGTCCAAAATTACAAGCTTTCCCAAATTATGAGCACTTCCCCATGTCAGAGTATTGCTGAATTTTGTGAGACCGTCCTTTTACACCTTTTGTATGGTATAATACGTTAATTGTGAACTGAATCTGATCTTGAACTTTGAGATTTTCTCTCTGTTTCAGATAGGCAATAAGAAAAATCGACGAAGAAGTACTCAAGTCTAGAGTCTAGGTTGTACTTTTTCGTGGTCCTCTTTATTCTTTTTCTCAGTTCATAATCAGATTCGGTTAACAAGCGGTCATATCGACACTTTCGTTCTTAGAGAACATTAATGGCAAGAAATCATTTTTTTTGTCACACTAACACAACAGAATCGGACAGATGGGGTAATTTGAGTGGTAATAAAGTGAACAAAATGCAGAAGTGAATGCCTTCTACAATTATGCCAAACCAATCATCAAAATCGGTTAAGATGGAATAGAGATAATTGAGGTTTTGTGTTATTCAAATTGGTTTTTCGAGTAAAGGCACACCTAGCGTGGGTCATATTGTAGCAAGAAGGCAACAGACCTAACACCGGAACATGCTGGAGCGTCCCTTCATCGTAGACTCCCGGAATAGAGCATCTATTGCTCTTCCTCGAGAGCTCACGAATCCGGCTTCCTCCCAGCTTCACTGGTGAAGGCCGACTGAGAAAGTCGATTCGTATGCGCCTTCGTAATATTCCGTCGGCCGCTCACTACTCCTTCTATCTGCGGAGACACGGAACACGTCATGTTTTTCTCATATTCCTTTAATTAGCTATCAAAATATATGGCCATTAGGTCAGATTCATTAAAGGAATATGGGAACAATATGAAGTATTCGAAGCCAGATTGTGTGCGAAGGATTAAACCAGAGGCGTGCAAGAACCGTTGAAACCGAATAAACGTCAAATGAAACATGTACGTCAATGGTCAAAACGTTACCAAAACAAACTTATTTTGACGTTTATTCGGTTTCCAACGGTTCTTGCACACCTCTGGATTAAACCCTTCCCGTAACTTGGGATTCCGAGTTATTAAGCTCGTAAGACTGGTCGGCCGAACGATTATTCATTAAGGATTTGACTCATCCTTCGTATCAGTATTCTCCGGTTAATTTTGGTATAAAATAATTAAAATATTTGTATTTCCTACAAATAGCAAATGTTCGTTAAAGAATTTTTTCCAAATTTGACCTGCAATGCCGAAGAAATAGAAGGAGAGCTTCTCGTATTTTGCAAAATGCAACACGAAGATTATTGTGCAATTGGAATTCTTATTGAAGCACCAAATCTATTCTCAGATCACGCCATCATGCGACGTCCGTTTTCACCATACACGAGTCTCACTTACAATAGCACGAGGTGAAAACATCAGTAGAATTTCCATAATACTGAGAGAGCAGGATAGAGAGAGTCTTGAGATGAATTCTAGAGCATCACTAGGGAAAAATTAAGGAATGATCAGACGAAGAAATCGAATCGTTGTCATCACATAAATCATTATTGCGGTGTTTCTGTTCGAGGTCAGTTAGGAGTGCCTTTGAGGTGCATGGCACGGTGTTACATAAACATCTGCAAAGTGTACAAGTGATATGCTTGGTATAGCTTATGGGAACGGTGATTCTTTTGTTGCAAATTCGATTTTGTGGTTTATTTCAAATTTTATTTTTGTTACAATTTGGCGAACCTATTGTTAATTAACCGATTGATCAGTTTTCGCGAAATTAAGGAACGGATACTTAAGAGGTCCAAGAATCTAAAATCAATTCGATCGTAGAAGGTTTATTGACCTGTAGAATCACAAAAGCTGTGATATCAGATAATAAAGAATGGCTAAAAATGGAGTGAAATAATTCATGGAATGGATGAATAGTCAGTCGGCATGGTATCAACGATAAATGACATCTAATGCACAGCCTCCTTTTCATCCTCCGCACAGAAATCCCAAGATCACTAGGGTCGATTGCTAACAATTAAATGACGATGGTGTGTGACATAAAACCACTTCTGAATCGCATCGTTTTGATTTATTGATCTCTTAATGTATTCGATCTTAATCGTAAATCGATAAATATATAAAACCGGATCACGTCTCTTCGATGATCAATTCATAGTATATAGCTCTTCGATTTTCCAAACGTCCCCCACTTGTCTTTAGATGAAATAATACGTTAGATTTAATTTATATTCAATTTGATTATCTCTTTCTAGCTCACAGTCGCACATTATTTTATCCTCCTCAAATCTCTGGCGTCTCTTCTGTCTAACAATATAAATAGCAATAATCGATCGACATTTATCTTGGCTCTCTTTTGGTTCCCCCAATACAATTGCTTGTATTCTTTTGTGGTCTGGGCATTTTCATAAAGTAAAAGATTTGTTGCTTTTAGATAACCATCCATGTTATTATCTTCTATTGGTTGTGTAAAGTGCTAAAATCAAATCAAAAAGTATAAATTTCATTTTGAAAGATCACAATCGCACATTTCGAGGAAACTAACTTTTTTATTCGAACATGTTCTTCTTCTTCTGAACTTACGATTAAGAAAAAAGAAAAGGTAATCTTCACACCCTCAACTTTCAATTGTATTATTGCTGAATGAATTGCATTTTCCTAAAGATCTAATTCTTTTTTTTTCTGATCACCCTACTTGGAATTGTGCCACTAAAATCTCAATGGATGGACAATGCTAAAGGAATGTTTCATTTAAATGTCTTTTTACTGGAATATTGATTCATTATGCGTGATTTTAATTCACATTTCTTTTCATATTAAAAATCTATTCATTAAAATATTTATAATTCTATAACTTTTTAATATTACAATTTTATTTACAGGTAAGTGCTAACCAACTGCCGGAGTCTGATTCCCAAATTTGTGTCTCTGCTAAAAGGTAAATGTCACTCTGTTTGCACAAAATGTCGTTGATGTTCGAAAAATTCAAACATTATTTCGAATTTTCATACTAATTTTCGAACAAGGTGGGAAAAATGTATGAAATATTGCACTAAAAGGTCGCAAAAGACTTACTATGTGATTATGGAGTGATTGAATAATAGAACAGAAGCAATAAATGTCGTTGCTTTCTGTTTTTCCTCACAACAAAGTGAAGGCCAACACATTTTGACATTTGAGCACTTCGAAATTCGAACAGGATGTACTTCAGCCACCTTGCGAAAGTATCAAGAAGTAAAAATATCTCTCTTTTGGCTTTTCAAATAAGATCTTCGAATTTTTCAAGATCTACTTATGAATGATAATTTTGCTTTCACAAAATGTCGTTAATGTCCGAAAAATTTAAACATAATTTTGAAATTTGATTTTAAAAATTCGCTGAAAGTAGTAAGTCAGATATTGTGAAGGGATTTCATATTGCGACAAGTATATTATGAGCGTCATTGTTTAAAATTTCACGACAATAAGGTGAAGATCGACACATTTTGACACTCAATATATTTCGAAATTCAAATAGAAAATAGTTCAGCCACCACGCGGACGAAACGAGAAACAAAAATGATTTTTTGGCTTTCGAAAACGATCTGCGATCTTGGAAAACTCAGATTATGACCGGATTATGTAGAGATTTTTCAGTCCCTTCCCGTCTTACCCATAAAAAAACAGTTTTTTTTGTTTTATGGTTTTTTAATTTATGGTTTATGGTTCTTTAGTTGTATGGTTTTTTTTATATCTAGCCTAAGACCGAGTTGTTCTTTGGCATCGATATTTTAGGATTACATTTAAAAGATATGGTCGTATTAACAGATCGAATCGTGGTTAAATTTATTTGAAAAAAATACTCAACCTGACTGTTGCGATTCCAAATAATAATGAATTAGAGAAATACAGTCATCAAATACATTTTGTAATAAATCTTAGTTAGGCTTAGAAACCAAACGATAGAAGATATCAATTTACGGTTCTTGGTGGTCCCTCTAGCAGAATACTGTGAAAAAAGAGGGTACGACTGAATGTTTTCGTCATAACGAAAACATTTGAAGTTGTGAAGTAGCTTTGCGAAGTGCTCGCACTCGTGACTTAGATGGTATCAATAAAAAATACTTTCGCATCATTTACCATTTACCGGTTCTCAACCGATTTAAGCCGATTTGTGAATCACTCAAAATATCTCACAAAATAATTTACAGAGTAATAAAATTGATTTTCAGACAAAAATTACTTACCGGTTCATAACCGTTTCATTACTGGTTCAAAATCGATTTGAGCGGATTTACAAATCACTCAAAACATTGCCCAAAATAATTCAAGACTAATATAATTAAATTTCGAGTAAAAATTTGTTATCGGTTATGAACCGATTCAAAACCGATTGGAAACGGGTCAGTTTTGTCAAAAATTCCAAGACCTTTCCAACGAGCCCAAAAATATCCCCCATTCGCCCAAGGGCGCAGCTAAGATTTGAGGCGAATAATTCGCCTGAAAATTTTAGCGTTTTTTTAATTTTTGACCTTGAAAAATCGTTATTAGGAATGATTTAACGGTATTTTCACAAGGGCAATTGTCCGCCTGTGTAATCTCTAAGCATATCCAAAAATGAAAAAAATCGCACCACGCATTTTCCAGCAATCCCAAAAACATGGTTTTGGCAACTTATAGGGGGGTCCCCTTTAATTCCCAAGTTTCTTGTGTTTTGCCAGACAACCAAAAATGTACGAACACTGAGAAAAATCTGAAAAGTTAAAATAACATTCCGGAAATCTTTATTTTACCCTGCACTATTGATCCGAAATCGGTGTAAATATTATGCTTTTTAGGTGTATTAGGGGTTAAAGTTACCCTTTTTAATATTAATTTTACCCTTGAAAAGATGTAAAATTAACATTAAAAAATATTGATATATTTTTACACCTAAAAAGTGTTAAAGTTATGAGGAAAAAATGTTAATCGCACCCCCGTTTTTCTCTCAGTGAACTAATGACAACATTTTACGAACATTTTTTTTGTGTGTTTACGAACACTTACAAACAAATGTCTGTAAAAGTACAAAAAATGCTTCTGAAGAAATGATCATCTTACGAACAATGTTTGTGAAAAAGATACAAACTTCTACGAACTTGTTTGTGGGTTATACGATTTACAAACATTTCCTAAGTCCCCAAAAGGAATTCACAAATATTCACAAACAATTTTCCGAAATATTTTTTTTCTGTGTGGTAAAATTAGGCCTACAATTGTTCTGGTTCTACAAAATTGAGAGTATCTTGTTGTTGAATTTGCTGTGCCCCTTGGCTTAAAGCTCTTCGATCAGCAGTTAATGGCGCGCGCGATCACCACTAACCGATCGCATTGTTGCTCAGCACATAGCACATAGACACTAAATATTACAGTCATTGAGGTATACGTTTTGGAAAAAAGAGCACTTTTCGTGATTACAATCGGACAAACGGCAGGTCTAAAATTTATCTAGCTCCTCGAGTACACAAAACACAAATATATTCATACAGCAAAATATATAACGATATTTCAAAGTATCATAGGTATTTTGCCATTATAAAAACGTCATCGCAGAGAAATTGGGTCAAATGATTTTTGTTTTATTCTAATCCCCCGACCGAATGCACATTTTTTGAACTGAATTCAATTTATTATTTATTTAACTTTAAATTAAAACGATCAATTGATCGATTCATTGATCTCTTTAGATGTGCTTTTTCTCTTTGAGGTATTACCTCTTTCGCTTTGTGGTCGATTTTTGTGATATGCGGTCACACACGTAAATCCCCAGAAGATATTTTTCTTCCTAATAATCGATATATTGCGCTTGAAGCAATAACAGCACTTTTCTATTTCCGGACGTAATGAATTAATTTGACATGGAGCAAACATTAGCCCAATTAAGACCACCTTGGCAAGATTGCGATTAATACAGTTTTTTTCTTATACCTGATAATCTTCAGAATTGATCTACAGTCGATATATTTGGAGATTTTTCTTTTTGATAAAAGTATCATGACACTTTCAGTTTTATTTTTCTAATAAAAAAGTTATTAATTTTTTTTCGTCTTAATTCTTTTTTTGTCTTAATTCCAGTTAGAAGTGATATTTACCTTTCTTGACAAAAAAAAATATAGTTGGTGTTTGAAACATCAACACATTATTTGTAAATATTCCAGGGTATTTAGAAGATACAACACCTTTTTCCGGAATAAAATAATGACAGTAATTTTGCTGTAAATATCCCACGAATACAATCAAAATTTTAACATTTCTGACATTTCAATGAGTCACTGTATTTTTTTTTTTGCTGGAATTTGGTACAAACTAAAAAACTTTGGGGTAAAAAGATGCCATTGTAGCCATCCACTCATGATAAACACTGACAATTTCAATCATGTTCGAGATATAGTTGGGAGAAAAGTGACATGGTAATGGCAGGATGCTCTCTTCAAGCATCAATTTAGCCTTATACTACACTGTTTTATGAGTTTCATAAAACACACAACCCGGCTAACATATTGGATTCGTTAAGTACTTATTAAGTACTTAATAAGTACTTACTTAATGCCTTTACTTTCAGTAGTTGTAGAACAACTTTGCCAATTGTATGAAAATTAAATAAATTTAGTAATACTTTTTCTCGTGTTGCCCGAGTAGTGCTATACTATTTCAAGAGTTAATACGAAAAATAAAACATTTTTTAAAATTTCAATTTCAATTTATTAAAAATCAATGCATTTGACAGGGGCCTCTCGACATTTCAGTTTTCTATACATTTTTGCATAGAGGCACTGAAGATTATTGGAATGTTTTTTCCTAAAGAGAATTGGCTTATCAGTCTGATATATTTCGTATTCGTACATTAAAAGCTATCTAAAAATACATATTTCATAATGTTCGCCGAAATAATACAAGAACTAAGAGCAAATTTGTTTAAGTCGCGGTGCAATATCTGCAAAATTATTACAAGAAAAAATGATAAATAGCTTCACTTTTTATTAGGCTTGATGGGCCCCTGGCTTTTGAGCAGGTGCTCTGGAAATCAAAAAAAATATAGTAAGGTGCGATAATCGGATCGTTTTCCGTAGAGTTATACTTAAACGTTTTTTTTTTTTGGACTGATGAAATTCTTTTTTACTTCTTCTGAATCCATAGAATTATTTAAGGGGGTAACATTATCTCCAAAAATGCGACCAGTTTTAGTGTAATTTTTTCCCCGTTTTCGTACATATTTCACGAGATATCTCCGAAACTACGTAGATTGCCAATTTAGGGTTTTCGGTTGCCTATTCAATATTAAGTTGGCTTTTATTTTGTATTTGTATTATTTACTAATTCATTATACAATGACAGAAAACAGCTAATAAACTCAAAAGTTTTTCCGGCACGCTAGAAACATATGGGAAACATAAGAAACGTTATGCCCCTGATATTATTCACTGTTTCATTAAGAAACTTAATATAAAAAAAATTATTAAAAATTTTAAAGTAAATTTATAAAATAATGATAATACTGAAATAAGTTAGCGTTTACTAAGTGGATCACCTCTTCGGTAATTGGGTCAAATGGTCTTTTAATTGGCTGACTCAATTTACAAGCATACTAAAATGAGAAAATAATTTTTTATTGCTTTTTTTAAAATTTTTATTGGATTATTTCATTTAATATTCAATGTAAACGGCAATCTTTGGTGTAATATCAGTTTTATGAACAACCATTTAAGAAAGAAGTTGGCAAGTAGAAGACATCATGAAGATTGTTGTGGCACATTCCTTCGGTCCAGAATTTTTAATACATTTCCATCTTGTGTCAAGAAAAACGCACTTTCGTCGAAATTAAAAACCCGGTCTGGTGAAATGGTCAGCAAATCGTGTTCCTTCGGCCCTCTTCCGGGTATCTGCCAGATGATTTGTTGTACACTGTCGCTCTTGGTGCATCAAATGTTTTGGATACATAGGTTATGGTAAAACCATTTTGTACACACTTCAAGGCAATTTTTAGAACTTCCTTAGAATAAGGTTTGTTCTTAGGAATCTTTTTCTGTGTTGTCTTCGGCATCTGAAATAGTAAACCAGTGCTGAACAATGAGATTCCCGGAAAGAAATTATTGATTTGCGAAGCGCCCGTTTTAGAGCAAAATGTAAACAGCCACAATCACACTATTTTCGTTATAAAATATTATTATTTCATAAAAATCAATTTACTCACCTTATAGGGGAATGATTGCACTTTACTTTTAATTAAACCTTTGGATTTAAAATATTTTTTTCACAAGGAAAAAACAAAAAAATGTCTTCAATCAACCAGAGAGCAAATTATTGAATACGTACTCATATCCGTCAGCCCTTTAGTGGCCGAGAGAAATCCACTATCCAACACCTCACAGATTTAAATCCTTGTGTAACGACTCCTTTATAATGTAAAGTAATCGTTGCATGTACTCAAGAATTTGCGGGGTATGCAAGTGGATTTCTTTTGGCCACTAAAGAGCTAACGGGTGCGAGTATGATTTCAATAATTCGCCCTCAGCTGTCATTAGCAAAAATGTCGCTAAAAAAAGTTTATATTACAGAATTAAGCTGGCACAAGTTTGAAATGAGTCGATTACACTCACTTATTTAATGGATAAAAATCTTATTTTTGCTTTTCCTCAAAGTTGAATAGTTTTATTATGTTACTGTAGTGACTATATTACGGAAATAAAAATAAAAATATTATTTTAAGTGGATTTCACCTAGTTAGCGTAGTTATAACGATCCACATAGCGAAGCGCCCAGATTAGCACACTTGACAGTACATGCATAAAAATATAAAAACTTGTCAGAAAGCAATGTTTGCTTTCTGTTGCGTCCACCGCCGTCTTAGCATTGGTGGCCTACCTCCGGAGTCAATCGGTTAATTAATTAATAAAATTAATTAACAAAATTATTTAATAATCTTGATTCATATATTAATAATAAGAAAAAATTATAAGAAAAACTTAAATAATAAGCAATGTAACTTGTAAAATATAATTTAAAAATTTAATTTTTTAAAAAATGTCTTTAGAAAAAAATTCAAAATCGATATACGCCTCTGTAATACTAAAAGCGCGATGGTAATCATTCATTAATCCAAATTTCCAATGAAATAATCAGGATTTGCAATCATGACTCGATGAATACAAATAAATATACTTAATTCTTCGCTCTTTTAAGGCCTTTGTAATCGTACGATATTGAGTGGTAGGTAGTCAATTTTGACGGATAGACGGAAAAATGCAAATTATACATATTACAGCTTTTTTCGGTGTAATTGGCTCTGCTCAACTTGATCATGGAGAGACACATATTTTGTACACAGAATTTTTTTTACCACCTCACTAATATACTGTTGCCTATTTTAGCTTATTTTGGCACGGATCTCTCTCTCAATTAGTTGAATACTCGTAGTATTTTCTCTAAGGTTTATTGGATGCAAATACTTAAGAAATGTAGAGATATCAAGCAATGAGTAAGGTAAAACCTGAACTTATTGCTCCAATTCATAGTTTTGAAAGATTAAAATATGTCGACTTTACTTGAATATGAATAATTGTCCCATTTAAAACTTAGATTTGTCTCCAATTAGGGTCATTTTTTCATAAAAATAGTAAATTTGTGAGACATATTTTTCAAGACTTTTAAAAATGACCTTTTACAGAGTTCTTGGTAAGTTTCTTCCTCTTCATTGGTACGGGAGTATGAGGAAAAGTTGAATGGACTCACTGATGAGGTGAAATATAATACGAACATGATGCGCAGAATATGAGGTGGAAAAGTGCTTCGAAATTAAATGGTAACAAAGTGGTATTTTATTTTAGACACACCAGAGAGATATTGAACCAATTCCGTCTCTATATGGTGTCTATAATGAAGTGCGATGACTGAGGTCAAGAGGTGGGTGGCTTTTATGGGCTTCCACACTGCAGAAGTTGATTAATTTCCAACAGAGACCTAATAGATTTGATAGATTTAACAATATCGCGTTAAATCTCGAAATTGTGGGTGCAATTTTGCTGAATGGCAGCCCTCATCATGGTAAAGGACTCTTGAACGTTTTACAATCATCGGGGGTGGAATTGATCCGGTCAGCATTATAGAGATTGATTATTGGGCGTTAAATAGATTGCCACGGGCAATTCTCTTTTTTTTCTTAGGCGAGTGAGGAATTTCGCAATTTAACACTATCGAACTCTATCGCGATATCAAAATACTGTATACTATCTTTTCCATCAACTCATCGTTAGAAATCACTTTAATTCATATAATTCAGCTGTAGTGGGTGAGTCTGAGAATTTTCTATCAGTAGAGAAGGTGATCTTGCTTTGGTTTTAGATTATTAGAAATCTCATACAATTTCCGATTGATTGCGTGTTTTTGACTCAATCAAAATACTCAATAAACTTTCTTCGATATAACATTCTTGTAAGTGCCAATACACTTTTGGTATCGTATCGAGTAAAGATCTTTTGCCCAGAAATTATCCGATTGCAGGATGGTCTTTTACTTGTAGCCAGTATTCTCGTGGTTGTTTCTGTTTTTATTCTATTCTCAAAACGATTTGATTGATTCTTAAGAAACGTACTAAAATATGTATGTATCATTATCCTTGTTTCATGAATCATGTGGCACTTCCGGGATTAAAGTGGAACTTTTAGCATTTAGGTGTTTTGAGATAGACGCCATTAAAGAATTAATTACACTAATGCAAGAACGATTTTGTCTTTGGGTTCTTATGCTACTTTTTTCAATTGCTTATGTCAAATGATCTATGAAAACACTTATCATATTGATTTTATTTTTTTTTTGCCCTGGAATCTAGGCAAAATGCTTTTCTGATACTTGGGTGCCTATATTTCCAATCCTATACTGAGTGAGAGCAATCCGAAAACGTTAAAATAACATTCCGAAAATGTTAATTTTACCCTGTAGTATTGATCCGAAATCGGTGTAAATATTATGCTTCTTAGGTGTATTATGGGTTAAATTTACCCTTTTTCATGTTATTTCTACCCTTAAAAAGGTGTAAAATTAACATTAAAAAATGTTGATATATTTTTACACCTAAAAAGTGTTAAAGTTATGATGAAAAATATTAATCGCACCCCCGTTTTCCTATTAGTGTATGTAGTGACCGTTGTTTTGATTTGGGAATTCTGTAGAGTACGGATTGGCGCTGCAGTCGGTAGGTGGTTCAATGTGAACTTTGCTTTGTAAAATCTTTAGTATGGTAATGGCTTCCTCCTCGAATAAACGTGATATAAACGTATTGAGTCTAAATCACTTCAGTGGCGTTCGAGGATAATACCAAATGGATAAAAAAGTTAAGAAGGAAGTAGAAGAAAGCCTTGGTGAGGCAGAGCAGATACTCACATTGGGAAAAAATGACAAGGAAGACAAGAAAATGATGCAAGTATCACTGCCGACATCAATTGAGAAATTTTCGCCGGAAAAGGGCAAATGGATGAGATGGGTAAAAAGGTTGGAGATTGCCTGCAAACTATTCAACATTACTGGAGAGGAAGAAATGAGAAACATGGTGATTCACTACATGGGAATGGAGAGTTATGAGAAATTGAGTGACATCATCCATCCAAAGGAACCAGAAGAGATGACGTATGCACAGATTGTAGCAAAATTGCAGGCGTACTATGATCCAAAGCCGGTGGAGGTTGCTGAATGCTTCAATTTTCACTCAAGGAAGCAAACTGAAAATGAATCTGTCACCGAATACATGGGAGTGCTCAGGAAGTTGGCTAAGAACTGCAGTTTTGGATGCGAGCATTGCGACAATCTGTCAAAAACACTGCGAAATCAATTCATAATGGGACTGAAGAGTCGTGCAATGCAGAACAGACTTTTGGAGAAGCATGATCTCACCGTAGAGAAGGCGTTGGAGCTTGCCACAGCAATGGAGGCCTCTGAGAAGACCACGAAAATCATCGCGAGTCATCCAGTGAAACAAGCTGAAGCACAAGCCGAAGTCCAGGAAGTCGAAAAGACAGAAGGGGATGTTCAGAAGGTCGCGGGAGGCGGTAAAACGGAGATCAGATGTTTCCGTTGTGGATTACTTTATCATTCGGCAAACAATTGTTTCCATATCAAGACTGTGTGCCGTAACTGTGGAAAAACTGGACATCTTCAGAGAGTCTGTAATCAGCCTAGGAAGAAGAAGGATGAAAAAGCGACTAAAGAGGTACAGGGCATCGAGGGAATTTTCAAAATGGAGGAAGACCATGTTGACAAGGTAATGATGGATGTAAAAGTAAATGATAAATTGTTACAATTTGAGATGGACAGCGGATCGGCGATTTCTATCGCGGGAATTGATTTCAGAGATAAGTATTTCCCTGACGTTCAAATTTCAGAAACATCGCGAAAATTCGTAAGTTACGGAGGGAAAGGTATAAACGTTCTGGGATTCATTCGGATTTCTCCGGAAATCAGAGGGCGAGTGCTGCATAATGTCAACTTGTATTTGTCTGAGGAATCTTCAAAGCGACCCCTTCTCGGGCGCGAATGGATTAAAAAGTTGAAATGGGTTGATTGGAATAAAATTCTTGAAATTAATAAATCAGAAGAAATTAAAAAGCAGAGAAAAATTGAACAAATGATTGAAGAACTCAAGACAGAGTATGCTAATGTTTTCGAAGAGTCTCGGGGGAAGATTGAAGGTATTCAAGCAGAATTGAAATTGAAAGATAACGCGAAGCCGGTTTTCATTAAAGCGAGAAGCGTAGCTTTTAGCAAGAAGAAAGTGGTTGAAGATGAGATTAGGAAGTTGGAAAATGATGGGGTATTGAGGAAAGTGAACCAAAGCAATTGGGCTACGCCGATTGTGGCTATTTTTAAGTCCTCGGGGGGAGTGAGGCTTTGTGGTGACTACAGTGTTACAGTCAATCCGGAACTTGTAATTGATAAACATCCGTTGCCTACAATTGATGAGTTGTTCGCGGATATGGCTGGGGGGGAACGTTTCACGAAACTGGATCTCTCTCAAGCCTACTTACAGTTAGAAGTTAGGGAAAAGGATCGTGAAATGCTTACTTTAAGCACGCATTTGGGACTTTATGAGCCTACAAGACTGATGTACGGGGTGGCTCCTGCCGTGGCAGTGTGGCAAAGACTCATGGATAATGAGCTCAAAGATATCCCTGGAGTTAAAGTATTTTTGGATGATATAAAAATAACGGGTCCGGATGATCAAACTCATTTCGAAAGATTGAAAGAAGTATTGAAAAGGTTAGCTAAAAGGAATATGCGCGTGAATTTAAATAAATGCGAGTTCTTTAAGGAGAAAATTGAATACTTGGGATATGTTATTGATAAGAGGGGTATTCACAAGGATGAGAAAAAGATCGAGGCTTTACATAACATGCCGCGTCCTACGAATCAAGATGAAGTCAGAGCATTTCTTGGATTCGTCAATTATTATGGGAGGTTTTTTAAAAATCTCAGTACTATTCTGCATCCCATTTATGATTTGCTCAAGAAAGAAAATGAAGTTTTTAAATGGGACAAGGAGTGCGAGAAGTCATGGAACAAAATCCGGAAGGAAATGTTTTCTAATGATTTTCTGGATCATTATAACCCGAAATTGGAACTCATACTGGCTACAGATGCCAGTCCGGTTGGGGTTGGGGCGTGTTTGAGCCAAAAGTACCCGGACGGAACAGAGAAACCGTTGCAATATGCTTCGCAATCACTCACAAAAACTCAGCGAAATTATTCTCAGATTGATCGGGAAGCGTATGCGATCATTTTCGGAATAAAAAAATTTTATCCGTATTTGTTTGGGAGAAAGTTCACGCTTATAACTGACAATAAACCTCTCGCTCAAATTTTGAATCCGAAAAAGGGGATTCCCTTGTATACAGCCATGAGAATGCAGCATTATGCTGCATTTCTTCAAGCTTTTCAGTTTAATGTACAATGTAAGAAATCTGAAGAGCACGGTAATGCAGATTGTTTGTCGCGGTTGCCTGTGAAAGAAACTTCAGGTTTTGAAATGGACGAAGTTGATGCATTGCATATTAATTTTATGGAAGCATTACCGGTAACGTTTTCGGAGATTAGGAAAGAGATAGAAAATGATCAAGATGTGACCAAATTAATTGAGGGACTTAAAAAGGGGTTCGCGGTTAATCGTGTTCACCGGTTTAACATTAATCAGAGAGAATTTGGTTTGGAACATGAATGTTTGGTAAAGGGAATGAGGGTATATATTCCTAAACCGTTGCGCAGCAGAATTTTGACTGAATTGCATGAAGGTCATTTTGGAGTATCCAGGATGAAGGCATTGGCCAGGAATTATTGTTGGTGGCCCAGCATTGATAATGATATAGAACAAAAGGCAAGTAATTGTTCTCCGTGTCAAGCAAGGAAGGCAGATCCAGTGCAAGATAATACGCACATTTGGGAAGAGACTAGGGTACCATTCGAGAGAGTCCATGTTGATTTTGCTGGGCCAATTCAAGGGAAATACTTACTAATTCTTGTTGATGCTTATTCAAAATGGCCGGAAGTCAAAGTAGTGGGAAATATGTTAACGGATACTACGATTAAAAAGCTAAGGGAAATATTTTCCACCCACGGATTACCGAAAGTCTTAGTATCTGATCAGGGACGTCAATTTATGAGTCAGGAATTCCAACAATTTTGCAAGTTAAATGGAATCGTTCATAAAACCGGAAGCCCGTATCATCCGGCCACCAATGGTCAGGCTGAACGTTTTGTGAGGACTTTTAAAGAGAAGTTGGAGATTCTGAGGGAGGTTGAAGAGCAAGACTTAGAGAGGAAGCTCTGTAGTTTGCTCATGATTTATCGTACCACTCCGCATGCCATGACAGGAGTAACCCCAAGCATTAGACTCATGAATAGGCAGATACGAACATGTCTCGATTTTATTCGTCCGGATGAAGAATCGATTAAGGAGGAGGGGAATCAGTGTTGTGTGAAGAGGGAGTTTGAAGTAAATAGTCGAGTAGCCGCGAGAAATTACGCGATTCATGGTCTAAAGTGGAAATTTGGTCGAGTCTTTAGAAGATTGGGCAAACTTCATTATTTAGTGCAACTGGATGATGGTCGCACGTGGAAAAGACACGTAAACCAAATGCGAAAGATAGGTGAAAAAATAGACATAGAGGAAAGTGCTCAAAGGAACGAGATTGTGATGCCGTCCTATTGGGACATTGAAGAAAACAAGAATGATATTCCAGACCCGAGAATCGATGATAACGACGATGATGAGTGTGATGATGACACGTTCGAAGACGCGGTTGAGGATTTCTCGACGAATACAGAAGACGGAGGCAGTGGAAAAGAGAATGGATCTCAGACGGATGACAATCAAATATTGCGTAGATCAACTAGACTAAGGAAACCTCCAATCCGCTTAAATCTTTAAGTTGTTGCCTTTAAAGTTCACATTGACCTTAGGTTAGTTTTTTTTATGATGTACAAAGTTTAAATTAGCTTAGATTTAGGGGGGAAGACTGTAGTGACCGTTGTTTTGATTTGGGAATTCTGTAGAGTACGGATTGGCGCTGCAGTCGGTAGGTGGTTCAATGTGAACTTTGCTTTGTAAAATCTTTAGTATGGTAATGGCTTCCTCCTCGAATAAACGTGATATAAACGTATTGAGTCTAAATCACTTCAGTGTACTTAACCGATTTATTTCTTGATAAAGGAAAAGTTGTTCTCCTGTATATGTCCGATAATTCTCTGGACAGATGAACTTTGTAAAACTGACACCAGAGGCTCTGTGGTCTCATATACAACCGTCACCATCGTTCGAATTTGAGTAGCTCGTCTTTGAGGAATTTGACTGTACAGGAAGTTCCGCTTTGAAAGAAATTTTTGGGACTGAAAAAAAAACCGTGAATTCACTTTAGTGACACATTATTATTATTAATCGTATCGAGATATATTAATTACAATGGTAATCATTTTTACAATGTCCATATCCCGTGTTAGAAGAATCTGCGAGTCCGTTTGTAGACTCGCCCAGGAGCGCCTTCCCCGCATTGTGGATGCTTCTTCCATGCTCCCGGAGATGTTGGGCGTAGGCGGTGCATTATATTACGTTATTAACATATGAAAATTGCCTAAATTAGACATTCAGATCTTTGCACCGGGCGGGACTCGAACTCACAACAGTAAGTCAAGCCGGGGAATCGATGATTTAGTGACACAGAAAACTTGCATACCTACAGGAGATATCTTTATAATAAAATACGGAAACGCCATGATGTGTGAAAAACATTTTAAGCGCCAATGTTTTGGTATGTTTTCAGCGTCAACGGTTCATAAGAAATGCATTTCACATTTACCTCGTGAAAAAAATTGCATACATTTAGGGGAATTTCAAAAATTATTTATAAATGTGCTTCCAGTAAAGGAAAGCGTCCTACTTTCAGACGACTCAAGCTTCGAACAATTCAATTTTTTCTCTATGTGCCTTATGGATTCCACCCATAGCTCTTTTCTGAAGGTTTGAGGCATTGGACTAGTTACAGTGCCCGCATCGTAATCCGGATGATTGAGAGACAATATGACAGATGTCCGCTTCGTAATCCGGATAGATTTTTTGAATTTGTTCAACGTCTCGAAAATATAATACAAGATTTTTTTTGTAGAATTTGTATAAAAGTTTTAAAGAAGTTTAAAAGGACATAATTAGACAATTCTATGCTATTATACTTCATTTATTAAACAAAAACATCACAGGATAATTCATTTTCATTGCTGAATACTCGTGCATACATAACCTCAAAATGATTTTAAATGTAACCGTCGATAACTCGTCCGGATTACGGCGATCCAGATTAGAGAGCGGGCACTGTATTAAAATAATGGGCCAAATCTATTTATAATACATTGAAAAACATTAATTGTTCGAAGCATAAATCGTCCGAAGGTAGCGCGTTTTCCCTAGTAGGCATTTCACATAAAATTCTTTCAATCCGTTTTCACTTAAGCCGGAACTTCCTGTATTTTCTGTAGTAACAGCTCAGTAACACACATGGCAACACTATTTTTTAGCTGAGATTTTTTACATTCTCAGCTTTTGTGATCCTAGGTGAAATCCGACCTCGTCAGATCGAGCTTAAATTTTAGGATTTACATGTTTTCACAGTACCACCGTTTTGGAACATCACAAATTTTGTTTTCTCAATAACTTAGCCCCTATGGGATTGATCGATCTCAAATTGTAGTATGTTATAGCTGGGTCCAAGAGCTTTCGAATAAAGAAAATTTTAAGCCCCCGACCCCCATGACCCGAGCTAGAAGGAGTCAAAAATTCAATTTTTAGATAGACATGGTTAGGATTATCAGAATTTGAAAAAATTACTGTTTTGAAAGCTCTCGTGGAGTACTAACCCTTGTGTCACTCCAATAGTCCAATTTTAACCAATTTAATCGAAGGCCCGATTAATCGAAAAATCGATTTTCGAAATTTTGATTTCGAATATTTCGAACAAAGAATCGGGTTAAGAATCGCGTTTACTCGACAGTTTACTAAACCCGATTCTTTACCCTCAAAATTCAATTCACAAAATAATTTTCACGCATTCCCAGTTGCAACTTGCAAGCACCCCATAAGCTTATCTGGGTTTTTTTACTTCCATTACTTTCCGCTACAAATTCTAAACAGTGTCCTTCACGTACATTTTGTAAGGAGTATTTTCTATGTGCGCCTCTTAAGGGTAAGGCATGAACGATAAGGCTTAATTCAGGCATTAATTAAGGCCTCCCTGGTCAGACGGGTATTTAAATTCTTTTTAAATCCAACTTAAATGAAAAAAAAAAACGATCTTTACATAGCGCTTCGAGACTTGGGAAAGTGATAATTCTTAGCAGCACGAGGATTAATTGCTTTAAAAGTTTAAAAGTGTATATCATGGAAATTTCTTCTTATGGTGACGAGGAAAAAAAATGCTGTCTGCTTCCCCAAGACTTGCAAATGGCCTCCAAAAGAGGGTTATGAAATTTTGTGCGTTTAGGAGGGAGGGGGGCGGTACATATGTATAAGCACTTGAAATGGCAGAGATTAAGTGATCAGGAACACCATAAATTTAAAGTGGTCAGTTTTTTGTACTCGAAATTCACCTCAATTCGCTCTTTAATCTCATTTCTATCAACGAATACGGTTAATTTATGGACATGTAAAATGCTGGTACAAAATATAACCAAAGTGAGAAAACACACGCCAAAATTTTCAATGTTCTCAATAGCTCCAAGCAATGTCTCATGTGAATTCATTTTTAATAACATTGTGACTTGTTTAATAAATATTTAAAAAAAAAACAGTAAAGAAGTGTGGATGAAACTACAGAATTGGTGATGACGTATAGAGTGAGATAATGTTGGTCGTTTGCATACAAATTATCAACTTCTTCCTTTCTTTTATCTTAAATTAATTTCCATGTTAAATTTCACGCGAGTTTGGTGTTTCACAAAATTGCCATGGTGTCTTATTTTTTTTTTTTTTTTTGATACTAAAATGAGAAACATTTTCCTCACCATTATTTTCTTTGCAATACATATTATAGCTAATGACACATAAATAAAAGAAATGGTCAGGTGAAAAAAAATTAGGTCACACTTATTGTAAATTTGTCTGAGGTGAAAACTTCTCCTAAATCGCATAAGATGGTAATCTGTTGAAATTTGTACAAGAGTATGGGCACTATTTTTAATCTCTTCTCTCTTTAAGAAGTATAACTTTCATGAAAAGTGCACATAATTTATGTTCAATTTAATTAATTTAATTAAGTATTATGTGAAACACCGAAATCTGTACCAACAAGACTGGCTATGTACGCCTCTTGCGCACATTTTTGTCATCTTGCCTATGGATATACAATAAAGTTACATTGATTATGGCTGAGGTGCAGGAGACAAGAAGATGGAATAAAAGGTATAATCCACACACTGTGCTGTACGTATATTACAATTCCTTGAGGTGCAAACAGATAAATCAACATTGATAACGATCTTTTGATTTCTTGCACACATATAAATATCAATTTATAAATTTTAATCAGTGCTCTAAAAGACACTTTTCGCATAATGTACGAAGCTGTACATTGACGCTTATACAGTGGCGGAAAAATGTTGAAGATATATAATGTGAAATGTTAATTGGGGTTATAATATAAGTTGAGTCTACAGCGATGACTTGCCAAAGGCATACCACAGACTCCTAATTAATTTACAAAAGCCACAATTACTAATATAATTAGCTACTAACCGCTCAGATTAATTCACCTCGTCTTCATAAACATATCGCGACCCACACAAGGACTTACGCAGCGTTCGTTAACCTAAATGCATAACATCACAAGTGATACATTGATCGTTCCTATCCTAAGGGAAACTGATTTTAACAAAGCTTAAAAGACTTTCTGCCACGTATAAAACGCCTAAATTGACTTTCAAACCCACTGAGAATATTTTGGTTTTTCACTTCAAATAATGGTTTTTAAAAATTAGATCTTAATGGCTCCCGCAAATTCAAATTCATATTTTTTTTAATCTCAAACGTTTTCTTAATGTCTATCTCATTCATTCTCACTTAAAATTAGATTGAACTAAATTAAATTTGTTGTGATGTTCAAAAGAAGAAGAAGAGTGCGAAAGAGTAGAATAGACCTATCCAAACAATTTGAAAAAGAAAAGATTGTGGATTTAGATTTCATGAAATTTTCTAGATCTAAAATGTGTGCCAGCGCCATAAAAGTAAAATTTTAAAATGAAAATTTCAGAAAATATTCTTTAAATATTGCTCTTCTATGCTTAAGATAGTTAAGTTAGTAATCAATTCGTGACTTATACGGGCTTCAGACTTAAGGCTTAGCCATATGGCTTCACTTCTCTAATTTCTCATCAATCAAGATTTATTGGAAAATTATCACTTAAGATTGGACAACATGGGCAAATGATTCATTAAATTTTAAAAATTGCAATAAAATTGTTTGCTATTTGGAATTTCGAAATCATCGGGAACTGGGCTAAACCTTAAGTTTGATTCCGGCCTTAAATGCTATACCTCAAAAATACTTTGACAGCTTTGATACCATTTACCATTTACCTGTTCCCAACCGATTAGAACCGATTTATAAATCACTCAAAACATTGCCCAAAATACCTTAGGAATAATATTAATTGAATATAATATTAAAATGAGGTATCGGTTATGAACCGGTTCATTACCGCTTTATAACCGCTTCATAACCAATTGGAACCGGTTCAATTTTATCGGACATTCGAGAACCTTTACAACGACCCCAAATATGATACCACTCGGTTGAGAAATATGATTATCGATTTCCAGTCTTGAATGACCCCTCCTAAAGTAACATTATCTCGTGACTAATCTCGTGACTTTCCCCTCATTGTTACCCAAACATTTCCTATTCTCCTATAGCCTCCTCTAAATACAGTTTCTTTTTTTCCTTATCTAAAAATTATCTGTAAAGGAGGTTCTCCACCGTTTTCCTCTGAAGGTTGGACACCAACGCTAAGACGGCGGTGGACGCAATAGAAAGAAAAGCAATTACCGTTGATGAATGAAACATCTATAGGTCTATCTAATTAGTCAAAGCTGTTTTTAATGATTTTAGTATAGGTTTTGTGGCTAGTTCAGGTGAATATTTTACACATAGACATTCTGTGCCCGATTAAATCGTTAATTTTAATTATGAAATATCAAAGGATTAAAGCCTTAAAGCCCTATTTTGCAATTGCTTTTCCGTAATTTAAATCTTTCGGCAAGGTCTTGAAATTCCAAACCCGAATACATCCATCCCAATCGGTAATAAACCGGTAAAATATTAGTACAATTTTCTGAGATTATATCAAAACAAATATTTATCGAGGTAGCCTCAAGGTAAAAGTTGAATAATTTTGAAAATACCATTGCCTCAATTAATTTTCAATTTTAATATTGTCTTTTAATAATTTATGAACTAATTGAAATCGGTTTTGAATTGATATGTATCAAAAAAAAAAACTGCGAAAGTATTTTGAAAAGCATGGGATGACATGATACCAATTTTTATAAAAATATTTTTGAAAAAGAATTAATAATTCTTAATGAATATTTAGGAGTCATTTATTAATGAAAAGATAAGCATTTACGGCTAGACAATTAATTCTACATAGGGGTTTAAGAGGAGTTGAGCCTTGTTATAATGTAATTCAGCTTCGCAATTGATTTGTGAAGTTAAATAATTTCATGATAAGGTTCTGTTTCCTTTGAAAATAGGTTTTATTTCAAAACTGACCCAATTTAAAGGTGCCTTAGTTCCCCCTATGGCACTGCAGGGTATATCTTCAAAAGGTAGGGGGAAGTGGGGCGTCTTTGAAAGTAGGGCACCTTTGAAATTGGGATTTTTCATTTATTTTTAAATAAAATTGAACCTTACCGTGATCGTGATATAATTTAGCTTCTCAATCTCTTTGTGTAGCTAAATTATATCACAATAAGGCTCAATCTTATTTAAGAATATGTGAAAAATCCTGACTTGAGAGATGCTCCACTTTCAAAGGTGCCCCACTTTCCCCTATATCTAGTTTGTTTTTCTTCTATAAAACTTCTTGGAGCTAGAATTGCCTTGGACTGACTCTAGCCGAATTCCGAATTCCATAAAATCATAAAGATGCCAGAATAGCAGTTCGCGACCATGAATATTTTTTTCATTGTATTACATTCTGTCTCTAATGCAATAAAAACAAGATAATTAGTGTTAATTTTTTTCTGCATTCCCATGATGACTTTAAATGCTACTGGTCTTCATAAGGAACCACTCTGAACAGTTGAGAATTTTAATTTTTTCCATTATATTCTTCTTACACCATCATGTTTGATCTTTGATAACGAAGAGGATTCTGGGTCTCAAGCTTGAAAGGCAAAAAATTGATTTTTTGTTTCTTCTTTTTTAGGGGTGTTGATTGAGACCTTGCAGATAGTTTGTCGTCTTTGCTTTCTCTAAAATTGTTCTTAATACAATTTTAAAAAATGCATAAAAATATAGACATAGCTTCAAGTTATATTTCGGGCAGTTTGATTCTCAATGTTCCTTACCCTTATAGAATTCTTCTAAACTAAAAATTCATGGAAATTTGGGGAAAAAGAAGTGTCCGAAATTGCAAGCTTGCCGAAATTTGATACAGTAGCCCTATAGGATTTTCTTTTAGAACGCTTCAGTATAGGCTATCATGTTTATTTCAGAAGTGCTCCAAGGATTATTTCAGACAATATGGGTACTAAGGTAAAGTACCCTGTAGTCGGCCGGTTTCTCAACTCGGCCAGTGCGACTATTTATTCAATTTACTTAGATTTGTTATAATATGGTCTTACCGATTTAACATTATAAGGTGTATTATATTATATATAACGTAAATCAGTGAAAATTTCATAGAAGTTGACTATAAAACGTTAATAAATTGGTTAAATAATTCAACTGGCCGAGTTGAGAAACCGGCCGACTAGAGAGTACTTTACCTTATATGCCCTACATTTAGAATTCTACAAGATGTAATATCGCAATCGAAGTTTATGAGTTTCTTTCTTTTAATATATTTTTCAGTGTTTAAATTTTAATTTTTCCTGTCTTCCAAGAAAAATTTGTTGAGTACCTTACCTACGGCGGTCTGTCATTTAACCGAGCGCGCTAGGAAAAACCACCAAAAAAGGGCTGTTGGTTTAGTATTAAAAGCGCATAGGGCAGAGGTGTGCAAGAAACCGTTGAAACCGAATTAACGTCAAATGAAACATGTACGTCAATGGTCAAAACGCTACTATATAACAAACTTATTTTGACGTTAATTCGGTTTCAACGGTTTCTTGCACACCTCTGGCATAGGGTATGGTACCCTAAAGTCGACCAGTTCCTAAATTCGCCCGGTAGAATTATTGCAAGCTGGCCGAAATTAGATACAGTTACCCTAGATACCTTTAAGTTTAAGTACTGCTCATATTATTGAAACAAGGTGGTTTGAGGCACAACTTATTCTTTTTTATAAACGATGCAAAGCAAGAGGATTCGGATGAAACCACCAATTGATTCAGTACATTAATAATACGCCACTTTAGTGGGGTACTGCCACTCTTAATCGTCGAGACACGAATTGTCCATTTACCATTGCGTAATGGAGAGAACACAGACCATGTTGAACTTCTGAGATCTCAAAGATTCAATATTGGCCAAAGGTGGACAAGAAAGAATTTCAGGAGTGAGAAAATGTGAATGTTTGTTGACTAATTTATACGAGAGCAGGAGGCTCAAGAGTCTAACAAATTTCCCGTCATGTATCTCAGATTGTTAATCATTTATTTAGTCTCTCTATAACATTGTCAACTTATTGCAACTCTCATGTTGCCTTAGACGTTTGTCTTCTAAACAGTAAAGGCTTACCAGGGGAAAGAGTACCATCGACAGTATCTCAGAAATTTCTGGGATTCAATCTTGCCCATTGTATCATTCTTGGTCTTTTCTTTTGGGCTTATGTTTACACAAATGATGGTCAATAGTAAATGAAAGAATTTACAAGGCATATAACACAGAAAGTGGAGAAAAAAAATACCAAAATGCATTTTAAACATGGTTTTTATTTTTTTAATCATTGATCTCATGACATCTCAATCGTGAGTTGGATTTGTATGTTCACCTTGGTGAAGTGCTTTTGGGTTAAATCGTACTCTTGTGAATTCTTGGGGTGTTTCTGGTGGTTGGCATAAGAAAGGCCAAAAATATTCCACACAAGACCAAAAAAAAAAAAGAAAAGAAAAAGGAAAAACCACAGAAGTTTAATTCAATTGGGGAGCGGAAGAGAAAAGGAGATTTTTGTGCGTAAATGAGTTATCTCAATGATTTACTGGCACATTATTGTGGCAAAATAAATTGGCTGTTGGCATACAATTCGATTAAAATCGATTTTAATTCTTCTCAACTTTGCGCAAGAGATTTGTTGCCTCGCATCGAGATGGTCAACAAAGCCTTTTAAAACTTTTAACCAAATGCATTAACTGCCATGAATTTCCATCCATAATCTTCAATCCACTATCGAAGGAGATTGCGAGTCTCATTGTTCCCATTTTGAACAAAATTCTCGATATAGAAAATTTATCTCAATCTCAAAGAAATTATTAAAAGGCAATATCACAATCATAATTTATTGTTGTTGTGTGCGACCAAAGTCGGAGAGATGTTTCTCAGGTGTCAATTTATGATTTTTGCCCACTCTCATGGGGCGTCTTTTAGCTCCACAGAGCGCCGAAAATTTATTGGAATTCAGCATTAATGCTGGGTGGAAGGAGGAGAGATAATACCATGGTGAGATCCTGGAAGTAAGAGAAACAGGGACAGAAAACATCTCACCAGTGCGTATGAAGAAACGCCGGTGAATTTACGATGTGTTACAACTTTATTAAACGTTTTCTTGCTGGAGACCGCCTCCAAAATGCATGTTTGGGTGCATCAACAATATTTTCGGACTTGCAACTTCCAACTCAATTTACCATCGGCCTTTGGAGTTTACATGCCTGGGGTTGCCCCTACGTTCCCTGCGTTCACAAAGGTGAAAGAAATGCAATTTAAACAATTTTAAACAATTTATAGGGTTAGTAGCAATTACGGGAATGCGCCTTATACCCTAGACACAATTACAACTTAAACCGAAAGACGGCTTAACGTAATTATAATCAAAATTATGGTTTGCCTAAATCTCCATCAGTTTCCCGCAAACAAACCGTTTCCCGACTTAAGCCGAGACACGGATTAGTAGGAAACTAATAGAAATGTAATCTAATCATTATTTTGATTATAATTAGTTTAAGCCGATTCTCGGCTTAACCTTTTAACGACGAGACACTTTTACGATCTGAAAAACAACAATAAAAATTAAACTGAGAAACATAATCAATGATAAGTTTTACATCTAACCTTGGAAAGTCCAAAAGAATCTTATTCGGTGTATTTTGTGCTTCTATGAACGATAGGGACAAAAATAGCCCAAAAATTTAAGTAATTTTTCTGACAATACCAATGAATAATATTTTTCGCTTTAATGAAAAATATTACGTATGAGTATTGTAGTTTTTATTGCCAAAAAGGTTTTGCTTAAAAAAAATTGGAAATATAAAAAATAAATAAAATCAGTTATGAATTTGAGAATTTAAAAATTCGCCATTTTTGAGCTTAAATATTTACTACACAGCATATAGCTAGAGACTTGCAAAAAAATATTCTAGATTCCTTCAACCTTCTACTTTACAATTATGTACAAACATAAGAAAAAAATAATTTCAGGTAGTCAGGAAAAATTATTTTCTTTATGGAACACCGGTGTTCCAATCGTCCTTAAAGGGTTAAGTCGTAAGTGTGTCTAGGTTATTACCCTCGGACGACTTGAACTACTCATTTTTTCAATATGTTAATTATGAATTTGACCCGTTTTTTAACAGCTAGTTCAATGCCCTAAATTTCCTGAAACAAACCATGAAACAAACCCATTTGGAACATAGAAAAAATGGATTTGTACGAAGGTAGCGCGATTTGGACGTTTTGCAAATAATTCCAGTTCCAATTCGTAACGCAATTCCATTTTCTAAGGTCAAGTTCAAACTTCGCGAGACCGTTTACTTGTAACTAATTTAATTCTGTGATAACGGCAACATCACTTGACCTTTCCGGTGTGCCTTTCACTTAATGACCTAGACTAGACTATGTCTACAATACACACCAGCAAAAACAGTGCAATTGCATAAGATTCAAAAGCTGTTAAATTCGGTATCGGACGATGTAAGTTCCCGAATAGATACAGGCTGAACTTCGATAAGGGCCTCGACATGAGGATTAGTCGAGAGACGGCTTAGCGTAATTATATTCGAAATAATGATTAAAGTGGATTTCCATCATTTTCCACTAAGTCGTCTCTCGACTTAAGTAGTAAGTGTGTCTAGGGCATAATGTGCTAAAAGAGTACGATCAGGGACTAGAGGTTCTTTGCATATAGTTAAGTTTTCCCAAAAATCAGAGTCTATTTCAACGTTAAGCGAAATTTAACGTTAAGCACCTGTTGAGGCAAAGGGAAATTTTCTGTGCTTTGGGAAGTTATCAGTAGCGCCTGTTCAATTTTTGTACAAAATTTATGAGACGAAATGTGAAATACGAAATGTACTAGAATACGAAGTTTCTGCAATACGAAATGTGCACTACGAACATGTAAAATACGAAATGTAAAATACGAAGTTTCCGCAAACCAAAATTTCAAATCGGTTTAGTACCAATTTTCTGCTTTTCAAATGTTTTTGTGATTTTTGAATCAATTTTATCTCTAGTAGACCAGTAACTACCAAAAGATCATGTAAAAAACTAATTCACGGAGAACTCTCTCTCGTAATTTCGAGCATTCTGCAAAGCTGGGACGCTTTGCCATCTCTATTTTCTTCAATAAACATCACTTCCATGTCTACTGCTCATCCGAAATTTCTTGTTTTAAATTTTTGGTGCAAATTTGTTGGTGAAATTTCAGACACATCTGGAATTCGAACATCTATAAAAATCTGTTAGAACAGAATATTGGAGCTTGGTAAAGCTAGAGTCCCGAAACATGAGTTTCACCTTAAAAATGCCTTAATATTAAGGACTTTAATAAGTGCTTATTTTATGTACTTAGCATGTTTTTTTTTAAATCATTATTTCGATATGTAGAAGAGAGTAATACGGACTTCAGACCTAGGAATCGCGATTTTTCGGAAAAATTTCACTTAGGAGTGGATTATTACAGATAAATGACTTATAGGGTTATAAAAAAGCATTAAAGTTGCTCGCTATTTAGGATTTTGAGATCTTTGGAACTGGGCTAAACCTCTAGTCTGAAGCCGGTCTAAGGTAATGTCTGTTTACCTTATTCGTTTTCCTTTTTTTCTTATTTTTCTTTTTCCAAATTATTTCTTTCTTTCTATTGATACAAATTTCTTAAATATAATATATATATAATATATAATAATAATATAATTATATATAATATTTTTGTCTTCATCTTTCTTTATAATAATCTTTCACCTTTCTTTCAAAATGACCAGAGTTAAGGAAACAACCTCGCATTAAATTTTTCCCTTGATTTAGAAGACACTTCTTCAAACATTGTAATTTTGAACTGTTTATGTAAAGAGATGGTGGTTCTTTTAATTTATTAAGCAAGCTTTATGAAGCATAAATGGAACATAATTCTTAGTGATATATATAGTATGTAGATATATGTTATGAAAGAGTATTTCCACCGTTTTGCTCTGGATGTTGGTCACCATGGCTAAAGCGGTGGTAGGCGCAAATTTTAATTTCTGTTTTTGTTTATGCGGAATATCTTTGCTCTCAATTTAATGGGATTTGCAAACACTATACCAGATTTCCTTATTCGAAACACACCCAAAGATATTTGGCTTCAGCCTCTGTCATTATTATTTTTTTCTACTGGATTTTATTGGTGGTAAAAAAGAATAAACTTTGAGTGAGATTTGTTCGGTTTTTTGCTGCATTCTAGCTAGATTTTCTTTGAAACAATAATTCCGCAATGCTTATTCATTTTATTATATAGACCTTCTGTGTGATATGGGACGCCCGGAATGAAAATGATGGTATATTCATGGAAAATGCAATAGAAATTCTCAATGGGTCGAGAAGCAAAATACGCCATTGGGTTGAGTATTTCTTATAATTCTCATTCCTGATTAATTAAACAAGATAAAGGTGTTAAACACCAAACAAGACACAATTGTATAATGCATTCTTATGGCTAGTTACCTTTATCTTGGTCGGAATTAATTCGCCATATAGTCAAACAATTTTTATTATTATCTCATGTACTGGCAACTTGTAGAGTTCCACGACTATTTAATTCGATACAAAGAAACACACCTCAAAAAAAGTTTTTTTTTCTCTTTTTGCACTACTATACAAGTCTTTGGTATTAAACCTTGCAGAGCGATCTAATATACCCAAAGCAATAATAATATGTGGAGATTTTTCTTCTCTAACATGTGTGTCTTGTGTCTTTTTTCCAACCTTCTCAAACTCTTCACGGAATTCATTTTGCATGGAAGGTAAGAAATCTTTGATAGAAGAAAAAGACAAAGTGCAGAAAATTCATTACGAAATGCTCAAATCGTGCTTGCCCTTGCCACACACATAGCATACATGCACCATAAGAAGTTTGAATAAAATGGGAGAGCTCAGTTATGCGGCAATTATCAAATGGGATTCATCTAAAATCATCGAACTTGGTGTATCAAGTTCTGCAATTTGTCATCTAACAGAGGTTTTACACTGAAGGTTTAGCCCAATTTTCAAAATCGAAAAAAAACGTAACTCCTTCGGACGACTCAAGTTTCGAACAACTCAATTTCTTTCCATGTTCTTAATGGATTTGACTATTTGAAATTTTAGGCATTGGACTAGTCATTAAAATATAATATTATAATGAACCAAATTTATTTAAAACACATTTGAAAAAATCAATGTCCGAAGCTTCAGTCATCCGAAAATAGAGCACTTTCCCCTAGCTAAACTTTAAGTCTAAAGAGTCTAAAGATCGTCTAATTCTCCAAATAGAATCAAGTTGATCCTTAAGAATAATTTTTGATCAAAGAATTCTACCAAAATAAATTCAAGCACTAAATATTCAAGAAGATCAGTCTCAGTCTATTTGTGCTTTAAGACTCCATGTCACCTAAAATTACCAAATAGTCTGATTACAGAGATTTCATCTTCCAGACAAGCGAATTTGTCGTGCCGTCGCCACGAATTCAATGCACCCAGCTAATAAACCACTTAATACTTTTCGCAATTGTCACTACTGCACAATATATTAAATTCAAATAAATCTCTTTCAACACATTTCGTGTGAGAAAGTCAAAATGATCCAGGTTTTGCACTGGAAGATACGATGAAGTGAACAACACTTTTTAAAGAATGCTCGAACTCATGATCTCGTATTGTTCAATTGGATAAATTATCAATTTACTATCACGATTTGGTAAACTAATTTTCATGGTTTTACTTCGAACTTTGAAAAGAATAATATATGATCTTAAATCTTAAAAATTCATTAATGCATTTTGAAAGAATCACAATGCGTTTGTCTCTATCATTTGAGATAGTGAAATACATTTTGAGATGACCCTCTATAAATCTACCATCACTTCCCTAACTTGACTCTTAAACCTAACTCTTTAAACCTCATCTCGCATCCGTGTGCCTTAAAGGTTGAAATCAATGACTTTTTTACGAGTAAAATAAGTATATTTCCGCCATTTGGCTTTGGAGTCTGATCACCAACACTGAGACAGCGGCGGACGCATAGTACGGCCGGTAAATTGTTATTTTTTCATTTCCCTATTGCAGTATAAAATTAACAAATTTTGAGCCTAATATTGCCCTAAAAATAAAGCATTTATGATGATTTTTTTAAGTAAAGGTGGGAGGAAGTGGACGTTTGAATTGTGCACTTTTGCAATTTAACACATAGAGTAAATGTCCTAATTCAATACCATTTCCAGATACTTTAGAAAAACTCTTTTTGCTCACGAAATATTATTTCATTTGAAAGCTTCGCGTACCGTTAACAATAAAGATTAGCACTTAATTTAACTAAAATTAGCCAAAAATATGACATAAATGTTATACAAAACGAATTAACAACAGTCACCTCATTGTGTTTTTCATTGAAAAACATGGTTCTGAGAAATTAACAAATTAAAATTTGTGAATATGAATGGATTTTCGCTTTTTTTAGAGCAAAATGAACTAAATAATGAAACTGTGGCATAGAAAATATATAAATATAATAATTTAGTACTGTATTTATCGTAAAAACAATGACGTTTCCATTTGGAGTAGCGAAAAATTTTCATTTGGATCAGGTTTTAAAAAAGCTTAATTTACCCTACGGCTTAAACCGAAAGACGGCTTAACGTAATTATAATCAAAATCATGATTGATCTACATTCACATCAGTTTCCCACTAAAAGCCGTCTCTCGGTTTAAACCGTAAGTCTACCTAGGGAAATAGCCTTATTGAGCCCTTTTAATTAAATCTCCTGAATTAAAACACATTTTGAGGAATTTGGATGAATCTGTACAAAGATCGATTACAAAGCCAAAGAAAGCCATTTTTACTTCTCCTTTCACCCGTATGGTGACTAAGGTGGTTCTTGTTCGAATTTCGAAGCGTTTCGAATGTCAATATCACAGGCAAACAGACTGGCTACTTTACGCTTTGACGCTTTCATTGCATTTTTATACTTTGAAAAAAATTTAAAAATAACAAGACAAAACATGTGAATTATTGAAGTATAATACTTTCGAAGATCTGAAAATAATTGCCATCTTTAACATTTTTTCTGCACTAGAGGCGCTGTGATCACTGAGTTCTACATTCGAAATCAATGCAGGCATCATAATGATATTTCCATTGCTTCTTCGAAAAACAATTAAAAAAGCAAAGATTTTTATGCCCTAGACACACTTACTACCTAAGCCAAGAGACGGCTTAACGTAATGTTTATGACTAATCCGTTTCTTAGTTTAAGCCAAAAAATGGTTTAGTTAGTGGGAAACTGATGGGAATTTAGTCAAACGATTATTTTGATTATAATTACGTTAAACCATCTTTCGGATTAAGTAGTAAGTGTGTCTAGGTTAATAGTCTCTTTAGTGTGTATGTGTCAGTCTTAATTCGGTATCATCTTTGACAGCTTTTTGCTAAATTTCTTAAATTTTTGATAAACTTGCGTGAAATTAACTACGTTCGAAATTCTGGTTGAATTTTTCGAACACAAGCGACATTTTGTGCAAATATAGAATTATTCTTACATCTCACCAGTAGAGTTTGAAAAATTCTAAGATCTATTTGAAAAGCTAAAAAATAGATATTCTTAACTTCTTGATATTTACTAGTCTTCACTTTGTTGCGAGGAAAAACACAATGAAAAGACGTTTACTGCTTCTGTTCCACTATTTAATCGCTCCATAATAACTGAGTAACTCCTTTGCGAGATTTTTAGCGTGATGCTGCATAAAATTTTCCCTACCTTGTTCGAAAATTTAGTATAAAAATTCGAAATTAAATTTGAATTTTCGAACATCAACGAGTTTTTGTGCAAATAAAGTTTCATTTACCTTTTATCCAAGACACTATTGGAGAATCAAACTTTACTTATGTTTGCACTCATTCTTACCATCCACAAGTAGATCTTGAAAAATTCGAAAATCTATTTGAAGATGCGAAAAAGAGACTTTCTTACTTCTTGATGATTCCGCAAGGTGACTAATGTAAATCCTGTTCTAATTTCGAAGTGCTCAAGTATCAAAACGTGTCGGTCTTCACATTGTTATGAGGAAAAAACCAGAACAACGACGCTTACTGTTGTTGCCCCAGTATTTAATCACTCCATAATGACTGAGTAACTCTTTTGCCAGCTTTTTAGTATGATATTTGATAAATTTTCCCCATCTTGTTCGAAAATTTAGTATGAAAATTTCGAAGTTCTATTTACGTTTTATCCAAGACACTATTGGAGAATCAAAATCTACTTATGTTTGGACTCATTCTTTCCGTACAGAAGTAGATCTTAAAAAATTCGAAAATCTATTTGAAGATCCAAAAAAGAGACTTTCTTACTTCTTAATACTTTCGCAAGGTGGCGTAAGTTACATCCTGTTCGAATTTCGAAGTGCTCAAGTGTCAAAATGTGTCGGTCTTCACATTGTTGTAAGGAAAAAAACTGAACAACGACGTTTACTGTTCTCGCCCCAGTATTTAATCACTCCATAATCACTGAGTAACTCCTTTGCGAGCTTTTTAATGTGATATTTGATAAATTTTCCCCAACTTGTTCGAAAATTTATTATGAAAATTCGAAATTGAATTTGAATTCTTCGAACTTCAACGACTTTTTGTGCAAATAGAGTTCCATTTATCTTTCATCCAAGACACTATTGGAGAATCAAAATCTACTTGTGAGCAGGCTAATTAACTTTATAGCCAAGACACTTTTGAAGCATGAAACTCCGGTTGTGATCGCACTAAGTGCATAGTTCTTTTTTTGCAAACGACATAAGAAAGTCCGTATTATCTTCCTAAAACCTGTTGGTAAACGATTACAGGGGAATTGTATGCACCAACAACCATTGACTAAAATTGCTTTACAAATATAGCATTTTGTCTTGCACTCTTTAAACCACAACGGCTGGCATGGCCTTAGTGCTATGTATACAAATCTGCATAGCACTCATCGTGAAATTTGTTTTGAAAATGAATGAAATTTGCTCTCGAGAAGTTTTTTTTCTATTTTTTATTTTTTCTATTATGAATAAAAACCAAATTGAGAGGGAAGTTGCAATCGTGCGTCGTCTCTTTTGCTCTTTTTGCAAGCCACAAAGCCCGAAGTGGATATATAGCTAAACTTTCTCCTCTTTTTGATGTGTGGTGTGCTTTGAAAATGCTGCCCCGTAGGCAAAAATTTATCATTGTAAAATTATATTATGCAGATTTATTTATTTATGTTAATCTAATACTTTAGCGGTGTTATATACATGCTGTATATAGAGATGAAAACCACATGAAATACACTTTACATTGTCTTGGCTAAAGCTCCCTAAGGCGGCGTCTCTTGAGCCAAGAATTTGGTAGACGATATGTAGCACCACATCATTATTCGCTTTAATTTCTCTGGTCTTTTCTTAAATTTCACTAAACATTTTATCTATTTTTTTTTGTCTTCAACACTTTTTCTATTTTTTTTTTATTTTCGTTTGTTGCTTTCGTCTCTTTGATAGCCATGATCGAGAAATTGCATATAAGAAATTCCTTATTTTTTTGTTGGTAGTATTATGTTTTTGTCACACGTATTATAGCTTTTTATCCACTTGAGGAAACTTTGACACAAGTTTTTGTTTTCATGGACCAAAGATCCACTTGCAAATATTGAATTCTTGACATACATTCCAATAAGCTTTTTTTGACCGATTTTTTCTTTAGTCAAGTGTTTTTTTATCCACCAAAAAAAGCCGATTCAGATGAGGAGAAAAATCTCTTTAAAAAAAAACTTCCTCCTCGTGCGCAGATCAGTGTGATCATAATGAGATTACCATTTAGATGGCGGATTTTGTCTTGTCTTTCCTCATCTTGCTAAAATGTCAAGGTCCATGAACGTCACCCGAAAAGAGATGTTGTTCTTCCTTCAACTGTAATTTAATTTTTCTCCTGCACCTCTTTTCTTTCCATTTAAAATGTATAACAATATTAATAAAATTATATAAAATAGTGGATAAATAAAATTGACATTTTTCAAGAGAGACTCATTGACATCGGAATCGAGGTTCATAAGAGGCTGTATCGTGTTATTTTTGTGCGGTGTGTCTCGTTTTCAAAATTATTTGCGTTAAAAGAGGGCAAAGAATAGCTTAAATATCTTATGATAATTATGTTTTGACTTCTATAGCGCTGAAAAATATTCTCTATTCTTTGTGCTTATTAATATTTTATCGTGGTATTCTTCAGGTTTCCTAAAATTAAAAATTCCTCTTCCCCCCAAAAAAAGAGTTACCACAAAGTGTTACATATGATGAGGTTTTAGCAAGAGTTATAAAAATAAAAGTAAGCTCAAATCTTCAATTTCCATGCGAAGAAATACCACAAAGTAATTAGAGCGTAAAATTCAAGACGTATTCATCATCTTTCCAAGAAGTTAGTGCACTTTTTTTTCCTGCGTCTGTCACCAACGATGGCCTAATCAAATAACAATGCATTGTGCGACAAGAAATATGCAATAGAGCCGGAAGTGCATGGAGGTGAGATGGTACTCTCTTTTCCCTTTGGTGAAATAATAACACCTTCGCACATCGTGGGCTTAAGAAACTAATTCCACAAAAGCCATGAAATGGAACGAAGATTAAAAGTTGCATAATACTTCAAATGCAATCGTCTGCAATTAAGTGAATTCCACATTGATCTCTTTGTTATTAAAATCATCAAATGCATTTGCAATTGAGAGCAAAAGCGGTGTGCTTCAAAAAGATCACTGCCATTGTGGAACTAAAGTCTTATATGATGCAAGGTTTGCTCTTCGATGCTATTGCGAGATATATTTATATTCTCTTGTCATCTTTTTGGCAAAGCACCGACGAGAAAATTTATTAATTTATAGCTCAAAATGGTCATTACTTTTTTCACCGAGAGAAAAATGAAGAATTGGGAAAAAACTTTGCGTAATGCTCGATCTCGTTGTTTTGATGTTATCTTTTTTTTTAATGATTTGGAAAAGCCTATAAGGGAAAGTATTCTGCCTTAGAACGTTCATGCCTTCGAATAATGTGAATTTTCTTTTATTTTCCTAAGAGATCTACACATAATTATCTTCTAATTATCAATAATTTATGATAGTCTAATTAATATTTAATAGAAATGTGTAACTCTTTTAGGAAAAACAAAAGAAAATTTACATTATTCGAAGGCATGAACGTTCGAAGGGAGAGTACTTTCCCCTAAGGACATTATGACTTAACGTTTCGCGTAGCTTTGGTATCGGATAAATGGACAAAAGTATGGTCAAATATAATACCGTAGATACGGATGACTTTGATCACCTTCTGTTCGTAAGCTTTTCTTTAATTCTAATGTTTAAGAACGGTTCTCACCGATCAGGCATGGTAGATCGGATCGGTAAAGGCCACCCTTAAGTTCTAAAAATAAAGAAAAGCTTATGAACAGGAGCATTGTTGCAAACCTGGGTTTTGGGCACATACCGCCTAGGGGATGATCGTGTCTAGGTCTAGGGCAGGATACTCTTTACTCTCCATTTTTGTGAAATTTCCATTTACTCCTATACCTTATGTGAGCATCATAGTACCACTAAGGAGTAAATCAGTTGCAGCGGAAGGCTTTCAAGCTTCGCTCACAATTTGGCTTCGAATACCTTATATTTCTTCCATATTCCTTCAATGAATCCGACCTATAAAAATATATTTTTATAGCCAGTACTAGGGTAAGTGTGCCAAATTCCGGTCAGCTTGCAATTCCGGCCACCTTTTTTTTCCTCGAATTTTCATGATTTTTTAGTTTTTACATACTCTAGAGATTATACAATACAAAAGAATAACAAAAAATGTAGCTTTGACAAACGAGATGACGTGAAAAAGACATTGGAAGAATTCCCGAAGGGCAAGGAACTATGAGAATGAAGGTGGTCGAAATAAGGCACCAAAGCTATGTCTACATTTTTATTCATTTTAAAATGTATTAAGAATGATTTTAAAGTAAATAAAGACGATAAACTGTCTACAAGGTTCTAAGCAACACTCCTAAAGTAGAAGGAATGAAAAAAATCAATTTCTATTAAAAATATCACATTTCAAACTTAAGACTTTGGCGCTTGCATGCAACTATGCCGAAATTTAGCACACTTACCCTAAGTAGCATATTTCTTAGAAAAGTTGGTTAGCACTTTTTGTTCGAAAACTGCTGATCGGTTAGAAAATTTTGGCTGATGAATTCAGCAAAAATATGTTGAAAACGCTGTTTTTTTTTTCAGCTAAAAGTGTAATTTCTGGGATATGTCCCATCAGAAGCTTTAGCCTTTTACATTGGTCAGGATTCGCACTTACAACTGTGACAGTTGACTTAAGTATCTCACCGCCGAAGTAAAACTCTTTAGCAGTCTTTCTCAGGTGACTAATTCGGGTGACACTTCAGTTCCAAATGCTCGAATTTGACAGAATCAGTTCTTACGAGTTTGAAGAAGGTCTATGGAGGCCATCTATGGAAAAAATTTTAAGCCGCTATCTCTTTTATCTTGGAAGATATTGAATTTTCAAATTTTCAATTTGTGACTTTTTGCCCCAGTCTCCCCTACCAATGAATATGTCTCATCCTCTAAATTTTAATATTTATTTAGAAAAAAATCACAGTGTTTATAACCACCCCAAGTTTACTACTGCCCCAGTGTCCTCTAAGTCCCACAAATTCAGCTGCACAAAGCTACCCGATTTTTCCCTACAGTATTATGATCTTTTTAAATACTAAAAATACGTTTAGATTTTACTATTAATATCAACAAGTATTGGTTAGTGTTTAAGTGAAACTGAATTACAATTCAAATTTAAAAGCCTAAAATTTCGAATTAATTAATTTGAGTTTTTCAATAGCGGTTTAACTCTATAAGTTTTTTTTATTTGTAGGCCGCATTTTCCTTTTTATATTTTCCAGTTTAACATATTTGAGGCTGAATTCGTACTAAGGCACTTCTTAGTTCATGCCTTCAATTGTCAAAAATTCACTTTATAAAAAAATCAAGATCATCCGGAACGCTATTTTCCAAAATACTACCTAATTTTTGATCTTACATACAATAACATAAAATTTCTGTACAAAGTTCCAGAATTTAGTACTTAAATTAGATTTTGAGTTTACTAAAATACTATGGTAGAAAATTTCTTGATACAGGTTACTTATTGAAGATTCTTTTAAAAACAGCAAAAAAAACATCTCAGATTTTTTTTGATAAGACCAAACAAATAGAAATAACATTACCCAATATTTTTCAATTTTATTTTTAATTCATAAATGTTGAATTTATTCTCGTATTTCAGAATTTAGTAAGCACTTTAGATATTTTTTAAGGCCTTTAGTATTTTTAAGGATAAAATTTATTTTACTTCAAATTAAAGAAGAAATCATAACAGTTTTTTTTAATAATTGCTACTGAAAAAGACAAATAAGAAAATTTCACTATTATGGGAAAGTGGGGCACTTTTGAATTGAGGCACTTCTGAAACGGACCTTTTTCTTCTATTTCTAAATGGAAAACGACCTTACGATGATGTAATTTAGCTTTATAAACCAATTTTGAAGATAAATTTCAATATGAAATGGCTCAATTCCATTTAAAAATAGGATAAAAAGCCCTATTCCAAAAGTACCCAAAGTCAAATTAATCCTTTATTCCAAATATGGCTTAAATTTTTAAGGATACAGATCAGTTGCGATATCATCACTGGGATCAGCAATTATGCTAACTGCATTTTTTTTGTTCGTATATTTGTTGCGAACACCGCATTTCTGCATAGTCATTGTAACACTTGGATACTAAGAAAATTCAGTTATCACAGTTGCTGATCAAACTGATGATGTCTTTTCTATTTCCAGGAGGGAAATTCTGTAACTCTTGTGGCATTGTTACGCGTGAATTCGAAAAATGAGAATGCCATTTGAGCTTTTTTTGTCATATCATACGAGTTCAAAAATGCAATTACAGTGCGACTCCGATAGAGTCAACACATTGATATTTGTGTTTCTGCAATATTCCTAGTTGATATATGTTCTAGTTACAATTTCACTCTTTAAAATATGTCTCTAAATATAACCTGGAATTTTTGTATGCCCTTTAAAGGTTTTAAAATTTTAGGGGTTGACTCTATCGGAGTCGTACTGTATTCGATTTTTAGAAATCTCTTTACTTAATGATGTGATGCAAATACAGTCTGTTTTGGTTGATTTACTTGATAAAATTCTTTGTTATTTTGAATTGCCAGAAATCACAAATATGGGACTTCTGACAATGTCACGTTAAGAGAATCACATCTTCGAAAAAAAACTTTACAGAGATTCGAACGAAATTTGTCATATGGCATTGCCAGAGTATTATACAGAATTCCCCTACAGATAGCAGAATCAGTTCAGATGTCCAAAGACTTAAATACTTAAATGATAAACCTCTGTATTAAACACTAAGTTTTCTGTAGTGGTAGAGCTGTAACCTGTCACTTTAAAATTTGTGAATAAACTTTGTGAGAATTAGTTTTTGTGTTTAGGTCGTCTTAATCCAAAAAGTACAAATTTACACACGTGGCCTGTTGAAAGAATTAACCAAGCACCTCTAAGTCATTCACAAATGCACTATCATGAGAGAATGAGAGGGAGTGAGAGAGGGAGAGTGAAAGAAGATCAGGTGTATATGGAGAAAAAGATCATCACGCAAGTTCATTGTGATCGTTTGTGGGAAATTATGCATCTTATGCTACGATCGAAGGTGAATTTTGAAAGGTTGAATGAAGAATAATGGGAAGAAATTCGCTTTTCTTTGTCTTACAATACAGCTATGGTAGATATAATTCAAATTATGGACTTAATTTTGTTAAAGAATAAAATAATAAATTAGAGGACGAGGGAATAAAAAGTTTTTTATTATGAAGTTGTAAAGTTAACGTAGCGTTTTATTTAAAATTGACCTTGACCTACTGAACTGTTGAAGATAGAAATTCTTAAAGGGTCATCAGACTTGAGGTTTAGCCCAGTTTCCAAAGGTCTCAAGATCCTAAATAACAACTAATTTTATTGATTTTTAGATTTTCCACAAGAATCTTAATTGATCAGAAATCAGAGTAAGCCGTATATGGGTAAGCCTTAGGTCTAAAACCGGTACACCTGAATTTCGATTAAACTTTGAGTTATTTTACAATGCGTTTATCAAATTTTCTATTTACTTAAAATTATCCAGAGTGTCACAATTTTATCAAAAGATTAAGCTAACTATGGCATTTATGAGCAACAGAAAACAAATGATGTCACATTAGAGATGTGGCCCCTTGAAGCTTCTCAAACAGCGTTCAATATTTCAATGAACATTAATTTTGTCGTGAGATGAGCTTATTATTCATTCCACCTTTTGGACGCTCCTCAGTCCATAAATCTTATGGAATTTCTGATATCTGAAATTGTGTGTATCATTTGAGGAGTCACACAATTATAAATCGTCTATAAATTAGTTAAAACATTTTTTATTCGCAGATTCATTTCTATCCATTACAAAATTCCTATGTCCACCTCTTCAGCAAAAACAAATAAAAGCAAAAAAGTGTTAATTCCAAATTAGAAATTCTAAATATTGTGTAACAAGAAAACACAATTTAAAGCCATATTTACTGTTTTTCTTGATCTACTTCAATTACGGAGTAGATCGTGAAGTAGAATATTGTGCTAAATCGCTTTAACTTTTATTAAAATTACTAAACTGTTCACTGCCTCACTCCTTGGCCTTTGAATCTTGCTATGCACTTTTAAGTTAGATATAGTTGCTCTTCAAGGTTATTTTTGGTTCTCAAAAATGAGCCGTAAGTGCCACACGAGTTCAGTTTTGAATATGCTTTAAGACCCGAGTGAAACTTTCGTTCATACAAACTAATGACCTTGAAGCATTTCTTTTTTTCTCTCCAAGGTCAAAAATGTTTGAAAAGTGTCTTTTTCGGTCTAACTTATACTCTGTAACAATGTTTTCATTCCCAGGGTTAAGTTATGTAGGGATTCGAGGAAACACCGTAAGGGCCTTGATAGACCTGATGATTACCCGAGAGACGGCTTAGCGTAATTATATTCGAAATAATGGTTAGACATAATTTTCATCATTTTCCACTAAGTCGTTTCTCGGCTTAAGTCGTAAATGTGTCTAGGGCATAAGCCTCTATTTCTGTCTATTTAACGCCTACACTCGAAAAACACAATTTTTAACCTTTCTGACCTTGTACAGGATAAACTGTATTCTTTAAAATTTACTCACTTTCATTGTATTTCAAAATTCTGAACCACGGCTGTAATTAATTTCTTAAAAATAAAAAAAAGTTAAAGGAAGAATTTCAGGCATTGCACACACTCTGGCCTCAAATACTTTATATTTCTTTCCGGTGCTAGTCAAAATCCCGAACGCTAAAATCCCGAAAAGCCAAAATCCTGAAAGTCAAAATCCCAAAGGGACAAAATCCCGAATGGGGCAAAATTCCGAAAGCCAAAAATCCAGAATGAGTCGAAATTCCGAAAGGCCAAAACATCGAAAAGTCTAAAAACCGAAGAGCCAAATTCTCGAAAAAATATCGAAAAACTAAAATCTCGAATTGGTCAAAATCCCGAAAGTGTCGAAATTCCGAAAAAGCAAAATACCGAAAAGCCAAAAACCCGAATGAGCGTAAATCTTAAATGGATCGAAATCTTCCGAAATCCCGAGAAGCCAAAATACCGAAAAGCCAAAATACCGAAAAACTACAATCTCGAATTGGTCAAAATCCCGAAAGTGTCGAAATTCCGAAAAAAAAAATAAAATACCGAAAAGCCAGAATCCCGAATAAGCCAAATTCCTAAATGGGTCGAGATCCCGAAAATCCAAAACATCAAAAAGCCTAAATCCCGAACAGCCAAAATCCTGAAAATACCGAAAAGCCGACTATTCTACAAATCTTTTTCTCCTGGATTTCATCTTCTTCGTGAAAAATTGGATCAGATTCATTAAACGAATATTTGAAAAATATGAAGAGTGCCAGAGAGCCAGAATGTGTACGTGCGAAGCCCGAAAGCATGCCCAGATACGCAATTTCGTTAAGAAGTTTGATCTCAATTTCAATGCATTCCTTGTCAATCCAGAACATAAGGGAGGATTCGGTAGTTTGAGACATGAATTCCTTTGGAAATTACAAATTTTTCGATAATGGATTATCTAGGAATTGTGTTGTAAGTTTTCGGATAGTCTATTCCCAAGAAAACTGTTAGGGCTTCGCGGTGCTAGGGCATTAGTAGACATGGGGTAGTTATAAACACTATGATTTTTTAAAATTAGATCTTAGACTTTGTAGGACAAGACGTATAATTGTTCATAGATTCTTTAGGGATCCTTGTCCCTGTCACGAATATGTTTTGTGTGTTTCCAAACATTTACGAACAAGTTTTTACAAAAGACCAAGAATTGCTCGTTAAGTGATCATGTTATGAACAACGTTTCCGAAAAATTTCAAACTTTCACGAACTTTTTGTGAGTTATCCGATATACAATCATTTCGTAAACTCTCAGAGAAAATTCACAAACAATTACGAATAATTTTACAAAATATTTTTTTCTGTGTAGTAAATAAATCTCGAATTAAACTGCGTAAAACTGCCTCACCTTTCCTTACAGAACGAAATATATCACATTCTGTAGAGTATACTTTTTAATACATAATCACAGTTTGTATACCCCAGAGATAAATGTATCATAATGTATCATAGAGATTATAATTCTTAGTCATTCATTGACATAGCCACACATGAATTAATTGCAATTACTTACTTTGTTGTTGACTTTGCGTGAATATCTAACGACGACGATTTTGTGTGTAAAAGCGAAAGCAGACAGTTACCTATCAAACTTTGAATTACCACAAATGATTAATAGGCAATACGTTGAAGGTGAAAATTTCCCGTGTCTTAATCTTAGATATCAATCGCAATTCGTGTACTAATCCAAATTAATACTGATAGTTTCCATAATCAGTGCCTCGGTTAAACAGTGATGCTTACTGGCAAACAAATTACATTTATAAACATGTTTCTCATGATTTCTAAAGATGTTTTGTAGTACACGGATGCATGCGCTATAGCATGTTTTTTTTAGAAGAAAAAATATTTTTTAATGAATAATATTTCTAATTATGTTGAAAAATTATCTTTTTATTAATTTCTTGTATTACTCGAAAACGATTAGAATACAATATTTTAAGCCTTCAGCACAAATTTTATATCAAAAAAATTGTTTGAGAAAGGACGGGATGTGAATTTTGATTTCATAAAATTCTCTTAATCTTACACCTTTCAGATCAGGAAAATTTCATGAAGTCGAAATTCGCACACATTTCTTTCTCAAACAGATTGAATATGTCTATCTCACTCTTTTGCACTCTTCTTCTTTTATTAAGCATCATTACAAATTAAATTTAGCCCAATCGAATTTGGACTGCGAAAAAAATGTGATAGGCATATGTAAAACGTGAGAGAGACAGGGATGTGAATTTTGATTCCATTAAATTTTCCTGAACTAAAAAGTAGGGTAAAGTGGTACAAGTTGGACAGTGGTACAAGTTGGACAATGTACAATTTGGACAGGGTTTTTTATCTTGATAAATTTAGTACTTCATTTTTATTTGTATATTTTTAATGCTTTAGTTTTATAATTTGGTTCCTTGTGCTTAAAAACAAATTTTGTACTGTATTTATCAAGAAAAAAGCCATGTCCAACTTGTACCGCCGAATTGTCCAACTTGAGAACCACTAATTCCAAATTATATCACTTTACCCTATGCCGGAGCCATAAATACCTGCCGAAGTCATTATTGACTAAATTTAAATTTTAACTGATCAATTGACCTATTTTTATTATTATTTAAGATTTATATTTATTATTTATTTATTTTTTATTACTCATTTCTTTTCATAATTTCATCAATTCAAAATTCGCGTCCGTATCTTTCTCAAAGAATTTGCATAAGTCTATTCAACTCTTTTGGTCTCAAGTTTAGTTTGAACCAAATTGAATTTGTTATGACATTCAAAGGAAGAAGAGTCCGAAAGAGTGAGATAGACATATGCAAAGCCTTTCAAAAAGAAAGAGACGTGAATTTCGATTACACGAAATTTTCCTGATCTAAAATCAGGAATCGATTTTAACTAAATTGAATTTCAATAGAAGAAGAAGAGTGAAGAGAAGTGTCATAGACATTTGCAAAATGTTCAAGAAAGCAAAGGCAATGACATTAGACTTGATGAATTTTTCCCGATCTGAAAAATGTGTCAGAGTCATAAATTTAAAATAATACAGATTATCATAATGCTTTTTGGTTTACAATTATTGTATTTCTTTGTTCTAACACAAAGTCTCGAAATGACGAGATGATTCTTCCTAATAACTAAATTGTCTTAGTTCGTACGGTTGAATTTCACGAGCAACTGAACAGTGATCATTTTTATTTATTTCCTTTCTTAGTCAAAATCATAGGAAAGATGTAAGTTAATCCCGTCGATTGGATGCAAAATTACAGAGTGTAAGGTACTGATTACAATAAAAATAATGACGTTACGTCAATTAATTTAGACCCAGACAAAAATTATATACAAGGTATCTTTCTTAGCTGTACTTTTTAAAAAAAAGATATCCCCACAATTTTTCAGCAATTTTTCTAGTGGTTCAATTTAATTTCAATATCATAAAAATTAATATTTTGATAGTTGGTTACATTAATGCGTCAGATGGGAGAATATACAAGCTCACGCATTTAATATGGGTATTAAAAAGCTCACTTATGGGCCATGTGAAAATTAGCTGTAGAATATTTAATCATGAAACATCTCCGTTTGAGTGGTTCGGAGGTGATAGTAAAATCACCATAAATTTCTCATAAGTGATACATTCATTCATCCAATTATACCCTCAAATATCTTTCTTTTCCGCAATTTTTTTTTATCTAAAAGATATGCTTATTGGTGTGATTCGCCGACGGAGGTGTTAAGTGAGCGCGTTTAGATGAAAAGATGATTTCATGTGTGTTCATTCTCGTAACATCTCCCCAAAGAGAAAACTTCTTTCCTAAGCACGATGATGGATTTTGATCTGGAGGAACGCACCTGAAGAAAGCCGCTAAGTCGCGTGCCCCTTTGCCACAAGATGAGGTTAAACCATGAGCGACATTCCGCGATCGCGTGGGTGTCGATCTCATATTTAAAATGAACAGATCATTTCTCACATAGCTGTGGTTGACTCTTTTGGATCGCCTTCTCATTCATGTTAGAATTACAATGACTTCGACTTAGTTTTCCATCATTACACGGTACGAGACATTCACTTCCAAAACTCACGATTCCATTATTAATTACGCACCAAATCTACTCTCTGGTAAAGTGTTCTTTTTCTTCTTTCACTCTTTTTAAATGAAATCTTTCAGTGTATCGTACAAGAATGATTTTGATTCATTTTTATTGATTTTTCTTTCTGGAACACCGCATTGTGCATTTTTTTATTGGTCTTTTAGATTTTTAGAGTTTGGGGAGAGTGACTAGAAGTCCCGTAATGTTCTTGTTGCGGACTTCACGACGTTTTGCCCACTCAAGGTAGTTGGAGAAGATACACATCCTGTCCGTCTGACCATTAGAGGAATTCTGTATTAATTAATGTGAGCTCCGTAAACTTCTTTGCAATGGTCATTTGATAATTCAACGTTTTACTACTTCCGAATTTACCAGGAAAAGTTGTTGTATTGTTACACTGGGAAAAATAAAAGCGTCAAATTGATCCAATTGATCAAAATGAAAGGATCACCGAGGATCCTTTGAAAGTATCTCTATTTTGACACTTATTAATCTAAAGAATAAACGAACAAAAACTGTGATAAAGTCATCTTTGGTATTCGCTCAGATGAGAGAAATATGGTATCAGTAATAAGTTCGTGATAAAACATAATCTAACGTGATAAATTTGCATACAAAATTTCAAGAGACACTAGTGATCCTTTCAAAGGTTCAAATATGGTCCATCCCTGAGAAAAGGATCAATTTTACCCTTTTACCTTTACCTGTGTATAGGTAGCCCTTAATTAATGCCTGAATCAAGCCCTGACTTTCATGCCTTACCTTGAACGTCCGAACCTTTAACTTTTAGATTTTGAGATTTTAATACACTTAGAAATAGCATTTAATAATTTTTCGGGTGATATAAGTCATTAAATTTCGTTATTAGAAATATTTTTCAAAATTTTACTCTTTTTGATTGCTTGAGCATTTCTGTTTGAAGTAAAGGGGCACAAAATAATTTTTTGTGAAACAGGAACTAACTCAAAAGGTTTGAAATATAAAAATAAGTATGTTTCGATGTTTCTATTAATGATCATACAAATAGAAAAGAAATAATTTGTTGTTATTCAGTCATTAAAAGAATAAATTATCTATATATTGAATATAGCTATTATATATAGTTTATATATAGTTGAATATTTCATGTTGTCTCCTCAAAAATAGATGAAAATGTGTTGGCTCCTTGTAATTTCCAAGGAGCGATATTTTCTTTAATTTTTTTAACATAATATATTTTTATTTTTATTTAAGTTTTTAAGCATGCAAAAGTAAAATTTTTCGCATCATTTATCATTTTCCGGTTCTCAACTGATTTAAACCGATTTGTAAATAACTAGAAAAGTCCCACAAAATAATATTAAGCGTAGTAAAATTGATTTTCGGGCAAAACTTACTTATCGGTTCATAACCTGTTCAATACCGGATTTATAAATCGCTCAAAACATTGCCCAAAATGACATAGGACTATATAATTAAATTTCGAATAAAAATTAGTTATCCGGTTTCGTATAAAAATTACCCTTCGAAAATTCGATATCGAAATGCTAAGTTTCTTAATTTTTTTCGAGCATAGGTTTCTTTGGACAAAATAGTCACCTTGACTATGTCCAAAACCGGTGGCAGCAAAAATCCCGAAAGGCAAAATCCCGAATGTTCAAAATCCTGAAAGGGATGAAATTATATGGGGGAAAATGTTTAGAATAATTTTCCAAGACACAAAAAATTTCCCTTTGTCTCCAGCATGCATGGGTGCAATCGTGGGAGTAGCTATGACACATTTACGAATTCGTGATTTTGGCTTTCGGGATTTTGGCGTTCGGGATTTTGACCGGGACCGGTCCAAAACATACTCGAAAATAAAAAAAAATGTAGGGGCCGTTTTCGAAATAAACCAAAAATCATGCTTTTAGAGGGGCCGAAGGGGGTGTAAGGGGAAAATGAAAAAAACTGTCCTAGATAATATGGGGGTCGACGAAGACGAAGTCGATATATCTTATCATTTGATCTCTAGCTGTTTCACACGTTAAAAGAAATGTATTATAACTACTGTCTCTTTGAGTTCGAACAGTAAAATAAATAACTAGGGTAAGATAGGGTAATTTGGAATCATGTCTAATTTAGAACTTTGAGATTTTCCAACCGTTTTAGATGGCAAAAGGAAAAATAACATACTCTTGAATTTTATATTCTTGTATTTCATCGTGGTTTTCTTTTTCTTTTTCTTTTTGGCCATCTGAAACAGTAAGAAAACCTCAAAATTAAAAAAAATATATATGATTCTGAATTACCCCATTTTACCCTATAAATAACTTTTATAACTGAAAATTATTTAAGATCCTAAAGCTAAGGCCATCTTACCATGTATCAGAAGTGTTTTCTTTTATTTAAATTGTATTCGAAATCAATTATTATTTTCGTTATAAAATAAAGATGGATCAAATTGTGTTACTTTAATTATGCTTTCGTATTACTATATCAGAGATTGGATTTCTTTTAGGGTTCTTTTCGGTTAGTGGTATGTTTGGTAAATTTTATGAAGAGTAGTTCAGTGAAAATGAATATGTATATCTAATTTTTCGATACTTTAAACACTCTTTTAAATACTCGAAAAAAAATCAAAATATCTCTTGCACATATTGTTGCTTGGATCAGCAATTGTCGTAACTAAGAAGATATGAAAATTTTATACAAGCTATTGATTTTGGTGACGAGTATGTTACTACAATTGCTATTTCTAGCAACTATATGGCATTTTCCTTATCATTTTCATCATCAATCATCTGAATATAAGAGACTTGAGTGAGTGAATTTCAGCAATAAGATGTGGTTTAAATTTCCAAAAAGCATGTCTAAAGAACAATTGCGTCTTGGTATAATGTCAGAGTACCTTGATCTGATCCGGCAGAAAAAAAAAACAGACACAGTGAGTTTATTTTTCCTTACAATCAAAATCACCCAGTGAGTATGTTTTTTGGGATCTCCCCACGTTTTGTATTTAATGTGCTTTTGGACTTATTAGAGCTCTTCTATACCACACCGAGAAAAATTTGGATGGTATTTTCTACAAATCGTGTCTTTAAATTCTACTGCCTCAAAAGATAGTAGAAAATACCATCCTCCATAGATACTTTCCTTTAGAATCTACCATCTTGACATTTTAAAATTTACTATCCTATGGATAGTAAATTCTAACAGCCGGATGGTAAAATCTACTATCCTCCTTTAGATTTTACATTGACCTCTCTTAGATTCTAATATCCGGGAAGTAAATTTTACTGGCCGCATATTTGATGTTAAAATTTAACTGGAAGACAGTAAATTTTAACGGAGGATAGTAATTTGGATTGAAATTACTATCCAAGCCAATAAAATTTGCCATCCTACTGTTAGAATGTCATTTTGGAATATCGTGGGTGCCGATGCAACGGTTCCCGATATGCTTTGAATACATTATAGCAATTCGTGGCGCAGCTGGAAGATGCTGGACTGTCATCACAAAGGTCGCGTGTTCAAATCTCGGCTGAGTCGTCAATGTTGGAAAAAGATTTTCACGCATCAAAATGGCTTGAAATACAGAGAATGTCATCCAGGAAGGGCCCCAAGCCCTCAAACAATGGCCAAAAATCAATGAAAATAAGGAAAAATTAATTTTTCCGACATTTTTCATTCTAATATCCGGCTTAGTAAAATTTACTATCCTGCCAGTAAAATTTACCATCCGGATAGTAAAATCTAATATCCGGGGATATTAGAATTTACCATCCGGCTATTAGAATTTACTATCCATGCAATAGATTCTACAATTTTTGACAGTCCAATTTAATATCGCGTTTGCTGGGTGACTTTTTTACTATCCGGCCATTAGAATTTTGTATGGAGGATGGTAAATTTTACCATCCACATTTTTCTCGGTGCATGCAGAAGAAATTAAGTTCAACAGTTATATAAGAATTCTCTCGGTGTGTTATTTCTTCAATAGAAATAATTGATGATGGTCGTATCGAAGGAATTTTTGGAGAGAGAGATAGACGATCAGATTGGCAGTCAGTTCAGCTACTTGATGAAATTAATTCTCATTTAGCTGCAAATTGAAAACCATCATCACAAAATTCCCATATGTGGGACACTGATGGATGATTCTGTGGAAATTTAGCGACTTCTCCTCATCATCATCAATTGATACTCACGGCATGTCTCTCACATGTCCAATAATTACCTTAATTTTCACCACTAAATGGACACGAAAGTCAATTCATGAGTTCGACGGCGGAAGATTACAAAAAAAAAATATGTGTATCAATTGAAAGGTGAGGCAATTGTAGCATTTCAGTACCATTTCTCGGGGCAATTTTTTTCTTTAGTTTCTCTGTTTCTCAGAATTTTTGTCTTAAACAGTCAAGAAGGTGGATTTGACTTGGGCAAAACAAGTGCATTTTCGATTTCCGCCCATTTGGACAACATTCACCATATAATTCCTCCTCCGTGATTGCTCCAAAATTCAATTCATATAGGGTAAAGTGTATAATTTGGAATTAGTGATATAAGTTGGACAATTCGCCGGTACAAGTTGGACATGGCTTTTTTCTTGATAAATACAATACAAAATTTGTTTCTAAGCACAAGAAACCAAATTATAAAACTAAAGCATTAAAAATATACAAATAAAAATGAAGTAGTAAATTTATCAAGACGAAAAGCCCTGTCCAAATTATACCATTGTCCAACTTGTACCACTGTCCAACTTGTACCACTTTACCCTACTCACACAACATATCATGCACATATTTCCCCATCAGAAAGGACTTTAACTCTGCTGGACTTGATCAGTTAGCTTAAAACATTATAGAGAGTACAATCAATGAATATAATCTCGCTCTTCTCTACTAAGGGAACTGCGTCAAATATCCGACAGGTTGCATTAAAAGCACCAATATTTTCTGACCAGAAAAAAAATTGTGTAAAATTCTTCGTAAATGTTTATGAATTCCTATTGTGAACTTACAAAATGCTAGTAAATTACATAGGGTAAGTGTACCAAATTCCGGCCAGCTTGCAATTGCGGCCACCTTTTTTATTCCTCGAATTTCCATGATTTTTAGTTTTTACATACTCTAGAGATTATACAATGCAAAAGAATAACAAAAAATGTAGCTTCGACAAACGAGATGACGTGAAAAAGACATTGGAAGAATTCCCGAAGGGCAAGGAACTATGAGAATGAAGGTGGCCGAAATAGGGTACAAAAGCTATGTCTACATTTTAATTCATTTTAAAATGTATTAAGAATGATTTTAAAGTAAATAAAAACGATAAACTTTCTACAAGGTTCTAAGCAACACTCCTTATGTAGAAGGAATGAAAAAAAATCAATTTCTATTAAAGATATTACATTTCAAATTTAAGACTTTGGCGCTTGCATGCAACTATGCCGAAATTTGGTACACTTACCCTAACCCTCTAAAAAGTTCGTAAAAGTTTGTATTTTTTTTACAAACATTGCTCGTAACATGATCTCTTTTACGAACATTTTTTGTTCTTTAAAAAAAAATTGTTGATAGATTTTTGTTTTTCTGTCAAACATTTACTAACAAATAACAAATGTTTGTGAGATTTTTTGTATGTTGACGAACATTTACGAACAAATTTTGTAAATGAACAAACAATGCTTGATTGTGTTACAAACAATGTTTGTAAAAATGTACAACATTTTACGAACCTTTTTGGAGGTTATATAAAATACGAGCATTTCATAAGTCCCCAGTTGGGATTCACAAACATTTGCGAAATATTTTATAAAATATTTTTCTATATGTTTGAATTGTCACATTTGTAGTACATATTTAATTATTTTATTTTCTTTCTCGTATAAACAGTGCATCTCAGTTGTGAGAATTTCTGATTTAAGAGTTTAGTAAGTTACGGATATTTCTGATCCGAGCAACGATATGTGGAAGAGTATTTTTGAATTTGTCTTATATTTGACAGCTTTCATATACTTATTGACAAAAGACTCGATAGCGCTGTCATCCTTATATGTCCATGTATCGGTGATCCAGTTACCGGAGGATATCAATTCCATTTTACTATTTTTATTTGTCTTTATGTTTTTTTGAAACAATTTCTAATACATTTTAAAATTAATTATAATTTAAAAACAAGATAGATAGTTCCTTGTGTGCAATATCGGACAGAAAATTTCTTGCCCTTCTGGAAGGGCTCTTCCCAGGCTCTATACATAGCAATTTGTTTGTAAAAACTTCGATTTTTATTTCTTTGACATCGTAAACCTTTAAAAACTAAAAATTTATGCAATTCTTAGAAACATAATAAGTGTCCGAAATTGCAAATTGTCCGAAATTTCGTACAGGTCCCCTATGTCAAAATTTCCGCTATTTATTTTGCGATCTGGTAAATATAGAAAAAATACTAAAAGGAGAAAACTTTGCAAAATACTCAGAAGCATAAGGCCAGTAGCTTTCCCCGTGATTTGGAGCTTTAGACAAACTTGTTCATACATATGAAAGTCTCAGTCAAAACTTCAAGCATTCCGCGATATGTTGTTCACTTGGTCACCTCTTTTGATATTTTTTTAATCTTTGTCATGAAACAGACGATTCATATAGCTTATTTCTTTGTACTATCATATACATATACATAAATCAATAATTTTTCATCCCACACAGATAGAGAAATAGATACTTATAATGTTTGAGACTATAATAAACAATATTAGAAAATGCAACATTGGTTTCATTTTAAAAGCAAGTGGATTTATACGATGAGTATCTTACCTGCAGATGAGATAGAAGTATAAGATAATATCTTCACTCTTGGCTTTTTTCATTAAACTTCTACAAAATGTTTTTTGAAAGCCAAAGCATCTTGTATATCAAAACTTAAGCAAATCGTAAAAATCGTAAAAATTCTCAAAGAAATCGTTCTTTCAAAATAAAAAAAATCTCAAAATTACTAAAGATTGCTAAGTCAGTATTAATTCACGTAAAGCATTAATTGGCCATATATTGAGAATAAAAGCAAGGCTCTATTCTATTCAAAAGAACCTTCTTGGTGTCTATAAAATTAACAACAAATTGCTCATTCATGAAGATGTTCCAAGGTTGCTTAAGAGGATCGTAAGCAATTATAGTATTACGTTATATAAACGATTTACTTGTAAATATGAGCATTTTAATGCATTTCCAATCAGCTGTCCAATGGCTTGAGCAAAAGAAACTCATTTGTGCTTCTATTGCGTGCACTTTGAGGAAGCATTCGAGACTCTCAACAATTCATCATCATCTGCGTCAAGTGTGTCGTTTAACTATTCGTTTTTTTACCATGTAGTCAAACCGTACACCCTCCGTGAAGATGAATGCAAACTCAGTCCATTCGTGATCTTTTTCCCAGCGACTATGCAGAAATGCGAAAGATGGGAGTAAGACTTGGAAAATTACGATTTCGCACCTAGCCGTACTAGGTAGATCAAAAAGTTTTGGGATAAGTGCACAGTAAAAACAAGATGAATTTTTCTAGTTGAATTCCCGACATTAAACCGATAATCGTAGTAATATTAGAACAAAAAGTTGAAATTTCAAACGATTACTGCTGTAAAATTCAACTTTTACTTGAAAATTAAACTACCAGTTGAATATTTAACTTTAGTTGAATATTCAACTGAAAGTTGAAATTTTCATCTGATTATTGTGGCAATTTAAAACCTTGAGTTGAACTTTTCAACGATTATTGTTGTAAAATTCAACTTTACCTGAATTTTCAACCAATTATCGTTGTAATGAAAAGCCCACTGCGGCGGCGGCGTTAGAAGTTCACAAAGGTGTCATTGTGCAGCACAAGTGCAAAAGGAAGCTGACAATCTCAACAGTTTTTCACTATTTTACGGTAAGTTTTTGACAATTTTCCTAAACCCAGGGACACAGGAAGTCAGATAGATTTCCAGAAAATTGAGAAATTCACGAATTTCTCAAAAGCTGAGGATTTCTTTGAATCATTCGACATCAATCAGCTCCACGCATGGAAATCTGAATCTGACTGTCTGAGCTCCCAAAATAAACAAATCCAGCCAAAAGAAAACTCTAGTGCTCCAAACATATCTCCCTTAAGCCTCAAAATGGAGTTAAGGGAGACAAAAAGTATGCAAAACATATTTTTTTCCTGAGAGAGCAAAACAGGGAAACAAAGCGCACTAGCTTTGCGAAATGTTCGACCTCGTGTCTTATATAAAAAAAAATTAAGAATTAAAGTTATTGTGAAAAGTTCTCTCAGGTTTATCCATTTTTAAATTTTAACTAAATTTAATTAATTGCCATCCAAAATTTTTTTTACTGCTCTTTGTTGTTTTTTGCAATTTAATAATTAATTCAATCTGTATTAAGTCGGTATGTATCAAGCCATGTAAAATGAAAATATTCAAGGAAATATGTATTTCGCGAATCGAGCATTCCGCAAATCTAGAACGCTTTGCCATCCATATTTTATTATTCAGATATCAACATAGGGTATTAGTTTTATTTTTTTTTAATTTATTAGGTGAGATTCTTAACAATCTCACCTACTATAATCCTAACAAAATTTCATGTCCTCCGATCGCGCTCAAACTTGGCCAAAATGTGTTTCGCCACTTCCTGATCACGAATATATGGGGGGCTAAGTTACGTTCCCGGCCGGCCGGCCGGCCGGCCGGCCGTCCGGCCGCTCTTTGGAGCTTAATAGCTCCTAAACTAAAAAAGATATCGACTTGCGGTTTTCGGCAAAGGTTAAATATCGTATGAAAATTGCAACATGGTGCATTGACCCCCCACCCCCCACCCCTCCTTCCGCCATTTTGAAGACCCCCCTTTTTTTGTTTTCTCAATAGCTCCGCCCCTATGGCATCGAGCGGGCTCAAATTTTAGTATGTTATAGCTGGGCCTTAGAGCTTTCCATCAATACCAAACTTAAGGTCCCCCGACCCCCCTGACCCGAGCTATAAGGGTCCAAAAAAATTTTCTTAAAATGGCCATAACTCCGGTTCTAATTGTCAGAATTTAAAAAATGAGGGCTTTTTGGAAAGCTCTCGTGAAATTCCACTTCCTCTTCTAACATCGCAAGTTCATAAAACCACCGCTAGGGGCGCTATTATTAAAAAGAAAATTTTTAAATCTTAAAAGTTAAATAACTCAAAAATTCCTTATGCGATCGGGCTGAAATTTTAGTATGTTGTAGCCGTTGATTATACCTATCAAACAAAAAAAACCTTAAGTCGATCCATAACCCCTGACCCGAGCTATAAGGGGTCAAAGTTCGAACATTGACCGGCCTCTATCTCCGGTTCTAATTAACATAGCGGCCTAAATTTTACCTTTTTGGTTTCGTCTCGATGAGAACTTTCAGATGGAAGTTCAAAAAGTCACCACAGGTGGCGCTGTGATAGCGTCAAAATTCATCGAAATTCAAAGTCACTTTTCTCAAAAACGGCATTGTGCAAGTTAATGAAATTTTAGTATGTTGTAATCCAGTCTAGGACGTTTCCAAAATGGTGCAAATGTGCGCTGTGGTTAAAACAGAACCGGAGATATGAGGGGTCAAAGTTCACGAAATTCAAAAAATCATATCTCCGGTTCTATGTGACCGATTTTGATGAATGAGGGCTGAAACGAAAGATCTCACCAAATGCTACAACTTTCTAGAATATTTGAACTTCGTGGGACCAACACCAGGGGCGCCACAGTCGAAAAACCAATTTCAATATCACATAACCTCAATTATCTCGACTGTCGCTTAACCGATTTTGATGATTACTTCGACATAATTGTAGAGCACATTTGTCTCTATATTTCGTCCATACATCATTTTCCACTCAGACCACGCTATCACTCCGATTTTGCCGTTTAAGTGTGAAAAAATTGATTTTTCCAATAATAACGCTTTGAAATCACTCAGATGCCAATTTGACTGCCTCTACTCCACCAAGACACTTAAAATAGGGGTTTAAATGGAAAGTCCCGCAAAATACAACAATTCTTTGATATAGTTGAAGTTCAACAAATGACTACTTGGGGCACTCTGGATGAAAAAACGAGTTAAGAAACAAAAAACCTCGCTTATCTTGACTTCTGAGTAATCGATGAGATCATGTTCTATGGGAAAATTATAGAGAACATTCTGGTCTACATTTCACCCATATAACACTTTTCTGTCAGTTCATCCAAATCCTTGATATTTTGGTTTAAATACAAAATTTGTATAATTTCACGAATTTGATTCAAGATAACTGAATGGCGTCTCCCAACTTCAGCTCTAAATCGAATTTGCATGCACTCCGAGTTAGCTCACGTTAAGAATCTCACCTACATAAGCCGGTTAGGATTATCTGTCCCTTTTAATTCACAGGCGGGGACGGATATTAAAAATATTTATCTTTAGGAGTGAGCCACCATCCAGACAAATATTAGGTAAGTTTGCAGAATCAAAATTTTACAAGCATTATGTTTGTAGAGATATGAGTTATTGATATGAATTAATTTAAATTTGTGCATAATTTTTCCTTGGTATTAAAATCGTTTTGAGACATAAGTAATCACTGAATTTTGCTTTATAAGAATCGTAAATGCATTTTAGTAGTATGGCACTGTAATTTTAAAAATTTCACGTAAAATTCCAAACACAGACATAAATTATGCTAACAATCTGCTAATATTACACTTAAGAGAGTAGATGAGCCAAAAAGATTACAAAATACCATATTTTCTGTAATTTTTTTCGATATTAAAATATTTATTATATATATTTAAGTTGTTAAGCATATAAAATTACAATATTTAAACAATATTTTCTGAAATTTTAAATTAAAAATCTTTAAAATTCCGCTGTTGAGACCAGATTTCTGGATACTTATTTTGAAAAAAAACATGCTTTTCCGTGGACAAGATTTCTCAGAGTGTATTTATCAGAAATCAAAAAGATAAATCGTCGGTTCCGAAGAAGACTATTGTAAGTCCAAAATGTAAACTTTACAGGAAAGAGGTTTAAAGTTTGACAGCTAAAATTTATTTTCATTAATTTCACTGCAATTAGTATACTTTCAGCTTTTGAAACTATTTTATCATACTTATACGCATTGAATATCTTCTAGTTAACACTACTTTTAAATTAATTATAGCAAAATTGTGGGCAAAAAACTCAATAATTGGGCACGCTGATTTTAAGTTTTTTTCTTGTAACTATTGCAGAAATATCTTAATCAACATAAAATTTTGTGGGGATATAGATCTAAGGTTTCTGCATCCAATGATACCATCTTTTTATACTATTGTAAGTAGACTTACAATAGTCTTCTTCGGAACCGACGAAATATTTCCTATTAGCTGACGAGTAAACTCGTACTTGAATGGTAGATTTTTTGAAATAAAATTTGTATTATTGGTAGAATTTTAGATTAAAAAAATACAATTTTTGTCGTATTTTATACCACGTTTTCTCTTATATAATAAGTTGTGATCAAGATGAAAAATACTATCGTTCAAGTACGAGCTTAACTCATAAGCTAACAGGAAATATTTAGTTTTTTTTTATTTCTGATGAATGTACTCTGAGAAATCTTGTCCACGGAAAAGCATGTTTTTTCAAAATAAGTCTCCGAAAATCAGGTCCCAATAGGTGAATTTTAAAGATTTTTAATTGCAAATTTCAGAAAATATAGATAAAATGTTATACATTTTTATGCTTATGAGCTCGAATTATTTTTCTGTTTATTATGTTGAAGAAAGACGTCAAAGAATAATATGCTGTTTTTTCCAAGAATGCGCGACCCACGTAAGCCCTTAAAATAAAATAGTTATTTTAAGATATAACTATAATGCTTGTAACATGACTACATAACTTTTCCCATATCTTACTTTTTTCTTTACAATTTTTATTCTTTTTTAGACAAGGACATTTGTGAATACGTTATATTTGTATGGACAACGGGCCACTAATCCATACAAAATGCTTGTAAGGAGCGTTTTCAGTGGATATTACATCGTTCAACATGTTCAATTATTATTATGTTCCCAAAGAAGAAAATAATAAAAAAAAATACTTGAATTTATTCAAATTTGTTTTATTTATAATTTATATTAAAGAAACAAACCAAAAGGAAATTCAACTTAAAAAAAATTCAGCTAAAAGAAAATTCAACGAAAAAAAATCAACTCAATCAATTCAACTAAGCTAAATTAAGCGGAAAAAAATTTCAGCCCGTTAAATTCAACTTTAGAAATATTAAACTAAAAATTTTCAACTTAAAAAAAAATCAGCGGGTTAAATTCAACTAGAGATATTCAGCGAAAACTACTACGATAATCGATTTACTCCCATTACACGCGATAATCGTAGTAATTATTTTTTACTGTGTGGTATAAGTCAAACAAATATGGTTAACGGTCAAAAAAGACGCTACGTAGTTACAAAATTTTGGACGAAGATTGACGAAGTGAACAAATGCACGTCATGGAAAGGAGACGCTTTAAGGATTCAGTATTACTTTTTAATCTGTTCCTTGTAAGTTAGTGCACCAAAACCTTTTTATCTCGTCCGGAAAGTTGTCCTTCAAAAAGTTCTTTGAAATAGGCCTCAATTTCAGTTAAGAAGAAAAATCGTTTACCATAGACCCACCTTTTTAGGTTTGAAAACAAGTAGAAGTCACTGGGATCTAGGTCTGATGCATACGGTTTAGTTCAAATCCCATTTTGTGTAATTTTGATTGCGTAACATGAATTCGTCTTTGGTCCTTTATGAGCAACTCAGATAGCCATCATTCCTAGGGTTTCTGCGAACCCAAAGTATCAAGTATGATGTTGAACATATCTTTCTGATCTTAGCTAGATCATCCAATTTTACATTGGAATCATTTGGAATAACACGGTGTCATGTAAGCTCTGATGAAGCTCATCTAAATAATAGTATTGCAAATTCATAAGTGATTAATGGGAAGCTGCAGGTGCCATCCATTTTTTATTTCGAAAAGAACCGTCCGCTGCGACTACTATTCCCCACTAAAATACAAGAACGATTGTCAAACAAAAGCCCCAATAATCTTCAGCATGTATTTACCCTGGGATCAGGGGAGGGTAATGGGCCTTGACAGACCTGAAGATTAGCCAAGAGATGGCTTAGCGTAATTATATTAGAAATAATTGTTAAACTACATTTCCATCATTTTCCACTAAGTCGTCTCTCGGCTTAACTCTTTCGCGTCTCTAGGGTCATATATGACCCGGGGAAAAAAGTTTCTTTTTGGCTATTTACATTAATTGAAATCTAACTGGAGTCTTGAGAAAATGAGCCAAGAATCTTATATCCTTCTATTATGATGTCGTGCACGAACAGATAGATTTCAATTAATATTTACATTTAAAAAAAACTTTTTTCGCCGAGTCATGACATTACCCTAAAGACGCGAAAGAGTTAAATCGTAAGTATGTCTAGGGCATATGTCACTTTCCAAAAAGCATTTAGTTCCAAATAGATTTAGCCTGATGCCTAAGAATATTTAGCTAAGCCACCTATTTAGTTAAGGATCGTTGATTAGAGGCACTTTACATAAATTTCTTTTACTTAATCCTTTACTGCCAAATTTTACAGGCTCAATATTCTAAAGGATCAACCTAAGCTTATTTGGGCCCTTTCGTTCGGAAGTGGTTTTCTCCTCTCTCATTTATCAGTCTAGCCATTGCCGCTCTGAATATGGATTAGGAAAGTGAGCGCTCACTCCCCTATCCATTTTGAGAGCAGCAATGGTCTAGCCTATTCCCATTGTAATTGTAAAAATTGACAGCGTAACAAAAAAGATACAACCAGTGAAGCGATTTTTCATCGTTTTCAGTTTTCATCCCGGAGGGTGGTATCAACGCTAAGACGGTGATGGCCTGCTTTTGAAGTGAAGTAGAAAGACAAAATGAGATGAAAATGAACTGAACGGAACTGAATTGAAGTTGTCGAAAGAGCCTTAGATCAGAGGTGTGCAAGAATCGTTGAAACCGAATAAACGTCAAAATAAGTTTGTTCTGGTAGCGTTTTGGCCGTTTTGACCATTGACCTTCATGTTTCATTTGACGTTTATTCGGTTACAACGGTTCTTGCACGCCTCTGCCTTAGATCCTTAACAAACTTAAGATTTAAGCCGAGAAACGGCTTAGTGGAAAATTATAGAAATATGGTTTAACCAGTTTAACGATTATTTCAAATATAATTACTCTAAGCCGTCTCTCGGTTAATCTTCAAGTCTGTCAAGGCCCTTACGCTCTACAATACCAAGCGCCGTAATAATTTAATTTAATAATTTAATACCACTTTTGAATCATCTTCATCGACGGCACACAGTACGGATAATACTTATCTGTCTTAGCTTTCGACTAAGCCAGAGGTGTGCATGTGTGCAAAGTTTGAAACTTTTGAAACCGAACAAACGTCAAATGAAACTTTTACGTTAATGGTCAAAACACTACTTGAACAAACTTATTTTGACGTATATTCGATTTTAAACGGTTCTTGCACACCCCTGGACTAGGCTATCGTGTTCGTGTATGAATAATAGTGTTTTACCGAAGCACAATTATTTTTTTCTGATTTTAAAGAAGCATTTAGGTTAGTAGTTACTTCTTACTGCTGGTACTCAGAAATGCGTAAACAAGTATGGCTAGTATATTAACAATACGCTCAGCTCCCCCGATGAACTTATTCGATGTTCTATTCTCCGATATCCGGATGATAGCTGTCAAATAGTTGTCATTTTCACCCCATTGTCATCCGGACATCTGAGAGTTCGGTGTATAATCTTAGTGTATATAGTAACGTCATTTCATTGAATTATTCCAGACTTTTTGAACCACCTAGTACATACTATCACGGTGGATTCCACAGGTGAGCAAAAGAAGGACAGTTTTCCTATAGAAGCCATAATTATTAATTATTACATGAGTGTATATGGTGAAATAATTGTGCAGTTTGCATCGTCTTCGTGCAATAACATAAATTCAATAATTGTACTCGGTGTGTTTGAGAGTAAACATTAGTAAAATCAACAGGCAATTAATTATTTGAATCTCTCAAGTCGTCCCGCTGTAAAATCTCACGTACCTATGCGTGTATAACTCAACAAGTTTTGTATTGATGTTTTTTTCTTTATCGATGCTATCTCAGTACCATCATTCTTATTCTCTTGCTCTTATCTTTTCCGCAGTGACAATTTTCGTTCACCTGGTTTAAAATTACGATTATACCGGTTATACCCTGAAAAAGGAGCTTTATTTAAATTGTTGTGTATTCTGTGTGTAAATTGCAAGAAGCGCTAGAGAAGTATATTTTTATTTGTAAAATAATGAAGAAACCGCCCCAGGAATATGTGGTTTCTTTGTAGAAATTCAATAAATCAATAGTCTCAAGAGTCTTAAGACACTCGATCAATTAGTCTGTCTTCTGGTCTCTCTGAGGTATGAATGTAGGGTGGAGAAAAGTAAATAATATTCCAAGGGAATGAAAGAGAAACTGGAGCAACATAGTTGTACAATTTCATGTTCTATGTCTTTGCTGCACCTTAAGATGATCACTATTTATCTCACATGAAAAATCTCTAATTGCCATTTTGCCGTCATTCTCACGTTAGTTTTCCCTTTTTTTTTGCCTTCCTTGCACATACCCCAAACATCCTCGCATCATGTTTATGGGACAGGGAGTTAACGACTTCAATGGTAACTCTCCTTTAAAGAAGTCCTCACAAGAAATCCTCTTCCGTGTGGCTGAGAAATCAATTAAATTAGTTATGCCTTTAAGCAGAGATGTAGGGAGACTGTGTAGATTTTCTTCTGAACTATTCGTAGCCAGTGGCTAAGTTATGACAATTGCACTCATAAAGTGTAACCGTAAATACAATCCTCACGATTGCTCTCCCATATTCCTTGTAACTTGACATCCTCGAATGCAATTCTGGTGTACATGAAAATTACCATCGTAATAGCAGTTTACATGAGGAGCATTATGTTCTATGACTTGGTCTCACATTTATGCAAATAATCTTATGATGACGATCGAAGTAGAATATCACGTATACAAGAGGTGGTTTTGATGCGTTTCTTTATAATCACAGCTTCTGTTATTTTGTGATTCTGTAAACCCCCTTCGATTGAGCTAAACTTGATAGAGTTGATAGTTCTAATAGAGTTGCTTTTTAACACTTTACTGTTCTCAAGTGTTTCTGCATTATCGACTTTTCATTGTATTGGTTTCTGTCACGACTGTTTGGTGTTTTTAGAACACGGCGAGGACTGGGACAAACAGTCAACACAGGAACCTACACAAAAAAAATCGATAATGCAGATTCATTTGAGAACACTTAAGTGCTAAAGCGTTAAGTTAGCGTGGAGATAATACGAAGATAAAACATAAATGCCCTTTCCGGAAGCATCAGTGGAGATCAATTCCCACTGAAAGAAAAACTCTCTCAGTTTTCCACTGTTGATCTCCACTGAAGCTTCAGGGACAGTAGTGTCCTGCCTTCGTGGTATCCATAGCAACAACAAAATTAGTAAAGGAAGTATCAGCTTCCTAGACAAGCTTTCTAGAAAGCTCGTCAACTGTTCAGTTCGTGTAGTGACTCTGAGGGGTACTATAACGGGTAACATAAGAGAGTAATATGTCGCCGATAGATGGAGTGGAGAGCGTCCGATGGATCGTCCCGAAGGCACAAGCGAATCGGTTCCTCAGGCGGCCTACAACCGTGAAGCTTTGAGGGAGCTTGATTCGTAGCTCCCGGGAATGGGCAATAGGGGCTCTACTCCGGGAAGCTGGCGATGGAGAGCACGCCAGAATATTCCGGTGTGAGTCAGTAGCATATATTGCTACAAGTAGGGTGAAAGGAATACCTATTGACACTTTAAGAACTCGCGTCAGAACTTATTGGCACCCTACTCTGTACCATTTGGAGTACGAAATTTGAATACTTATCCTTATCGAAAAACTTGGAATTATGGAAAAACTCTATATTACTTATATTTTATTAGATATATTAAATAAATTTCAACGTCGAAGAGGTGTTCATTCGACTCTAGGTTTAATAAACCTGATCAAGTGGTGAGAGATAGCGACTTAAGGTCTTCAGGAAATCCAAAATTAAATCCGAGTATAAATTAATCTTGTAGTAAGACTGTTAAGCCTAGAGGAGTTGGGGGAAGAAAGCCCTTCCTGATGAGTACTCTTCTAAGCCAGTGGTACCAATCACTGTTTAGCTGGCTGGTAACTTTGAGGGGTGCTATAGCGGCGGCTAACTTCAAGTAATAATGTCGATATAGTTCCGCTAGATAGAGTTGTCAGTGCTCGATGAGTTATTCCGAAGGGCACACCCAAGAAGCAATTTTTTCTTAATATAGTCTTGTAGAATTCCCTAAGTAAGGCACTATAGAACTAAAAATCTTTTTAATTGCCTATAATGGCCTTGGTTCCATCACTGAGATTACTATAAGTAAAGTGGCGCACTCATAAGGATCATAAGAGCTTCTATAGGAATTTCCACAGAAAATTCCCACTTTAAGTCTTTTAAAAGTACACTAAAAGACTTGTCTAATACTTGGATCTATAAGGCAGCTATTTTGCTCCTTGGGCAAGCGAATTGGTTTTCAGGCAGTCACCAGAGAAGCAAGCAAGACGCCAGATTCCTGGCTGTCTTGGAATGGGCAATAGCGATCATTTCCGGGAGGCTAGCGATGACGGGTGCTCCAGCATGTTCTGGTATGGGGTCTGTAGCATTAGTGCTCCAGTCCAATCTCATGATCAATGGCATGACCATTCTTTTGTGCCACAACCTAATTTTGTTTGACACATTTTTGTTGGAAATACGCGATCTGGCGTTATTCAATTAATATAGGCTTTTCGTGCTATGGAATATATCTGGCATTCTTTTGACAGATTTTTTAAGGGTATTTTCAACAATGATGAACAATTAATATCAAATTTCGGCCAGTTTGCAAATTCGGACAGCTTGCAATTTCGGCCGTTGCGTATTCATCGAGTACTGTATCATGTTTACACTGGGCAATTTATAGGCCGTACTTTAGATAATCACTGTTAATTCGGAAAATTCCTAGGAGTTCCTAAAATCCAGGAGGGCTCTGGAACTCATGGAAATGCTACAAAAACCTTTGAGAACTCGGAGAATTTTTGCAAAACTGAAGAATTCCCGTAGAATATAGAACAGAATATTTATTTGGTGATTAATGCCCGGGTTGAATGTAACAAGTTTGGACTATACAATATTATACATTTTTAATATAAAAAGACAGATATGTTTACAACAAAAAGTATACAAACAGATGTTTAACAAGACGAAAAAAAATTAACGTTCTACAGAGTTGTCATAAAAATTAATGAAATTTTCATAAACAGAAGAAACTGAGAAAACCATCAGGATTAGTGTGAAACCATCAGAGAAAACCATCAGTGTGAAATTTGGAAAAGCGGATTCCCAAGCAACAGCTTACCCTAAATGTCCGACTTTCAGTGTGTCCGATATTGAGCGCTGTCCGACTTTTAGAGAATTACCATATTACACATATTGTGTAAATATTACACATAAATTACACATTTATGTAAATCTACAGTAAAAATTATGATAAAATTGATGACTACTGGACTAAACTAGATTCTTAATAGCTCGATGTTGCGGTGGATCTTTGTTTAAAGGTCTGAGCGCGAAAGAGAGACATTAAGATGACACCCACGACACTGAGTGACATTTTTTTAGTCACGTCGGATGATTCCCTCCTGGTAAAGCTCTGGTTATATGGGTCAATTGATCGATGGTCTCTCCACACCATCATCCAACTCTCCTGTGGTGCGACTTGGCGTCGATCGGCACCACAATAAAGTGTGTTGTGGAAAAATTGATCATCAAATGCGGGTTGAAAATGCTAACAGTCCGTGGGAGGTTTCTTGTACACATTTTTATTCACATTTCTCTCGGTGCTACATTGTGGATGGGATGTGGAAGCTCATAAAGCGATCACCATGAATCACCATCTGAGAACTCCACATGGGGACGATGTAAATAGCCTGAACCATGTGATTTCACTGAAGCATCACTTCGAGCATTAATTTAATATGATTTTATACCTTGAACTTGGTGTATGATCGTATACGAATTGGGAATTGGGAAAGAAAGCAAGGGGTGCCTTAGAACGGAAATAGTGTACCTCATGGACAAAATTATTTATTTTTACCATTAACACTTTAGCAATGTTCACAGCATGATCTCGAGGTGGTTGTGCCATTCATCTGGTATCGTACACGAGATTGATCCTCAATTGAGTACATGATGCACACAAATTCCCTCAGCACCATAATTGCAAATGTATCCCCAAGATCGTACAACACTTCATTAACATAGAAATAACGACTTGGGATGTGAAATGAAGAAAAGGCTCAATCTATTGCAGTGTGAAAATATTTCTTTTCCAACCAATCTCACCTTGATGACGCGATCACGCAGAAGATGAAACCTGGCGTTCATTGCACATTACTCACACTTTTTTTTCTTTCAATCTTACAATATCTTTCTATTTGCCACTTAAGTATACTTTATCATGTGCATTGCGTGTTAATTTTGAATTAGTGAATAGGTGAATTGTGCTATCGTATGGTGTGATTTATACCGAAAATACTTCATTTGTGGGCTGCCTCTATGAAATGATTATTCCAGATGGCATGCTGATTTATACACAAGATACTCTCTTCCAATAGAATTAAAATCGTGTTTTCTATGTGAAGACTTTTAGCAAACACCCAGGGAATCACACTTTTCCAACCGATCCATCTGTAAAGCAATTTGTGATCAATTCCCATACATTCCATCAACTTATGGCTTTATGGCCACTCACATGCTTTTCCTAATCAGACTTCTTCAAGACGTGTCAAATGTTTCCATACCTCTTTCACAGAGCCATCATAATATTAATTGTAAATTTTAACATGGTGCGTTGTACATTCTCATAAATGGACCACAAGTTCCTTGAAGACCTAACGTTTTTTCTCGTGTTAACTTAAGAAAATTCGCATAACTTATCTCACTGAACCACTTCAAATCGTCGGCTGGACCAGAAACTGGGCTAAGTGCAATTGCTTTGAATGCAGACACAAAATAAATACGTTTAGCCCAGTTAGCCCAGTTACTAGTCTAATACGGGCTTCAGACCTAAGGCTTAGCCATATGGCTTAACTGCTCTAATTTCTTATCAATCATGATTTTTTTTTGGAAAGCAACTGAAATTAGACTTGGATTATTGAAGACAAATGGCCGTTATTTAGGGGTTTGAGATCTTCGCGAACTGGGCTAAATCTTTAGTCTGAAGACAGTTTAAACCATGGAAGATAATCATCGTAGATGCGAGTGACTTTGTCTTCTGGAGGTGACTGCCAGTGAAGACCTTAAGTGCTAGAATTAAAGACAAGCTTACGAAGCTTACCGTAATACGGGCTTCAGACCTAAGGCTTAGATATCTGGCTTAACGTCTCTAATTCCTCATCAAACATGATTTTTTCAGGAAATTGTTGTTTAGGATTGAATATTAAGGGCAAATGATTCGTTAGATTTTGAAAAATCAATAAAAATTGCTTGTTATTAAAGTTTTTGAGACCTTCGGGAACTGGGCTAAACCCTTCAGTCTGAAGCCGGCATAAGGGCCTTGACAGACTTGAGGATTAGCCGAGAGGCGGCTTATCGTAATTATATTCGAAATAATGGTGAAACTTCATTTCCAACATTTTTCACTAAGTCGTCTCTCGGCTTAAGTCGCAAGTGTGTCTAGGGTATTAGTCTCACCAAACGTAAAACATTTTCTTCTACTTGAAAGATATTTAGCCAATATATCAATTTTGATGCTTCACCAGATTAAGCTAAGACCGCTAAGACGTTTTGGGTTTGGGGTGCTCGGAAAATAGTCATTTCTCATCACCTGTACCAATTCGATACTGGAAATTCTTTCTTTAGTAACGAAAAGGCAAGACTTCGGAAGTCATTTATTGCATTATAGTCTAGTATTAGGCACATGAAAATACGTAAACATACCTTGCCGAGTCACATTTAATGGCCCCGCAGGCTAATCTTATCATATTCATCCAGTCGAGCTTCCAGATCGGCGCCGACAATTGTTTTTGGTCCTTCGGTCCTCTGCGTCAAATTCGATATTTCAGAAGCACTGAAACTGATCTTCGCTGATACTTCTCTATGGTCAATGATCACTGTACGCTAAATATTTTTATTGTTAGATTTTTTTGAGTTGGAACACCTGTCTTCGTTCGAGTGACAGCTGTCTGTTTAGTAGCTTTCTGGGCAGTAGATTCCATGATCCAAATCACATGCCATTTGTACGTAGCATAGGTAACAATCTTGCTTTTACGGGGAGGGGTTGTTAGCCCCTCGCCTAATCTTTTCTAGAAGGACTAACTCTGGCTCGTTAGACTCAGGTTCGTGACTTCCCACTGGGTTTGGTTGCTCAATCTTCTATCACTCACCTATGTGTACCAGGCCTACCAGGGGTCTAGCCCGCCTGAAGATGATCATGGGAATTAATTTAGACCTTTTTTTAAAAAAAATCGAAATGCGACATATTTCTTGATAAGAAATAATGTTCAGCGTTACTGTACTAAGATATGTGCAGGAAAATATATTTTTATTGTTATTATCATTATTATTATTATTATCAACTAATTAATTACTAAGATTAGATGTGTACAATGTTGATAATAATTTCTTGTTTTATATCTCTTTTCAGATAATCCGTGGGGAAGGAAAGAAAGGTATGTTGAAAATATTAAATTAATTAAGTTTATTTGCAATTTAATCCAATGATAGCGCAATAATGATAGCTTCGCTTTATCTAAATACTTGTAATACGCGTCCTAATACATATAACATAAATATACTTCTGAATACTCTCTTTTATTGCTATCTTAACGATATCTCTTTGACTCTTGATCTGGCTCACACTTTGACAAATTGTTTCTCGTAACCCATCGTTTATGGATCGACTGCCGATCGAACTTTGGGGTTTATAGCTCCGCCACACCTTTTAGATCAGGAAAATTTCATGAAGTCGAAATTCACATCCCTTTTTTCTCAAACCCTTTGCATATATCCATCTCACTCTTTCGCACTCTTCTTCTTATTTTAAACATCACAAAAAATTCAATTTAGCTCAGTCGAATTTGAAATACGAAAGAATGAAATATACGTATACAAAAAGTGTGCCCCAGCAATTACAATGAGAGAAATCCGAAAAAGTTAAAATAGCATTCCGGAAATGTTTATTTTACCCTGCAGTATTGATCCGAAATCGGTGTAAATATTATGCTTTTTAAGTGTATTAGGGGTTAAAGTTACACCTTTTCACGTTAATTTTACCCTTAAAAAGGTGTAAAATTAACATTAAAAATATTGATATATTTTTACACCTAAAAAGTGTTAAATTTATGAGCAAAAAAAGTTAATCGCACCCCCGTTTTTTTTAGTGTATGGCTCCGGCACACCTTTTAGATTAGGAAAATTTCCTAAAATCAAAATTCACATCCCTTTCCTTCTTAAAGTTTTAACATATGTCTATCCTCTTCTTTTGCACTCTTATTCTTCTTTTGAACATCACACCAAATTATATTTAGTTCAGTATAATTTGGGGTCCGATAGAGTGAAATAGCCTTATATACAAATCTCCTGAAAAAGAAAGGAACGCGAATTTTGATTTCAAGAAATTTGACCGATCAGGTGGGCTGGAGCCATTAATATCGAAAATGCCAAAATTGATTTCATTTTCATCGGATAGTCCCATCATAGTACAGATGATAAGGATGACAAGTTCTCATCTTAAATCATTGTAAAGATATAAAGTATACCTTCTACTTCGCAAACAATTGGTATTAATGTAACACTGCTCCGAGTGAGGAAGCTTTTGACAGAAATATTGTGAGAAAATATCTCGATGACAGTGCAGGAAAACTGAAAAGCATTCGAGCGCCACACAAAAGCACTACCCCAGAATGATGCTAAAAGTGATTCATATGAGGAAGCTGTAAACCATTGAAGATGCAATTTGGTGGCTCTTGTGCATTTCAATACCGTGGTGATTTCATGGATGAGTCCACTGTGGCAATTGAGTGCGAATAAAAAGCAGTAACATTTGCATATTTGCATGCAATTTAAACATCGTCATTGTCAAAAGCCATTGAGTCTTTCGCGCCTATTAAGTGCCCACTGCATTGAGTATAACTTCAGTGAAAAGCGCCAGTATGGACTTTATATTATCTTGAAGTGCGTATACGAAAGGTCCATTCATACAGTTCCATCGATATACTGCATATCTATCGCACTGATATATCGATTGATTAATCGGATCGAAATACTCTAACACTATCCTCTCTGCCTCCTACGCATTGAAACACTTTCCCAATTCCTTTTCAAATATTTTATTAAAATCTTAAAAACATGTACAGAAAGTTAAAGATATCGAACTATAGAACTTACAAGCTCCAGCATTCCGCTCAGTCTTTTCAGCTTCGCCCATCTTCTTTTCAATATTTGTGTAATTACATGAAAATCCTACGTAGTGAGATTAAGAAGAAATCGAATGAGATAAAACATAAAAAAAAACTCGTTTGGCTATTACAAATGTATTGAAGATAAATTTAAATAAATCGATAAACAGAATCGTCTTGCTCCAAAACTTTAATTGTAATTAATTGTATAAAGTGCTTCTTCTTAATGTGTTTCTTAAAGACATTTCAACCGAAAATTGCATCTCGTGAGCAAAATCTTTAAGAGAACTTAAATGAAAATTGTGGGGCAGATGGTAAAAACATGTTGCAAAAAGTCCATGTAATCTTATGGTAGCTGAGATTCTTTATAGACGAGCTAGGGGGAAGCTTTGAAAGTGGGGCACCTTTAAAATTAGGATTTTTCACCTATTTTTAAATAAAATTGAGCCTTATCGTGATATAATTTAACTGCACAAAGAGAATAAGAAGCTAAATTACATTATGATATGGCTCAGTTCCACTTAAACATAGTAGAAAAATCCCAATTTCAAAGGTGCCCCACTTCCCCTAGGAGTGCTTACAACTCCGGAAGGCATGCAGATTCAATTGAGTTGAATTTTAGAGGTTAAGGTTCGGCAACCGAAATGAATAAAGATGATGGAATACCTTATTATAGTTCAGTCAAAATTTGTTTACAGCTCCAGTCTAATCTGGGTTTAGGTAGAAATTCGACCCATCTTTAGAAAGATCTTGACTTAAGTTCCGATATACTAAAATTTCACCGGAATTAAAAGTAAGAATTTAGAGATATTCGAAAGTAAATGCTCAAAAATTGATTTTTTTAAAATTAAATCACTCGTAAAATTAAGTGCATGGTATGCTAAGTTATGAAAAGATCTAGTATTTCACAAGGCCTTTCCAGATCATTTAAAATTGTCAAATTCTGTCAATTTGAACGGAAATTATTACCATATTAAGATTCAGTTTTTGACTCCTTGGTGCCAAAAGATAAGCATAATTAAACCGAGGTTAATCTCAGTGAATTATTTTACTGAAAAAGGAGAATTCAAGTCAAAATACTGTGGTTTAAATTGGTCCTTATAGTTTGTATATTACCATGCGGAGGCATTACTTAAATTTTACGATCTCTACGGTCAGCTTTACGGTGTTGATTTTATCTTTTATTGCAATATCTTGCTGCACACTGACCAAACAGCTAGTATAGCTAGGCCTATAACTTAGGTACTGATGAACAACCACATGAGTAAGTATGAAAAACGTAGAAAATGTAAACCGTTGTGGTGTTCCGTCGTTTTCACCATTTGAGGTTTGTCACCAATGCTAAGTCGGCGATGGCCGCAATGTACGGTGTAAAATAATAACAATATAATACTTTTATTCTTTACAGTAGTAGTAGTTCTTTGTTCAAAAAAAATTGCAAATGCTTTCGTGGCCTTGTAGTTAATAAAATGAACTATCAAACGTGCAAAATATAGCTACCTTCAGCCGACTCAAGCTTCGGACAACTCAATTCTTTTCTCGTCTTTTTAATAAGGTTGACCCATGGTACTTCTTTTCAGGAAATTTAAACTCTGGACTAGCTTTTAAAATATAATATTATAATGGACAAAATTCATTAAAAACATATAGAAAAAATGTGTTATCTAAAACTTCCACTGTCCGAAGGTATCGCCCGAAGGGGAAAATGCGGTACCTTCGGACGAATTAAGTTTTGGACAACTCGATTTTTTTCTATGTTTTCAATAGAATGGGTCTTTTTAGGAAATTTGTGGCATTGTATTAGCTGTTTAATTATAGGGAAATATTGGCATGGTTCGTTCACAGTGAACTTTCAAACAATCCGAATTTTCTCCTTGTTTGCAAATAGCTAGTTTACCACTTCTCATCTCGTCCCATGAGGTTTAAGAAATGATGAATTAGCTCTTTGCAAAGAAAGAGAAAATTCGCACCGTTTGAAGGTTCACTGTATGCGAACCATGTCTACATTCCCCTAATAAAATAAAGAATCAAAAATTGAGTTGTTCGAAGCTTGAGTCGTTCGAAGGTACACGCTTTGAGTTAGGGCAGAATCACATTGGCAGTAAAATGCTCACCGTAATTCGTTAATTTACGCATTTTCATTGCAATTCTTATGCAAATTTTCCATTACCGTATTACCTTATCTCATACTCGGTGGCACTAGGTGAAAATAATATAAGAAAATTGAAAAAATAAATCGAAAATGCGATAAACGGTGTGCAAAAAAACTGTACGCATGGGCCTCTCGACATTTCATTTTTCCATACATTGTTGCATAGAGGCACTGAAGACTATTGGCAAGTTTTTTCCTAAAGAGAATTAACTTATCAGTCTGATATATTTAGAAATCGTGCACTAAAAGCTATCTAAAAATACATATTTCATAATGTTCGCCAAAATTATACAAGAACTGCGAGCAAATTTGTTTAAGTCGCTGTGCAATATCTGCAAAATTTTTACAAGGAAAAGTGAAAAATAGCTTCACTTTTTATTAGGCTTGATAGGCCCCTGACTATATGCTTAATTTCTCGTACAGTTTTTTTGCTCATCGTTTATCGAATGTTCTTTTTATTTCTTCAATTTTATTATAATATTTTCACCAAGTGCCACCGAGTATGAGATAAGGTAATACGGTAATGGAAAATTTGCGTAAGAATTGCAATGAAAATGCGTAAATTAACGAAATACGGTAAGGCTACGGCGATTATTTTATTGTCAATGTGATTCTGCCCTTATTCGTATAAAAGTGATGGCAACCTTGTATGATCTTAAGCTTCGTAATCGCTAGATCGTTTTTCATAGTTTTTAAAATATGGGTGCGATAAGTCACATTTACTGAGAAACGTCATTACAAATCTTGGGATCGTACGAAGCACAAAAAATCCGATTATCTGAAACTTGCACGGTCCGAAGGTACCGCACTTTCCCCTATAAGTTCTAATAAAAATTCAGATAGACATTTTGGTGAAACTGAGACTATACGTTTATTAACTGATTAGGGGAAACTGGGGCACCACCAAACACGGGGTACCACCAAACAGTAGTTTTTATTTCTAAACTACTTGGACTATCTCGATCATTCCTTCAGTGGACAAGTATCCCTATAGTGCCTATACATTCCTATCGGACTTATCCTCTGATATCCAATATCCGATTAAAAAATCACAGTGTTTGGTGGTGCCCCAGTTTCCTCTATTGCACTTTTCCTCTTTGTCTGTTACAAAGATATATGAGAAAGGTAATTAAAATCTTCACATTGATGGGTCAAGTCTCTGTACGAATTAAGTCCCAATCATTGATGTGCATTTCCCGACGAAATGGCCAAATAAAGGTTTGGTTAACGAGGTGATTCGTGAGTTGTACAAGAAATGCATTGTTTCACTTATTTTACATGTACGTGCTTCAAATAATACTCGATAATGCCTGATATACTGTTGGTGTTTTTCCTCCAAGACGCGAAATTCAACTTTTCTGTCTGAGGAATCATTGTCAAAAATTCAGATGGTAAGTCGCGGAGTTCTTGGGTGCAGCTGATAAGCGCATGATGCTGGTCAGGGCAAAAAGTTGAGATAGCCATGTGCAAGAGAAGCACATACCAAAGGCGAGATTGGAAGCTGGAGAAGAGCTTTAAAGCAACAAAAAAAACGCGAACTTCTCCACTTAATTGGCCGAAAAATGTATTAATGAATGATAAAATAAATTTTAATGGTTATAGCAAGTAACAACCCGGCTCGGGGTTGCCAATCAACTCGCAAATTGCCAAGCTGAACTGAAGAAGGGAGATCAATAAAAGAAACTGATCCGTTATTATTGTCTGCGCGATTGCTGGCTGCTGGTTTCGCGAGTTTCTTCCTCCAGTCCGCGCCTTTTTGTGACTCCTCACTGGGGCAAATTGATATCACTCTCATTTGCCATCTTCACATTGTGGGTATTCCCATGTGCGAAGAAGTCATGTATTCCATGGGAAATTAATTTAAATTAGTGATTTTTTTTTCTTGACAATTGCCACACAAACAAGGGCCCACGGAGATGCCCAATTTGAGGAGGCTCATTCTAAAGAGGGCAATTGTGGTGATTTCGCAAGGGCTATCATCCCGCATAAAGGAGATCTTCCGCCTCATATCGTTCATTTTTGTGGAGAAATTTTGGTGCTCTCATTGTCATTTATTGCCACTAATTATTGTGTATAGATGTAATTCGCTTTTTTTTCATGAGCCTCTGAGTACGTCGAAGACATCAATTGCTTTTGCGTGCTCATCGCAATAGCAATTCACGTTGATGATGATGCATATGAGATGTTGTATTGACAGAAAGGAAACATTGTCTGTCAAGAGGATGGTGATCATAAATTGAACTACCACTGGAAAGAAGCTTAAATTGCTTCCACATTTCGCCCACAATCCACAAGTGAAACCTCACATAGAGACAATTCACATAAATTACCATCATCCATGTCTTCTTATAATCCCCAGACCAGGGGCACAATGGAGACAAAGAAGCGACGCTCCTTTCTGGGCGTCGCAATTTGTCCAGAGTACCATTTGGTGATCATCCTGGTAGAGTCATCATCTAAAGATCTCGTTGGACGATTACTACAATTGCCAATTTTATCAGCAGTCATAATTTCTCATGATCTCTTCACTCTCCCGCCAAAATGACATTTTAACTTACCGATTGAATTTCAAGCCATTCGTAACGTCAATTTATTACCATTTCTACATTACAGACCAATTCAACGGGGTATCCATTTCCAAAGCGGACTTTATGGATTTTTAAGTAATTACACCATCTCCTATCTATCTTCCCTAATGCCTTTCCACGATACTCGATGGTGATGAGAAACATTCTCAAGTGAAATTCTCTCTTCCTTTTTCACAACAATTCAACTTGATGAATACAGACATGGAAAATATTCCATAATCAACATATAACCATCTACAAACGAATAAATTTCATTTCACATTTATTATTTTCTATCTTAATTCCCTCCATCCCAATAGACTCCCTATTCAAGGCGTATTTGATAGGAAAGACTGTGCCAAATGATATACTAAAACTCAATTTCTTAACCCATTAAAACAGTGCAATGATCATATTTTCATATTTTGGATTTTGCTCTTTGCATATCAATAGATATAGGGTAAGTGTGCCAAATTCCGGCCAGTTTGCAATTTCGGCCACATTTTTTGTTCCTCGAATTTTCATGAACTTTTAGTTTTTACGTACTCTAGGTATTATACAATGCAAAAGAATAACAAAAAATGTAGCTTTGACAAGCAAGATGACGTGAAAAATACATTTGAAGAATTCCTAATGGGCAAAGAACTATGAGAATGAAGGTGGCCGAAATAAAGCACCAAAGCTATGTCAACATTTTTATTTATTTTAAAATGTATTAAGAATGATTTTAGAGTAAATAAAGACGATAAACTGTCTACTCGGTTCCAAGAAACACTCCTTATTAAAAAGTAACAAAAAAAATCAATTTCCATTAAAAATATTACATTTCAAACTTGAGACTTTGGCGGTTGCATGCAACTATGCCGAAATTTGGCACATTTACCCTAGAAGATAGCGTATTACCTCCAGACGACTCTTGCTTCGAACAATTCATTTTCTCCATGTTTTTATTAACTCAATCCGTTATAATATTATCTTTTAATAGCTAGTCCAATGCTTAAAATTTTTCGAAAAGGACATAATGTAGGTCACACCAATTAAAAACATAAAAAGATTAGTTGTCCGAAACTTAATTCGTCCGAAGTCCAATAACGGGAGAAAATGCTATCAAATAGGGTGGACTCATTACTTAGGGGGTAGTAGGGCACCTTTGACTTGGGGCAGTTTTGAAATTGGGCTTTTTCGAACAATCCCAAAAATATGGCCCCAAGTCGCTATCTCTAACCGTTTGGCCTTTAATTCAATTCAATTTATTCGCACACAAAATGTGAGATATTTTTCTCTCATAAATTTGTGACGTGGTAAAAATATAAAGAAAAAAAAACAAAGATATTAAGTAAGACAAGAAAATTAAAAAAAAGCCAAGTAAAAGAAACCACCAGAGAAGTTTTTTAGACCATCCCAGAGCATCCCTTTGGCCTTTAAAGTTTAAATCATCTTAGAGTTTAGACCATTTTGAATTACAAAAAAATCTTACGAAAAGCAGGGGTGCAAAGTCACCCACATCTAGGGTACGTAACACATTATCTTAACTTCTAATTTAAAATGCTGACTTGTTCTGGGGAATCAGTGGCGCAATAGGCAAGACCGTTGGCTGTTGGGCGGATCGATTCCCTGGCTCGACATAGGGCAGAATCACATTCACAATAAAATGTTCGCCGTAGCCTCACCGTATTTCGTTAATTTACGCATTTTCATTGCAATTCTTACGCAAATTCTCGATTACCGTATTACCTTATCTCATACTCGGTGGCCCTAGGTGAAAATAATATAAGAAAATTGAAGAAATAAAACGAAAATGCGATAAACGGTGAGCAAAAAAACTGTAAGAGAAATTAATCGTACAGTTTTTTGCTCACCGTTTATCGAATATTCGTTTTATTTCTTCAATTTTCTTATATTATTTTCACCTGGTGCCACCGAGTATGAGATAAGGTAATACGGAAATGGAAAATTTGCGTAAGAATTGCAATAAAAATGCGTAAATTAACGAAATCCGGTGAGCATTTTACTGTCAATGTGATTCTGCCCTAACACAATATTATTCACTTATCTTTCGTTCATAAACTGAAATTATGTTGAGTCGCTAAAAACGGTTTTTCAAAGTAACATTTTGAAAAAGCTCTGAAAAGTGCAGTGATCAATCGATTGAGTCACGTTTAAGTTCCTCAGAAAGGTCTTCGAATTCCTTACAAGCCTTAACCGGTTGCAACCTGTCATAAATTAATAATTAATTTAAATACGTAGGGGAGATCGGAGCTGAATTATCCACGGACAGTATGAGATAGTAGGATATTATAGTTTACCTTAGAAGGAATATTGAGGAAGTCTTTGTTTATTCGAAATAAACATCTCCCTTCCTATTCACTGAAATCAAATTGATAAACATATTTCTGTATAAATCAAACGCAAAATGAAAATTTTATTTGCTGGCTAATTCTGCCCCGGTTTTCCCTATTTCGACTTCATTTCTATTTGGGAAATTTTTTTAAATAATATGAATGGATTTAAAATAGTTTTGAATAACCCTAAACTATATACATGGGTTGGAGTTTTCGTCGGTGCTAAAACGTTTTACAATCCTATTACCTAACGTGAATATACTCATACAATTATTTGTAGGATTTCAGGATCAATTTAATAATACAGAGGTAATACATTGTAAATTACCTAAGTGGTTCTACACTAAAATTCCTTGGTAATGGGATGAGACGTATATTGTGACTTTTACGCAGCAATGAAACCAGTAATCCTCAATGGTAAACATAAATTGTGGTCTCTGGTTTCGAGGACAAAACCGCAAAACTTGCACTAATAATCATTTTGTCGATTTGTCTCCAATTCATTAAATTTATTTCAATGTTGCTCTGGTTCATTCTTTATGTCTGCCTGTGTCTCTTTGGAATGTTAATAAACCCAAAATGGTACTTCATCTTGCAGTTATTCATCTTAAGGTGAGAGAGTGTTCGGGAATAAGGAAACAAAAAAAAAGAGTTTGTTCATTGGGGAGGGCAAAACTTGAAGAGACATCATTAAAATCACTTACACAGTGTTTTATGAAATAACTTCTCATAATGAAAATACCCAAGTTGGAATGTGCGCGAGATGAAAGACACAATTTTCGGATGGTACGTGATTTCTGCAGAAGATTGTGGTCCAAATGTGCTTCCTCAGAACACCATTTTACTTTATTTAGTGGCTTCTGCACTTTTTGTTCAATGAGGTGTAAATCACTAAATTACCTCAACTCATTGCTGATTGACGATTAAGCCAAGTCTCGGCGTGGATGATGATGGCCGAGGGCCATTTAGAAAGTGGTGGGTGTTTTTGTTTCCTCCGCATCACCACCTTAATGGAAAATTGCCTTGGCCATCCATTTATTAACTTCTATGCTCATTTTACGTCTGATTAGGTGTTTTTTCAGTGATCTCTCTCTCCTTCAGTATTCATCCTGAAACTCCCTCTCCGGGTGAAAGTGTCACTCTCTGCAGAAGTCTCTTGGGTTACATCATGATCGGTTTGTCCCTGGTACCCTCTAAAATTAGAATCATAGGAAAACTACCAGTTTGCAATGTAAAACTAATTCATGTGAAAGATATATTTGACTGGAAGCTACAAAATGTTTAGTTCAGTACGCTGCTAGATAGATTTTCCCATGGTAATTAGGTATCAATTGAGTATTACACCAGCTTCTACATAGCTACTTGAGAAATGTCTCTTTGGTGCTTTGAGTGTTGATTGAGAAGCTCTACGCTATATTTATTGTGCTGCAAAATTTAATATCGCTGACTTCTTGTAATAGAAACCATTATAAATACACTACGTGGCAAAATTATTCAAGCAGAAGGTGTACTGAAACGTAAAAAAATAACTATATATTTTAATTTGTTATTAGGAATTTATTGGAAGGCTCTCAGGCTTCGCACAGACTCTGCCTTGGAATACTTCATAATTTTTTCCGTATTAATTTAATGAATCCGACCTATCTATCGCAATATACTTTAATAGCCAGCCTTAATCCGGCTGACACATTAAGTAATTATTAAGGAGTTAGTAAGTTCTTAACTTAATGTCTTAATTTTAAGGAATTGTAGAACATTCAACTTCTTAAAAAATGTATGAAAATGAGCCAAACACTTAGTAGCTAATAGATAGACTAATATAGCATGACTTAATCTTAACACTAAGTACTTAATTAAAGCCTTTGTAAAAGTCCTTAATTAAGTAGTTTGTATTAAGATAAAATTTTGCCAGGGATCAGTTCTCAATTTCGGATTACCGATTCATCCAGGCTACAATTGGGCCCCTTATGCTTTCCCACTCCTATTCTATCTTATCTCTATGTGTTTGGGATCAGTGACAGTGAATATTTGTATCAACTGAAGTACCACTTTCATGTCGAAACCCACTATCGTACCAGCCTCTATTGTTTTTAGGCGGTTCACTTTTTTGCTAATGTGCCACCATTGACCAATCATTCATTCACTGGACGAATTTAAAGCCGATATGGCATGAGAAATCTTTTTCAGCTGCTGCTCAGCTTTGAACCCGAGATCTCACAGTCGTAGAGCTACTACTCTATCCACTGACCTACTTGAGGCTCAAGTACTTTGTATTAAAGACATGAAGAATATTTTCACTAAGTGTTTAAATAAGAACATTTGACTAAGCATATTTTAAGTAGTTACCCTGATGTCTATAAAACATTATATTTTCAATTTTCCATATTTTTCTTATTTCTCAAATAACTTTTGTTTTTTAAAAATGTTTTCGAGATTGTCTATGAGAGTAAGCGAGATAACTATATCTAGATTTCCGTCACTCTCACTGGAATGTCAAAAACATGTTTACAAAATAAAGGTTAATGTGAGTTGAGCATTATGTGCAAGATATATGGGTTTCACAATTTCAGTGAGAGTTCTAATTCTAATAAACTCGCTCATATCCTCACATTTAGAAAAAAAGAACATGTTGGCATATTAAAAGCTTTCGTGTGCATACAATTATTATGAGCATAACCATTATATTTACAATATTTACCTATGAATATTTAATTAGTCAAGGTAAGCTAAAGTGCCCTAAAGTCGACTGGTTCCCCAGGTGGACCAAATGACTTATTTATTCAATTTATTTACATTTTCTGTATTATTTAATGAATGGTCTAACATTAACTTGTCAATTATTTCATAAATAATGTACAATTAGTGAGAATTTCACAGAAATCAACTACAGAACATTCAAAATTTGAATAAATAATACCACCGGTCGCCCTTAGGGCACTTTATGTTATGTGCATTTGATTCGGAACATGCCCAAGATTTTAAAAGTAAGGCATATAGAACCAAGATTGTCTAAAATAATGCTTGTAGAACTTCTGAAATAGTCATAATTACCATAAATTGAAGCATTTCTCAAGAAATCAAATTTCGGACAGCTTGTAATTTTGGTCACTTCTTTAGTCCCTCAAATTTCCATGAATTTTTAGTTTTTACATACTCTAGAGATTATGTAATGCGATAAAAAGAAAAAAATCCTTCAACGAACGATATGATGTGAAAAAGACTGGTATGGTAAGGAACTATGAGAATCAAGGTGTCCGAAATATTACGCAAAGCTATGTCTATATTTTGAAAACAGTTTTAAAATTGCATTAAGAATGATTTTAGAGAAAACAAAAACGATAAAGTATCTACAGAGAAACAGAGATGCCTGGAGCCAAGTCTATAAGGATGTTTGACTTTCGAGCTATAAACAAATTATCTGTACATTGAGCCAAAGAGACCCCTAATGGCTGAGGGTCCAATACAGCCAAAGCGTGCCGGACTACTCCCCCTGTTAGATTGAGTACACATTTAGCCAGTTAATTTATTCCCAATTTATAGGGAAATTAGAAGAAGTTGGTTACATATTGCATGCATCTTAATTCTCTCAGAGCTTTTCTGGAGGTTGGTCAGCAATTCTAAGACGGCAGTGGACGCTTGTGATTTCTTTTCACTTTCGTATGCTACCATACTATGCTTTCAAGAAATTTGTGTCTCAAAATTCAAAACAATAAATAAATAAGTTACATTGTTTTTCAATATTTCACATAAGATGCTTTAATTTTCTTGCTAATTGTGCTTAAAAAATCTCCCTGAGCACTTTAAAGCCCTTAAAGGGGTCTTCAAAATACAATTTTAGCTCAGTTACAGAAGGGTTAAAGTAATTTGCCTACAATCCAATTCTAAGTCAAAATTTTCCAGAAAATCTTGACTGATGAGACTCTAGAGAAGTTATTCCACTTGGCTAATGCCCTACACGGATTATCGACTTAATACAGGAGTGAGCTCAGTCGGAAATTGAATAATATAGTCTAATCATTATTTTGATTATAATAAGGTTAAGCCGCCTCTGGACTTAAGTCATAGATGTGTTCAGCACATAAGCCTTATGCCCTAGCACTACTACTTAAGCCGAAAGACAGTTTAATGGAAAACTGATGCGAATTTAGTCTAATCATTATTTTGATTATAAGTATACGGACTTCAGATCTAAGGCTTAGCCATATGGCTTAACTTCTCTTTTTTCTTATCAGTCAAGATTTTTTGGGAAAATATGACAAGATTGAATATTATGAATAAATCATCTGGTTAATTCTGAAAAATCAATAAAATTGGTTACTCTTTTGAAATTTGAGACCTTTAGGAACTGGGCTAAACCTCAGGTCTGAAGCCGGCCTTATGTTAAGTCGTCTCTCGGCTTAAATCATAAGTACGCCTAGGACATTAGATTTAAGGCTCGTATAATTATGAGTATTTGAATACTTACTAAATCACAAAGTAGGGTTCATTCCTCTTATAATCGTGATTAAGAGAAAAAAATGAAAAGAAATACAACAAAAGAAGATAAAGAGTTAAAAAGAAAAACACAAGGGGCAAAAAAAAAGAAAACAAAAAATAAAAAGATGCTTCCTTAAGATTCATTCAGTCTGAACATGAAAAAAAACTGATGAATCCCATACGTAGACCCACGCATGACCGGTACAGACAATCACTCCTTCATAATAGCATACCATTTTTGCAAAGGTTACACGGGCCGGGCTTCAGAACAGTGGCTTAGCCCAAATCCTAAAATTCTAGAATTTGATCATAAAATAAGCTATTCTGGTGCTTTCTTAAAAACTGATAGATCAATTGCCCTTAACTCTTTCGCGTCACACTTTTATTCAGTAGATGAATTCATGTAAAATTGAGTTTTTGCTAATGGTTTATGATCAAATATAATAGTTCAGAGAGGAAAAAAATTTCCATTGCGTGAAAACTCGGAAAAACCCCGGGTCATATATGACCCTATTGTCGGCAAGGGAAGTGTACATACATACCATTTTCAAAATCTATATCACGGGTTTTTAAGAGTTTTTTTTTGCTTGAAGTTATTAATTTGGCCAAAACCATGGCAAACTGGATTGTCTTGATGAACACTGTACTCCTGGTGTTCAAGGAATCTTCCTGGTAATCCCTTGAACAGTCACTGTCACAATATTAGGTGAGATTCTTAACAATCTCACCTACTATAATCCTAACAAAATTTCATGTCGTCCGATCGACCTCAAATTTGGCCAAAATGTGTTTCAGCACTTCCTGATTCCGAATATATATGTGGCTAAGTTACGTTCCCGGCCGGCCGGCCGCTCTTTGGAGCTTAATAGCTCCTAAACTAAAAAAGATATCGACTTGCGGTTTTCGGCAAAGGTTATATATCGGGTGAAAATTGCAACTTGGTGCATTGACCCCCCACCCCCCACCCCTCCTTCCGCCATTTTGAAGACCCCCCTTTTTTTGTTTTCTCAATAGCTCCGCCCCTATGGCATTCAGCGGACTCAAATTTTAGTATGTTATAGCTGGGCCTTAGAGCTTTCCATCAATACCAAACTTAAGGTCCCCCGACCCCCCTGACCCGAGCTATAAGGGTCCAAAAAAAATTTCTTAAAATGGCCATAACTCCGGTTCTAATTGTCAGAATTTAAAAAGTGAGGGCTTTTTGGAAAGCTCTCGTGAAATTCCACTTCCTCTTCTAACATCGCAAGTTCATAAAACCACCGCTAGGGGCGCTTTTTTTAAAAAGAAAATTTTTAAATCTTAAAAGTTAAATAACTCAAAAATTCCATTGTGCATCGGGCTGAAAATTTAGTATGTTGTAGCCGTTGATTATACCTATCAAACAAAAAAAACCTTAAGTCGATCTAAAACCCCTGACCCGAGCTATAAGGGGTCAAAGTTCGAACATTGACCGGCCTCTATCTCCGGTTCTAATTAACATAGCGACCTAAATTTTACCTTTTTGGTTTCGTCTCGATGAGCACTTTCAGATGGAAGTTCAAAAAGTCACCACAGGTGGCGCTGTGATAGCGTCAAAATTCATCGAAATTCAAAGTCACTTTTCTCAAAAACGGCATTGTGCAAGTTAATGAAATTTCAGTATGTTGTAGTCCAGTCTAGGACGTTTCCAAAATGGTGCGTATGCGCGCTGTGGTTTTAATAGAACCGGAGATATGAGGGGTCAAAGTTCACGAAATTCAAAAAATCATATCTCCGGTTCTATGTAACCGATTTTGATGAATGAGGGCTTAAACGAAAGATCTCATCAAATGCTACAACTTTCTAGAATATTTGAACTTCGTGGGACCAACACCAGGGGCGCCACAGTCAAGAAACTAATTTCAATATCACATAACCTCAATTATCTCGACTGTCGCTGAACCGATTTTGATGATTATTTCAACATAATTGTAGAGCACATTTGTCTCTACATTTCGTCCATACATCATTTTCCACTCAGACTACGCTATCACTCCGATTTTGCCGTTTAAGTGTGAAAAAATTGATTTTTCCAATAATAACGCTTTGAAATCACTCAGATGCCAATTTGACTGCCTCTACTCCACCAAGACACTTAAAATAGGGGTTTAAATGGAAAGTCCCGCAAAATACAACAATTCTTTGATATAGTGGAAGTTCAACAAATGACTACTTGGGGCACTCTGGATGAAAAAACGAGTTAAGAAACAAAAAACCTCGCTTATCTTGGCTTCTGAGTAATCGATGAGTTCAAGTTCTACGGCAAAATTATAGAGAACATTCTGGTCTACATTTCACCCATATAACACTTTTCTGTCAGTTCATCCAAATCCTTGATATTTTGGTTTAAATACAAAATTTGTATAATTTCACGAATTTGATTCAAGATAACTGAATGGCGTCTCCCAACTTCAGCTCCAAATCGAATTTGCATGCACTCCGAGTTAGCTCACGTTAAGAATCTCACCTACATAAGCCGGTTAGGATTATCTGTCCTTTTTGAGTGGTATTTGGCAAAAATAAACTTATCCACATATTTATTCACACACAATACAATTGCACAACATGAGACGCTTGTAGAATACTCTAAAATATTGCAAAATATGTTATAATTCATTAGATATAAGATGAAATGTCCAGGAGCAAGATGTTCCACCTGCATTTCACAAAGAAAAACAATGTCCCAACTACATTTCGCTATAGGTTTGGGACGAAAACACTGTTACCCTTGGGGACAATAGGGTCATATATGACACGGAAAATTCTACACGCTTTTCTGGAAAATTCAGAGTAGTTTTTATATCAAAATATGCAATATACAATCTTTGGATATTCTATTTTGTGTTTCTAAAGAACTTTTTGCTGAAAAAAAATAAATTAATATAAAAAATTTTGAGAAAGAAAAGTCATTTCACAAAGTTCGAAATTAGTGATTTTTTATCTCTGAATAATTCAAAAACATTGTTTTTCACAGAACATTCATATGCTGCTTTGGGTACTCAGAGTCCCAAAAGAGACGAAAGAGTTAAACGATTAAGAGAAAAATATGAAGTGTTCGAAGCCAGAGTGTGTGCGAAGCCTTAAAGCCCTTCCCTACATCATTATTTACTAATTTCTTTGTCAGGTGTATATGATCATTTCAAATTTTTGGTTTCATAAAGAAGTTAATTTGCTAGTTCCGCGGTTTTCCTATAAAATCTTAATTTTACGACTAATAAAGGCAACGACAAATTATTTTTCTCACAATTTTATTCATCTTATGAAACACTATGCGTGCGATATTGTGTTGGTCACTGTTATTTGGCTGAGAAAAAGCAAGCTTCAAGAGGAAAATATGGTACGCCCGCCAAGAGATGTCTTGCGAGAGTCTCACATGAAGACAGTATGGCATGTTAATGATCGCTTATCATCATCTTCGATAGCTTGAGGAGACCTCTTTGCTTAAAAATATTTTCCCTCACTTTTAAATGGTATTTTAATGATGAGACTGAGAGTGTCAGGTTATCACATTTGATGCCTAAGTGCTCACCGAAAAGAATGGCTTCTTGATATATACTATACTTATGTATATATTTACTTTTCGAATAGAATATAAATTTAAATGATTTTTTTTAAATTTTATATGTGCGCAAAAATGGGGTTAATTCACATACAGCACTAATTGTAAAGATTATCTCAAAATGTAATACCCAGTAGTTGTTTAAGTGACACAAGACTAAAGAGTGTGCAAAAATGAATGGACACTGCTCTTATGAATATTATAGGCTTGGGATGCAATTGCAATTAAATAGTCATCCGCAATTCAAAAGAGAATCCACCACCATCATTCACGGTAGTATCGCTTGATGCTCTGCAGAAGTAGACCACCATCAGTATCCATAAATCCCATCGCGAATCACGCAAAAGTTGCGCGCGCGCACAAAAAAAAATCACTGCATCCAATTGCACAAATCTTCCCAGACTGAAGAATTCTCTTCATGTTAAACTATAATTTGCCATTAAATAATATTGCAACTAATTTATAAGACTTGTGCACATAAAGAAGCGAAAAGCGACAAGCATTGAGTGTACAATTTGCACAAGAGATGTGAAGAAGTGCGCACGAATGATCTGGGGAAGTGAATCTCTGCAACACTCAATGGGATTTCTGCATCGTGGAAAAAAAAAGCCTATTTGAAGCTCTCTTTGGTCGAGGGTAGAAAAATAGGCTCACGAAGCCCAGAGATTTTTACTTGAAGATGAGTTACGCAAAATGTTCTTCAGCTTGTCTTTTGGTTTTGCAGCACTTTTCGCGTGCCTCTCCTTTATCTCCCTCTGACAACTCTCTATTTACGAACACTGAAGATGCCGCAACTTTTCCTGATCTCTGTATCGTTTTGATTCGTAGGGTAAGATGGGGTAAATTGGAACATGTCTATTTTGCAATTTTGGAACTTCTCACTGTTTTAGATCGTTAAAAAGAAAATAATTAATGTAACGTAGATTCATTTCGGAAAATTTAAGGCATCGGACTAGCTATTAAAAAAGGAGTAGTTCGAAGCTTGAGTTGTCCGAAGGTAGGACGCTTTCCCCTATAAGACTTTACCTCCGAGAATCTTCGTTGTTTTTCGCTTTTGCCATCAAAAACTCTAAGAAAATCTCAAAGTTCCGAATTAGACATGATTCCAAATTACCCCATCTTACCCTACAGATGATAGTACTGTTCCAGACACTGCAAAATTTCTAGAAAATCATCTGGTTCTGCACGAAACGAGGCGCTACTGAATATCTTTCTCAATAGATTGGAATTTTAATTGTCTCCATTCCGAAGTACTCTCCATATAGACAAAAACTGCACGGTTAACGACGGGTATTCATCATGAGACATTTGCTAAATCATCTTCAAAATAAATCTTTCAGTTATCGGAGACTGAGAGACTTCAATCTTCCAGAGCTTTATATTCCTTATTCCATCAACCTGTCCATCTCTCCAGATTCAGTCCATAAAGACTGCCAAGTTCTTCGATGGCAGTTATCTTTGAAAATTGGAGCACAAATCGAAATTGACAGGTTGCATAATAATTGACATAAAATCGTCCAACATCGGAAAAAGGTATAAATCACGCTTGCAATGCACAGACTCAATGGTGCTCTATATTATATATGTATATACCTAATGCCAGTCATGAGACAAGACCAAGAGAAAATACCACAGACATGTTCAAACTATGAGCATAATATTCTTCAGGGTGCTGTCAATTATTTGCCATCTCAGCGACCATACAGTGCGATTGTGATGAAGAAAATCCACAAGATACCAGACATCTCAATAATTCTCCAAGGTGGGAAATTTCTCAATCCACACGAATTCCAATTTGAAGCCAGGCTTCCCTGAAAGAAGTGCATTAAGCACGATATTGTCAAAAATGTGACATTACAAGGACTTTGTTATTTATAGAACACTTTTTTTTTGTAACGACATTTAATTTAATTAGTTTAATATTCATTACGTGTTTTTTTAAGTTTGCGTCTGAAGGCTAGAAAAGCTAAAATTTTCGCACAATAGGGGGAAGTGGGGCTACATTGATAGGGGAAAGTTCGCTACTTTCGGACGACTAAAGCTTCAAACAATTCATTTTTTTCAATGTGTTTTAAATTAATTTGGCCCATTTTAATATTATATTTTAAAGTCTGATCCTGTGCTTCAAATTTTCTTTAAAAGAGCTACAGGTGAAATCTATTCAAAACATAGAAAAAAATTGAGTTATCCGAAACTTTAGTCGTCCGAAGGTAGCGCGCTTTCCCCTATGTTTCTAATGGATTTGACACATACCTTCTTTGATGAAATTTGAAGCATCGGATTAGCTATTAAAAAAATTAGTTGTTCGAAGCTTGAGTCGTTCGAAAGTACGACGCTTTCCCCTCTATTATTTTTTCATTTATTCCTAAATGAATCAGGTCAAATTAATGTCTTTAAATTAAATCATGTTAAAACCCAGTTTTCTTTATAAATATGCAAAAAATCGTATAACAATGTAGCCCCACAGCTCAAAGAAGCCCCACATCTCCCTATTAGCATAATCTGGATCACAATTAATTTTCAAATAATTCTCTTAATCGTGAAGATAATTTAATTTAACCGAGGGATTATTCTTATTTATTCCGCGACGAGCCACCAACTCGCTTATTCTAGAACTCGCGGGAGACTTGTCTTTACCTATTGGAGGGCTAACCCCTGCGCAACCCAAACGCACTCGGTGACTGTTCACGAAAGACTGAAAGGAGTAGACATGCGCATAGCCCTCCTCAAGACGTTACACCTAAAGTAACGACTTCTATCCCAGCGAGCACAGATACGAGGGTGACTGTAATACTACTCTATAGGGGACTATATTCAAATTCAAACAGAACCGTTGAGCGCTGTTCTACAATCGACATAATAAAAATAGGGGCTATATGTCATCGCTTGGATCAGGAATTGTGATAAGATTTCCCAACATCTGTATCAACGATCCTTGGAATCGGTCATTTAAGATGACCAATAGGGGAAACTGGGGCACCACGGAACATAGGGTAACACTAAACACTGATTTTTATTACTAAACTACTTAGACTATGGAGCTCTTAGTAATTGATATGAATCGGATTTTCGATTAGTTCTTCTGAACTTACCATATAAAAAAATTGAATTTGTCATATGACATTGTCATACTGGTATAGAATTCCCAAGAATTCCTCTACAGTGCCCTCTCTCTAATCCGGATCGACGTAATCCGGACGAGTTCTCGACGATTACATATAAAATAATTTTGAGGTTATGTATGCATGTCTGTTCACCAATGAAAATTAATTATCTTGTGACGTTTTTGTTTAACAAATGAAGTATAATAGCATAGAATTCTCTAATTAAGTCTTTTTAATCTTCTTTAAAACTTTTATACTAATTCTACAAAAAGATCTTGTATTATATTTTCGAGACGTTGAACAAATTCAAAAAATCCATCCGGATTACGAAGCGGATATCTGTCATATTGTCTCCCAATCATCCGGATTACGAAGCGGGCACTGAACTGGACAGCCTAATAAAACGTGTGCACGTTAAAATTGCACCCAAGAATAATGCTTTAAAAATGAAGTCTACATAATATTAAAAAAAAGAAAAATATTTTTTGAAACTTTAATTCATTGTAGATTTATTAGATATATTAGTTTTTTTATTCAAGTATTTGTTTGGCGAAATCTCGAATCTTCTTCTTGAGTCTCCCATCAAGGTCTGTACAAGATCATCACTGCGGTTCTTGGTTATTTCATTCCATTTTTTCTTGAAGTCCACGATGTTCTCGACGCGTTTAGGCTTTTTCTGCAGATCGTATTTGATAAAAGCCCAATATGTTTCAACTGGACGGAAATATGGAGTGTTTGGCAGATTCATCTTCTTGGGTACATAACGAACGTCGTTTTCCTCGTACCATTCTTTGGTTGCTTTTGAGTAATGGCACTAAGCCAAATCTGGCCAGAAGATCGGGGGTATGTCATGGCATCTGTACAGAGGCAACAGGCGTTTTTGGAGGCACTCCGTGATGTAAATTGACGAGTTCGTGTTGCCCTGCATGAAGAACGCCTTGCTCTGACGTCCATATGAGCAAATCGCCATCCAAACCATGTATTTTTTGGAAACTTTTCATAATTTTTGTACCTGTACTTTTTCTTACAACCTGTGCGAGACTTTTCGGTGTAATATTGCTGTCCTGGTAATTGTTTGAAGTCTCCTTTTACGTATGTACTAAACTAAAGCCAGACATCATCTTATCGTGCAGCCTTCGAGCTCGTGTTTTAGCTGACTGACTTTGTGCATCCGTGTGATGAGAGGCTGCTTGGGTCTTAAAAGTCTTCAGTCCATTCCTCTGTTTGATTTTATGCACAAGACTGGGAGATCATTTAAGTTTTTTAGTCATATCCAATATCCCTCACAGATGTCGAAAGATTGTTCTTGTAGCGCATGATCACCTTTTTCTCCAAATATCGATCTCCAATACCCCGATTTTGTCCACATCCAGGTTTCTGGGCAGTGTTTTTACTGTCGAGGAATCGAAGAATCACCTTCCGGACGGTTTGGCGTGAGGTATTTGTGAGTTTTCCAAAGTCTGCGTTATTCCTGGATTTTTTATATACGTGTACACGATCGGCTCCTTTCTCTTTTCCATTATTATTTGGTATCTCAGTGAAAAATGAACAGAATTTGATGAGAGTTTCACCAAAAGAAAGGTAAAAACACGTGTTACAATGTTTACATACAAAGAAAATACAGAACTAGTGACATCTGTCATAAAAATATCAAATCATTTGGTGCAATCTTGTCGTGGACACGCTTTAGGAGGAACCAAAAATCGTCTCTTTGTGGCATATACACAGAAAATCGTAGCAATATATAACTAAAGATTGATGGATCACAATAAATATTGTTCTCCCTTTGAGTTGGACCAATAAAATGATCATGGGACTATCAACAGAGGGGAGTCAGCGTAGAAAAAAGAAACATCATCCTAATACTTGATACAGATACATATCTCAGTCGCGAGTCGCGATGCATTGTTGAGGTTTTTCCCAAGATATACCCATTAAAGACGCATTAAAATTGGCACTGATTCGAGATCAAATTATTTACATTTATGGAAATTATCTGTGTATAACACAACTTTAGCTTACAATTTTACAATATTTTCTCGCATAATCGACTCTGATCCATTTAAATTGGAATAAATTGTATCTCCAGTAGAAATTCAATGTGTGACTATACAAGAAGCATATAAATCACATATACGACAGGGAGTCTCACGGAGTGAGACGAAAAGGTGGATAAAATTGTGCAAGAACCCCAACTTGGTATTTTTCACACACTTTACGCAGAGACTGCCCCAAAAATGGATCACACTGAACGCAATTTAATTGTAAATTAATCGTACACGATGAGCACGAAAATTGATTTGAATTAATTAATCTACCGCTGAGTTCATCTTTTGCAATCATCATCCTGTTGCTACTCAAATATATGCTAATAAGTGTGTCTGGTAACTTAAGATCTCGAGGGGGAAAAAAGCCAGTTATTACAGTCGCAAAATTTCAATGAAGATGGAGAAAAAAAACTGAGATCATTTGGAGAAATGAAGCAACATTAATAAACTAATGATTCGGCAATTGAGGAGTTCGTCTCATCTTGGTGATTTTTGGTGGGGAAATGAATGATGCGGCGGCCTCCAACCCCGGAGGGAAAAATGCCTCTCCGGCAAAGCCATATAGACTCCAAAAACGATCAAAATAATGCTGAGTAATTAGTTGCGCAACTGATCTGTTCACTATGCTGTGTGTAGCGATTTTCATGCTGCGCTATTGGAATAGAATGATGACAAAAAATGAACTTCTTTCGTGTCCCCAATGCTCGCTCTCTCCTGGAAGTGTTGGTGCCATAAAAGGGGGATATATATTTATTTTAGCTGAAGATCTTCTGATTTACTCTTCACTGATCGATCTCCACCGAGAGAGCAGTAGATGTAATTCATGGATTTCAAGCGTCGTACTTTGGTAGAATTTAGAAAATATGAAATTTTCTTTTAGAGGACAAACGGTTAGAGATAGCGAGTTGCTTACTCATGAAATCCAAGGAGTGATACACTCATTTTCACAACTTTCCACAATTTGAGTTCGATTTTTTATAATATTTGGGATCTGCTTTCCTTGAACAACCAACGAACACTGAAATTTTGGAGCAGATATCATTGGGGTCAGTATCAGAGATACTACAATGCAGTTACCAACCCTCTAAGTCGAAACCCTGGGTCTGCCAGTAACGTTTTTCACGTGTAGGAGAGACCAGGGCAGAATTAGACACGTATTGTATTAGGTAGTGGTATCTTATAATTTGCCTTCAAAGGAATATTGAGAAAACCACTCTTTATTCTAAATATATACTTCTCTTACTATTCATTGAAATATTTATCAACCTCATACAAACATTTTTTATTAAAATTATGCGCAATGAAAAATTTCATTTGGTGGCTAATTCTATTCCGATTACTAGTGCCTTGTCACTATAAATATTGACGATTTTATGTATCTAGGGGAAGGTACTCTCCCTTCGAATGTTCGTGCCTTCGAATAAAGTGAATTTCATTTACTTTTCCTAAGAGACCTATACATAATTATCTCATAATTATCAATAATTGATAACAAGCTCACTATATTTTATAGAAATGTGTAAGTCTCTTAGGAAAAATAAAAGAAAATTTACGTTATTCTTAGAAATGGACGTTCGAAGGAAGAGTAGGGTAAAGTGATATAATTTGGAATTAGTGTTACAAGTTGGACAATTCGCCGGTATAAGTTGGACATGACTTTTTTCTTCTTTACAAAATTTGTTTTAAAGAACAAGGAACCAAATTATAAAACTAAAGCATTAAAAATATACAAATAAAAATGAAGTACTAAATTTATCAAGACAAAAAACCCTGTCCAAATTGAACCATTGTCCAATTTGTACCACTTTCCCTTACTGTAAGAATTTTCCCTCAAATTTAGAAATTAATAACGCAGATTCCTTCCGGCGGTATCTCTAGATGATTTCCCTTTTCTCAAGTTTTTGAAACTTGCCATTTTAATCTAAACTACACACTAACAAAAAATAAATTATTTATCATAGCTTTATATGCATATATTGACCATTGAAATCTTTATAAATGTCCAGACAGACTATTCTCCTCTCAAATAACATAACTTCATAATATAACTTTTAACAGGTTGTTTATTGCACGTATTTTACCATTCTGAGCTATTTTTTCAAATTTGCCAACAAACTTTTGGCCGATGAAAAATGCTCAAATTTGAGAAAAGAATTATCTTTGATATGAAATAATTTTTTTTAAATACATAAATAACATCTAAGAATTACAGGTAACTTATTTGCAAAAAGAAACAAATTAAAAAGTTATTTTTCCTATAATTTTTTCCACTTGTTTTCCCGAATACAACTTTGTCAAGAAACTTATGGCCGATAGGGGAAAGCGCGCTACTTTTGGACGACTCAAGCTTCGGACAATTCCATTTTTTCTGTGTTCCTTATAGATTTCACCCAAAAGCTCTTTTCTGAAAATTTGAAACATTGGACTAGCTATTAAAATATAATATTATAATGGGTCAAATTCATTTATAAGACATTGAAAAAAATTATTTGTGAGAAGGATAAATCGTCCGAAGGTAGCGCGCTTGCCCCTATTGTATAATCAGGTTTTTATTTCAACTTGGTCTAGAGAGTAAATCGTAAGAGATATTAACTTACAGTTTTCGGTGACCCCCACTATAAAAAAAACATTATGTCCAGACGCTTTTTTCTTTTTCCCCTCAACCAACGCCCTCCATATCCTCCAAAACGATGCTTTTTGGTTTATTTTGAAAACGTTACTATTTATTTTCGGAAATGTTTTAGAGGTAGCCTAAGCGAGCGACCGGAAAATCTCCATTTTGGATTATTTAAGGTCAGATGTCAATCACTTTAAAGGGTTCATTTTTAAACCGATTTGATTAAATTTGGGTTTTCTGGAAATTGATTTATTTTTCTCGAATATTCCTTATTATTTAAGCTTAAGCATGTTACTAATAACAAGAACAATCTTGTTTAAGTTCCTAGTTCAGAAATGTTTTCCGATTTATTAACGAATATAACCGTTAATAACCGTTAATAAAAACATGCAAAAAGATGATTCACGGGTAACTCTAACTCGTGAGTGCGAGCTTTCTGCAAATATTTTTAGCCATCTTTTTAAAGTTCATTACTTAAATTTCGCTGTGATATTTAGAAAAGTCATTACAAATTTTTGCAGACTATTACTTTATTAATCGTAAAATTTACATGAAAAAAGAAAAATTACAGCATTTTGCAATTTTGTTTAATTCTTCTTTTCTTATTTATTTTTTTCATTTATTCAAATTGTTCTCTCCTTTTAATCGAACTCTTCAAAATACTTCTAATTTTATTAATACTATTTATGAAATTTTCCAAGCGAAAGCCTTCTCAACTGAAGTATATTTTTAAATCAAAAACATTTAGGCAGGTAAGAGCAAGTTGAGGATACATTGAGCTGAAGCTACAAAGCTGATTAAAAAAGTGGGCCTTACCATAATTTTCTTTAGTTCCATAAGATAATATTACGTTAAAGCCCTGTTCGTATATCGATGTAGTCCCAGCTTAAATGCTCTCAAAAGCGTATTTCTAATTTAAATATGGGCAAGTTTGACTCCTTTGAAATGATCTTAGAATCTCTGACCAGGCTGAACCTGTTCCAATCGGTTATAAATCGATTGCGGATTGGTTATGAGACGATAACAAATTTTATTAGAAATAAAATTGTATTATATCTAAGCCATTGTAGGCAAATTTTCAGTGATTTATAAATCGGTTCCAATCAGTTGTGATTCAGTAAACTTAAAAAAAATTGATTAATGAAAAAAAAAACAAAATCTCTTACTACTTCTTTGGAGTATAAGATCTTAGTCACGAGGTCGGGCATTTGTCAAAACTGTAAAGCTTTGTCAATAACGAATAAATATAATTCATTTTCGAATCATATGCACCACTTGTGAAAATAGAGATGACAAATTTCAAGAAATTTCAAGTTTTCCCGCCTATTGTAGATGGCGGCCACCGTGAAATTTCTGAAATTTTACCATCTCTAGGTGAAAAATAGACTACGAAATTTCATCATTATGAAATTTCATGAAATTTCGTCTTGAAATTTCACCGTGAAATATTCTGGCCATCTCTATTTGCCACCCTTTTCCCACGAGGTATATAAATTATTAATAATTTTTAAATAGATATAATTATAAAGAATCACATCTAACCGTTCTCTGCAAATAATTTTTAATCCTCGTGCTACACGAAACATCATACACTACCTTAAATTTCTCAAATTTTTAAATACAAAAATTTTTGTAATTTAATTACTTAAATACAACATTGCTTCCTCCTTGAGTCAGTGATGCTTTTAGTAAATTGATTTGCACTCAGATGAGATTTCGATTGTGACGAAGAATGGTGAGTTACCTTGCAGCACCTTTTGCTCTTCTCTCAATCGCCAAACAGTATATAGCTTCCATTGATGCCTCCGTGGTGATTTAACATATAGCAGCTCGTTAGTCGTTTATCTCAATAGCAAAAGATTGGCCATTGGCTTCAATCTGCCAAACCACATTTTTGCCACTCAGCTTCTCTAATTAACCACTATTTGTATCGATCTTCCCACTGACTGATATAATTACCCCTTTACGCAACATCTCACCATGATCACTACAAAAGTCCTTCTAAGCATCACGGCTTGATCTTGTCATGAAGTCTCCTAAATGCGGTACAATTAATTTTTTGACCATTTGCTATAAGATTGATGCTGTTTGAGATGAAGACCTCATAAATTGCGATTTCACCCATGTGAGAGTGATTTTACCAATGAGATCTAGACGAGATCTTCAATGCCAAATTTATCTTTTTTTTTCCATTTACAAAAACGTTCAAATAAAATCACGTCTTAGCGAGACAATCAGGAATTGCTATTGCATTGTACTAAAAACATGGCGCGCGGTGCAGAATTTAGTAAATTGTAAATAAGTGAAATTAAGTCGTGAACTGATAAATGTGCATTACTCCAAGTATTTCTCAGATACATAATTTTGAGAAACCAGAGAGCAAAATTGCAGAAGCACAATTTAATTGCACCATCCTAAGTGTTTGTGTAACATCTTCTAGAAATTGCTTTGGATGTTCTGTTTTGTCATTCTTCTGCGGAGGAGCATGAAGGTGTCCTCACGATCCTCCACCTATGGTGCGATGAACCAATGTTTCCTCAAAAGTTATTCACGAGATTTCTTAACATTTGAAAGGCATATCAGTACAACTTCCTTTAGGTACGATCTGAACAAATTTAATCTTCATTTGTTTTGAATTGTTCTCATATTAGAAGACTAAGGTAGTAGGGGAAGGCTTTCAGACTTTGCACAGACTCTGCCTTCGAACACTTCATTTTTTTTTTTCAGGGAATATGTGACTTCTAGCTGATGAGACATATTGTCACTAGGTCAGATTCATTAAAGGAATATGGGAAAATATGAAGTGTTCAAAGCCAGATTGTGTGCGAAGCCTGAAAGCCTACCCCTAGATTTGGAACTGATCAGGATTATCAAATTTTCATGGGGTTGCTTCTTGACTGTTGAATTTACTATTGTTACTATTCTAAGGGTACGGTAAAACCTGTCATACCCTTGCAACCTTCCTCAATTGACTCATGATTATAGAGGAATGTCGAGAAGAGCTCTTAGGTTCAGGAAAAATTCATTACGACATTTTACCTTAATACCCTGGTTTGGATGGTTCATTCTTGAGACAGAGGATAAGGAGGTTCTCCTTATCCTCTATTGGATTGGATCTTTCTAAGATAAAAAAAAAACTAAATTTGATCAGCACCCAATTTAGAACTTTAAAGCAATAAAATTTTCATAAAACGTTTGGCAAAGAAAAACGGAACTTGCAACTATCTCAGATCTTAATGCCTCCAGCATACCTTTTAGATCAGCCAAATTTCATGAAATCAAAATTCTCTCAGAACTCTTCTTTTCTCAAACGTTTTGCCCACTTTTTTGCATTCAAAATTGGATTGAACTTAATTAAATTTGTCATGATGTTCAAAAGAATAAGAAGAATGCAAAAGAAGGGATTGTCATGGTAAACGTTTGAGAAGGAAAGGGATTTCAATTTCGACTTCATGAAATTTTCCTAATCTAAAAGATGTGCTATGGAGGGGAATTGACATCTAAAATGATTGTTAGTCCTTTTTCCCTCTGCCAAAACTTTTCTTTTTCTAGAGACTCAGATTTTTACTCATGACAATTTAACATTTTTTGACATCAGTAAATATTTTAGATCAGGAAAATTTCACGAAATCAAAATTTTCATGCTTTCTTTTTCAACTGTTTTGCATTTCTTGTTTCACTTTCTCGCACTCTACGGCATCAATAACAAATTCGATTTTGTTTAATTTATTTTAGAGTGCCAAAAAGTGGCATATATATACTCAAAACGTTTGAGAAAGAGAGGATGTCAATTTTGATTTGATGAAATTCTCTTAACCCAAAAGGTGTGTCGGACCCATTACTGACAAATTTAAATTTTAATAGCGCTGGCTCACTTTGTTGATCGAATAAAAATCAATCAATTGAACATCTTTGAAACCGAAATTCAGTCTATAACTGTCTCTTTCTGACAAATGAAAATTGAAATTTCGATTTCAATTGACAATAATTTGACAGTAATATCTGATTTCGGTTTGAAACAGTAAGAATTAATAATTCAATTGATTCAATTTCACTCAAGTGAAAACATGAGGTACTATAAAAATTAAAATTTGCCAGTAGGTACTCCGACCGTTCCGACACATATTTTAGAATAAGAAAATTTCAAACTGAGATTGTAAAGAATCTCACCTAAAAACAATATTTACATTCTTGAAATTCCATCAAGAAACTGTATCTTTCTGTTAAATAAAAAATAAAATTTTTACTTTAATTTTTATTTGACAGAAAGAGACAGTTCCCTCCGAATTTTGCTTTCAAAGTGTAAGATGTAAAATTTCGATCGATTAAATTTCATATAATTTAAAAGGTGTACTAGCGCCATAACAGATCAATTATAATCTGCTCACTAAATTCCAATTTTTACTGACCTTATTTTATTTTCTACTGATTAATTTTTTTATTGCTCATGGAATTTTTTGCCGTATCGGACCTGAACATGTATTTTCAACTCGTAGAGTAAGCGATAAGAGTTAAAAATCCGATATGAATTTCAACGGTTCACAAATTATTTATTAAATATTTTATCACACAGAAAAAAATATATAGCAAAATTTTTCGTAAATGTTTGTGAATTTTTATTAGGGATTTAGAAAATATTTGTAAATCATATAACCCACTAAAAAGTTCGTAAAAGTTTGTATTTTTTCACAAACATTGTTCGTAACATAATCACTTAACGAGACTTTTTTTCTTTTACAAACATTTGTTCATAAATATTCTTAATCACACAAATGTTCGTAAAATTTTGTCATTTGTTCGTAATGTTTTGTCAATCAATAATTTACAAAAAAAAAATATTTGTAAAAGAACAAAATTGGTTTGTAGAGATGAATTATATCGTAGTAAGGTCCAGTTCCATTATTTGTAAAGTGCCTCAATTCAAAGGTGCCCACTTCCCCTTATGGTAAAACTTTCTTATTTGTTTTTTTTTTTGAGAAATTTTTGATTAGGAACTATTAAAAATTGTGATTCTTTTTCTTAATTTAAAGTGAATTCAGTTTTGTGCTTAAAAAATATAAAACGGCAAAAAAATACCTAAAGTGATTACGAAATTCGAAAGCATGAGAAAAAGAATGAACATTATAAATAATTTAAAACAATTAGGTTATGTTATTTTTATTTGTTAGACCTTGATCGTAAAAATGTAACATGTTCTTTTTTATAAAAGAATCTTCAATGTGTTGTGTACCCTACATAGAAAAAAATATTTCCTAAAATTGTTCGTAAATGTTTGTGAATTTCTATTAAGGACTTACAATATGTTCGTAAATCGTATAACTTACAAAATGATTCGTAGAAGTTTGTGTATTTTCACAAATATTTTGTCATAACATGAGCTTTTGACGAAGATTTTTTGTGAACTGAAGTGTTTATGTTGCGAACTAAGTTTGTAAAAAAAGAAGAAATTGACCAGGGGCCTCTCGACATTTAATTTTTCCATACGGTTTTGCATAGAGGCACTGAAGACTATTGGCAAGTTTTTTCCTAAAGAGAATTGACTTATCAGTCTGATATATTTCGAAATAGTGCATTAAAAGCTATCTAAAAATACTTATTTCATAATGTTCGCCGAAATAATACAAGAACTACGAGAAAATTTGTTTAAGTCGCGGTGCAATAGCTACAAAATTTTTACAAGAAAAAGTGAAAAATAGCTTCACTTTTTATTAGGATTGATAGGCCCCTGAATTGACGAACTTTTCCTGGGTTATACGATTTACGAGCATTTCGTAAATCTTCAGTGGGGAATCACAAACAATTACGAACAATTTCACGAAATATTTAGGGGAAATTGGGGTAGTAGTAAAGTTGGAACAGTCAAAAACACAAATTATTATATCTACACTAATTTGGATTAGTGTCGGATATATTTTCACTGAATAAGGATCTCTATAATACCTATTAATCCAGGTCTCGTCCTCTGGAGTTTAATATCTAATCAATACTGCCTCAGTTTCCCCTTTTGACCATTTTTTTGACCATAAACAACCCTGATGGCCTTACCTTATCCTATTTAATGAATCAAATTTGGAAACTTTTGACTTGGATTTTTTTAGGCCTTTTTGCTCTCATTTTCGGTTCCGCATTAACTGACTCTTTCAAATAGATTTCAAAGCCCTAATATTTGTATTTTGGTGTTGAAGTCTCATAGACATTAGCTCCATCCAGACCGACTTCTCACGTACAAACTGTCTTACATCAGACTAGTTTTCGTTTTTAGATCTAACGTCTAGCAATTATCAATTTTAACATGATTTAGACATCAATTCTACTTTTTGTGTTGTATTAATAAAACAATTTTAGAAAAGCTTCACAATGGTTCATGTGAAAATTCTTCCGGTGCTTATTCAATTTTTGACGCCTTTCCATCACTTTTGTGACGTCCATAATCGGTCGGCTTTTGGCACTCATCAAGGGCGAATATCTTGCAAAGAGAGGCGCACGATCATGCTAAAATTCTTAGTAAGTTGCACGCAAAGTTGGAAACTCAACATCATAATTGAGACACCAAAAAGGAGATATGGAGGCATATAAGAAAGTATCATTCTCCCAGAAAATTTTTGGGAAGATTTCACCTCAGCCAAGAGATGAGTTATAATTTCATATATATGAGTAATTTTTCAGCACATCAAGAGCGACTTGCAAAATTTCGAAAAGGCAAATCAATCATGGTAAAAAGCACCAAAACCTCCACATATCATGTAGGCACATCATCTTTTGGTGTCTTTTTGCGTCCCCTTTGACTTTAGCTATACAGCCGCTAAGCCACTCCACAAGTCATGTGGTTGTGGAAAATATGTATGTTGTTAGGCTTGAAGATCGTGAGTGATCAATTTTCAGGCATAAAGAAGTTGCACGAAGAGATTGAGAGCGAACAAGGTGTGTGCCCACAAATTGTTGAGAATTGATTAATTAATAATAATAGTGTTTGTGGTGCTTACTCATTGTTAATTTATCGACGGCAATTGTGCCGATTTATTTTTACTCCCCTCTAGTACGATGCACTTTTATCGTGTCACAAACCACCCATAGAAACATCTCTGACCCCCCCAGAGATCTAATGCTTTTTTTGTTAAATTAGCTTTTCAGGTTCTTCGCATATAGCGTGCTTCCATAAAAGACATTTTTCTATTTTCTTGTATGCAAGGGGGAAAAAACTAAGTCAGAGTTCATATAACATAACTTACCCGTTGATCTGTTTAATTAGTGCAGAGAGAAATAACTTGAGAGTTACTAAAATTTTACGAAACAAATCATCGCTGAAAATAGACTTTAAAAGGAGGATTCATGTGGTAAATCTTAATTCCCTTGAGATGCATGCCAGTAATTAATTTTCTTCTGCAACTCCTCATATTTGTTCTTTCAATCATAACATTGCTTGGTATGCTGAATTGTATATGAAATAGGGTCAAAAGGTCGAACATAACTTCATTCATCTACCGCGTGCAACAATTTTACTCAATCTTCTCGACAATTTTTCCATTTTAATTGGCTTCTTTGGGCTCCAATCGTTCTCTCCTTATTTTGTGAGAAAAACAATATCACATACACCAACATCGAACAACATTAAACTTTAGTTAGAATTTCCACTCAATAATTTCCGCAAATGAAATATTTTGTGTGAGATCGTGTGTAAATCCTTTACCACTTGGGAAGAATAATTGCAAAAGAAATGTGTGTACTGATGAAGATGGTCTGGAATGGAGGATGAGAGTTTTAGGGGTACAAAGACGAAGGTATAACCAAATGGGATTTTCTGCCGATGCTCCTCCAGAGTGTGACAGACAATTGCACGATTTTGAAACAGAAATCCGTGACTTGTTGGGAGCTCACGCAATCTATAATATGAGAAATTCTATAATTTTCAAACTGGATACTGCTTAGTGTGTGTCTACAAATAAATTAGCCGAGTCATATAAAATGTATGTATAGAGAAAAGTGCAATAATTTTACTCCAACTTCAACTGCATTTATAAATAATTAATATGGCACTGTATGATAAACAGATGATGATGATAGAGATGAATATTCACTACACATCTCACAAATTTAACAAACTACAAATTTTCCACCAAACATTGTATCATCTTCAGTGTTTTCAGTGCACTGAGCCATTTATTAACATGGCTTATTGGTCTACGAATGGGCTTAACATCTTCCAATGTTGCCACAAATATTTATTTTGTCCAAGGCAAATTTGACATGTGAACCTTTATGCTGAAGATTTGTGTGTGCAGTGCCCCTCAAATGATCCCACTACTAATTAATTTGAATTTGAATTTGAATTTATTCATGCCCAAAAATACAGAGTACTTACATAGGACTATATTATAAATGTTGTCTTAATAAATTGAGTTTGTATTTAATTCGGAAAAATAGTAGCGGATGAGAAATCGAGAGAAAAAAAAAGTTACAAGTGTTTTAGATTATTATTAATTAACATTTTAAGATTATTAATATTTAAATGATCATTTAAGTGAAGTTTTGCTTGAAATTTGTTGTAAAGTGATACTGCGGAGAATGTTACTGAGTTTAATCCATATTTTGTTGTAACTGGTTTGGAAATGGCTATTGTGTTACATTTTCTAGTGTTTTTAGGATTAGGTTCTATTTTTAAACTTTGATTGGAATGAATAATTTTATTATGGATCTTGAAGATTAGTGTCAGTTGTTTTAATTTTAAAGTTTGTTCTAGATTATTTATCTCTAATTTTTTATAAAGGATGTCTGAACTTGTGAGACTATTTAGATTATAAATGGCTTTTATAGCTTTATTTTGTGCTCTTTGTAATTGGTCTAGACTGTCCTTATTTGCACACACCCCCCAAATTAATAATAATCAAGAAGAATAATCATTCTTCTTGGATTTTTTTATCTTAGTCTTATGTGCAACAATCGGCTCCACCTTCTCTACATAACATTTAGTTGAGCATTGCAAATCAACAGAGAATCAAAGACATGTGGCTATAAAGTTCTATAAGTTTCAAAATAGGAGTTTTATTGTGAAATTTAAACAGGAACTTAAGCAGACCTTATTTACCCACTTACTTAACCGATGTTACCAATTTCTGATCTTGACCTGATTCAGGATCCGTTGCTACTCGATCCTGTTACGTGTCACTGTTTTGAAATTCGTATTCTACCTTCCTAAAGTGTTGGCATTATGGTCCACGTCGTCGGTCCATTGGAGACTGGCTAGGTCTCGTCTCCTTGAAGAATAGAGCCTAACCTTAAAGACTTTTAAAGAGATAGTGGGGTTATTCGGAGAAAATATCCGTCCGGATGCTGCGACCCTGAGATGACTAATTATCCACTCCTTAAGATCCAGGATACGGAGCTCCATGCTCCCGTCGACTCGATAAAACCAACGAGACCAGCTCCTCTGTCCACGAACCCTCCCTCTTGATCCCATTCCACAGAGGGGAAGTCATCATCAATATTTTGAACCGCTTATCCTTTTTGGGATTGCGGACCCAGAACATTCAATTTAACATACCGCACGTTTAGTTAAGTTAAGCCGTCCCTCGACTTAAGTCCTTCTATTCATCGATTATTTTTAGTTATATAAACTCTATAAAACTCGCCTATTTGAAAATATTGAACAGCTAAACCTCAAGTCTGAAGATCCCATAAGAATTAATTGAAAAGGTATGCCAGCGCCATTAGGACCTAAGGAACTGACAGAAAAATAGCTTTTTAGTTGTTTTCGCTATTTAATTTTTATATAATATAAAAATCATTTAATTTTCTTTTAATAAAAAATAAAGCACATTAAAAATGATAGTTAATTAGGATTTCTAAACCTTCGGGAACTGGACAAGCCCTTCAGTCTAAAATCCGTATTGGATTTAGTCAAATTGGGATTGATTGATTTAAGTACTCATTGCAGCACGAAATTTTATCGGTTTTATTCTATTTTTCTTTTATTTTTAACTTTCCTACATAATTAAAAAAATTAATCTGCCAATATTTTGTTTACACACCAATGACCCTAATTTTACGTGAAATTTGCATTAGTAAATTTAATATATTGTATAGTAAAGTATCGAAAATTAATAAGGCAATATAATAGGAAGAATTCATCGCATTGTCAAATCAATTTCATCGACATTAAAGAAAATCCAAAGGAAGGTCAGAGTATGTTGCAATTTTAGTCACACACTCCGAAGTGTACACGACGATAGCTCAATCAATTATAGACCAATCTTTTTCATCTTTGTTACTCTTTGCCAGACACATTCCACCAGACACAAATACCAAATCTCATTAATAAGCTTTCTAGTTCTTAGACTGGTGATGTTGGAGGTGAGCTATGGACAAAAACCTGACCCATTTAGCTGGTGCGTGCTCAAGATGTGATCAATACACGGTAAATTACATTTTTCTTCATCTGGGTGATCTCCATGGTATGTCGCTTTGATCTTCAAATGCTGCCTAATTTGCAGAGGAAAATACCAGTATCAAAATCATTTAATTGTAATTTGATTTCTTCCGCGAAAGCGTATAAATCATTGGAATTATTTTGTAGATACAATGGTCTGCGAATAAGAAATTAGATTCCTTGCATTCCACGTGATCACTGGAAATAGCAGTCAAGATCACGATCTGAGTGACATCATATTCTATGATCGGGGAGCATACGAATTCATGATGAGGCTGTTCTTCAAGCGAACAAGGAATTAAACAGATAAGAACAATACATCATCGATTTGAATTCTTGACATGCTATTTTTTACTTATTGAGGGGTGATTCATATGGCGAAACCCTTGTCAATTGTTCGAAAAATGTTTCATGAAACCCTTTAAAATCATATAGATACAATTGTTAGTTAAAATAAGAATCTATCACCACCCTTTGTTACTCTTTTTTTCCTTTCTGCTGCTTGAACTCAAAGAGACAGCAGCTAGATAATCTACTTTTTTAATTTGTGACACGGCTAGAGGTCAACGGTAAGAGATATCGACTTCCGGTCTTCGATGACCCCCCCCCCCCCCCTAAATCGACATTGTCTAAGACATCCTGAGCTAAGTTATCAGATCAAAACTTAAATGTGAAGAAACAGTTATAAATGTGATTTTAAAATCTCCTAAAAAATAATTTTCAATCAAATTCTGTCTTTATGAAATAAAAACAATCACAGGGGTTTCAAACACAGGTTTTGAGGGATAGCATCTAAGTCACGAAGCACTTTGCAAAGTCTGGAATGTTTTGCCACCCCTTTTATATTATTAGTGTAATTTTTGTGCACTAACTTCAGCTTAACATAAAATTTAAAGATTGATTTATAGTTATTTACTTATTATTAAACATACCATTCTCAATTTAAAAATAGGGGGAAGTGGGGTACTTTTTAATGTAAGACAGCTTTGAAATTGGGATTTTTCACCTATTTTTAAATAAAATTGATACTTTGAGATAATTTAGGGTCAATTAAGCTAATTCAAAACCTGCTCCAAATGGAAATATTTCTCTATTCCAAATGGAAACGTCATTGTTTTCATGATAAATAATAGTACTAAATTATTATATTTATTTATTTTCTTTACCACAGTTTCATTATTTAGTTAATTTTGCTCCAAATAAAGCGAAAATCTATTCAAATTCACAAATTTTAATTTGTTAATTTCTCAGAAAAATTAAAAGTGTACCTTTTCACCATCGAATTTTTCATCGATCGACCTTGTTTTCCAGTGAAAAACACAATGAGGTGACTGTTGTTTATTCGTTTTGTTTAATATTTATGTCATATTTCTGGCTAATTTTAGTTATATTAAGTGCTAATCTTTATTGTTAACGATACATGAAGTTTTTAAATGAAATAATTACCTATTTCGTGAACAAAAAGGGTTTTTCTGAAGTGTCTGCAAATGTTTCAATAGGAAACCCCGAAAATACGATTCCTTTGGAGAGATTTTCTAATTGTTTTAGATGGGAAAATGTAGTACAAATCCTGCACTCAAGAGCAACTCAACAAGGTTTTGGAAGCCTTTCGTCGCGGTTTCACTTACACTGTTTGTCTCCAATTAGAAATTTTCCTTGTCTCCATTTGGATTAATTTGTTTCCAATAGAAGCATTTTGCATTTGTGTATTTTTCTTGTATTTAAGAAGTTTTCAAATTATATTTAAAGAATTTTCACTAAGCAGTAACATTCTAGAAAATTCAAGGAGCAAATTTATGTAATTTTCTTCAGAAAAAATTTAAACTTAATGTGTTTAATCATCTGTCAAAGTTAAAGCGTCTGGAAATGGGTTTGAATTAGGACATTTACCCTAGGTGCACAAATAAATTCAGAAGCTAAATTACATTGTGATATGGCTCCCCAAAAAGCAAAATAGCTGCCTTATAGAACCAAATATTAAACAAGTCTTTTAGTGCACTTTTAAAAGACTTAAAGTGCGAATTTTCTTTTGAAATTCCTATAGAAGCTTTTAAGATCCTTAAGAGCGTGCCACTGTACTTATAGTAATCTCAGTGATGGAACCAAGAGCGTTATAAGCAAATAAAAAAAATTTTGGTCTATAGTGCCTTACTTAAGGAATCCTACAAGACTATATTAAGAAAAAAATGCTTCTTGGATCGGTTCCATTTAAAAATAGAAGAAAAAGCTCACATTCAAAGGTGCCCCACTGTCCTCTACATAAGTTAGCTATTACTGAAGATCCAGAAGACAATCAAAGAAAGTTTTCTTCAATTTAAGAACCTCTTATTTCAAAGTAAAGATCGTGAAAAGAAGTTAAAGTGGTATGAATTGCCCCTCTATCCCGTAATTATAAAAAAAATACTTTTTTCAATCTCATTGTGCCATAGAGAGTAACAAAGCTCTCACATGGAAGTTTCTCTCGTGAATGAATTGAATGAATGAGATACACCTTGACTTTTTCGCATATATACACCACAATTTTAAATACAAAAGCTCAAGCCACATTGTGAGAAGAATACCGCGGAAAAATCAGACAATCTTTCTTAAGATTTTTAGCATTGACAGTGGGAGAGAACAAACGATGTCTGGCATTTTCCTTGCAATAACTTGTTCACGAAGATCATAAGAAACTCCTTCCATAAACATACACTTATCTTCATTTATTTTCATTGATGTATTGATTGCAAACAATATGAATTTATCAGCCACCTTAATCACCCATTTTTACCACAAATGACTCACTTCTCCCTCAATAATTCATCTTTATTTGTTTGACGATCTCGCATGGTGCAAAAGAAATGCCATTAGGTATTAGGTGGATGGTGAATTCATTTGATGATCTTCATGGGATGCTCTCTCAAGGAGCGCACCCACAAATCAAACTATTTACTCATTGTTCACAATTATCCAGGACGATGATTGAGCGTGACAATTTACAGATATTTCATGTCAATTATCTTGGCTTGTAAAATGTCATTCCTTCATTTTCATCTCTTCCATCGTGATCATCACCTCATCATTGTGCCTTAGTGAGACACTAAATAGAACTTCGATCCCATTACAATTTTTCAACAATTCAAGTTCGTAAAATTGCAATTGGAATGAGGAGTAAGTTTTTACGGCTAAAAAGTAGCACATGAAACGATCATGTTGGTCTTTAATGCTGACGATCATGACAATGTTGCAGTGATTTTAACAACCCCTTAAATAAAGTGGCCATCAGCAAGAGCTATGATGAGTTACAAAATGGAAATTTGAACGTCAATAAACATAAATTATTCATACCAGAGACCACCCACAGATTCATAATTTCAGCATTTTCCCACTTAGTCAGGATCAATCACTCTTCATCCTCTTATTGCAACTTAAACGATAACTTTCTTAAGGTATTTTTATCAATTTTGCGGTTCTTTGTATATTCCTTCAGAAAAAATTCAAAAGCTGAAAAGACTGGTGTGATATTCAATATTCCCTGGAATATTTCTCATGGAATTAATTTGATATAATCAATGACTCGCTGTGCAAATGACGACAATGTGTCACTTCACACCTTGCTCTTTGTCACAATTTAAACATCATCCATCCATCGACACTGTGAGTTATTAATGAGGGTGCGCTCAAATTTTTATCCAACAACTTCGGTATACTCGATCAAAAACCTATGTCTGTTTAAGATTTAATACCAAAGTTTCTGACCATAAATGTGACAAATTGCTCAGTGTAGGAAAACTCCCCTTTTCCATTGCTTCTTGCAACTTTTCTGTGATTTGCGTAAGACAGGCAGGTTTCGGTTAGTCTTAGGAGATTAATACTGTGAGATCAAAGACTGACAGTGATTAAGTGTCTAGGTAACAAGTTGTGGGTGATCGCTTTGTCAATCGATTAAATGTCCATAGTGGGTTATAAATTGGCCAAAAGCTGCAATAAATTGCACACTCTTGCCGCAATAAAGGTACTAAAAGAGTATCCGATGATGATCTCAGTGCAGACTCCACTTCTCCCGTTTTGCTATCACCTGGAGCATTCAACTTTTGCTTTGAGCTATAAATCCACACAATTAATCTTTTGAAAATTGATACTGTACGATATATATTTTTCATTCATTCTTGAGTGACTTTCTTCATACTACACCGAAGATTCTTGCTTTTATTTCTCAAAGTCATTATAATACCATTTTTTTTCACAGAACCAAAAAATGCAAATTATATAATTTTTTTTGACTATTTAACATGATAAATTATGTACAAGAAACCAGCTGATTTATTAAACTATTGATTAATAAATCAGAAAAACTATACTCAAACTCAGAAAATTACGTTAGAAAGCTGTGTTGTAATGATTAAATTAATCAGTGTGTTTCGTGTGGCCACCGCCCGAGGGCAGAACTTTCCGCCAAAAGAATCTGGAGATCCCGGGCAACAGAATGTAAGGCGTTACTCGAAATGTCTCATTTCCATACTTGATAAGCAGTTAGTTGCTCTACAACTATTTAAAATTAAGAATTGGATTAAATCGACTTGTCAGAATATAAGTCGAATAAGTCGGTTTTCTGCTAAATTCGTTTTTCGAATATTCCTTGACAACATATACCTTCCCTGTGAATATTATACCGAAAAGTTAATTATTCCCAAAGTTATTGGGGTTTCAAATCTTAAAAATCCTATACTCGGCATGTAAAACCTCAGCTTGAAATCACTCTCCTGTAAAGTTGGTCTTCGCGACTTATTCGTTTTATATTCTGAGCCGTCGAAATTAAGTACTTAACTCTTTAAGGACGATTGGAACACCGGTGTCCCATAAAGAAAATATTTTTTCCTGACTACCTTAAGCTATTTTTTCTAATGTTTATACGTATTTAATTGCAAAGTAGAAGTTTGAAGGAGTTTAGGATATTTTTTAAAAGTTCCCAGCCAGGAGCATGACATTTCCTATGCTTCCCATATGTTTCTAGCGAGCCGAAAAAACTTTTGAGTTTATTAGCTGTTTTCTGTCATTGTAGAATGGATTAGCAAAAAATACTAATACAAGATAAAAGCCAATTTAATAACGAAGATGCAACCGAAAACCCGAAATTGGCAACCTACGTAGTTTTGGAGATATCTCCTGAAATGTGTACGAAAACAGGGAAAAAATTACACTAAAACTGGTCGCATTTTTCAGAGCTAATGTCACCTCCCTGTTCCCAGCTATTTTCTATATAGTAAATTTTAAGTTCAAAAATGGTGAATTTTTAAATTTTCATATTGAAAATTGATTTTAATTTTTTATACTTTCAGTTTTTTTAAAGCAAAACCGCTTTGCAAAACGAAACTACAATTCTCAAACATAATAATTTTTCATTAGAGTGAAAATTATCAGTCATTAGTATCGACAGGAAAATTACTTAAACTTTTAGGCTATTTTTGTTCCTGTCGTTCATAGAGACAAAAATACACAAAATCAGGCTCTGTTGGCTTTTCCAAGGTTAAATATAAGACGTTTCACAAGTTTTGTTTATCGGTTTCATTTCTATTGCTGATTTTTGGTCAGCGAAAGCTGTCTCGTCGTTAAAGGGTTAATAAGCACATAATGTGTTAACCGCGAAATGTTTGATTTTCTTTTTAAATGTCGGAGCATCGCATTGCATTGTATTGATATTTTCTAAGTTTATTAAAAGTTTTTACACCAAGAGTTGGATAAATATAATTATTAATTTCTTGTTGAAGGAAATATATATAGTTTTTCATAACAAAATAAAATCAAAAATCGGATAATTTACTCATCGAATGGGCTTTACTTTACCCGTACGAAAAATAATTTTGCAAAATACACTAAATCTGGAAATGCATAATCTGGATATAAAATTATTTGCTGATCAATGTTGTCAGACTTAGAAGGGTTCTTAGTTTGTTTTCACAGAATAAGAAAAAAAGATTTTTATCTCTAAAAATGTTTGGTCGAGGATGTTTAGCTTGCTTTTAAACTTTTCAATAAAATTACACTAAATCATAACTTACAGAAAAAAAAGATTAGAATTTCATTTTTTCTATTTAATTTAACAACAATAAAGTATGACGAACTTTTCTCGAGGAACATCTTTGTAAATCACACATTTCAATATTTAACAAAATATCAAGTTTTGTAGATACGAATACTTGCTATCTTGAAATTAAACTCTGAAAGCTTATCTCAGTAAATAATTTGGTTTCTGCTTGTACTGACAAATTTCAACACATCCGGGTTGAAGGACCAAATTCAAATAGGAGTAAAATGAACTATTATTCATCCGGCTCGGAGTACCTGGTCAATTCATCCTTATATGATTTCTAAATGTCCTCTTTGATACTTTCTTATAATTTTAAAGAACTTTTTACTGGTTCAAATTTGAGTTTAATCTCCTCGATACTGGATAAAATATTACCACATCTGTCTGAAAATTGTGTAAAGATCTATATTTATTTAAAAAACATTATTTTTAATTAAATTATAAAAATATCACTATTGCCTATTCCTTGTTCACATATTGTTAGTTTGAATGATACTTTTAAATGGTCAAAAAGTTTTTTTCTCATTTTTCTTTTCAACGTAAAAAAAATACGTGTAGTCCTACCATGCACCTTGTGTATATAGGCATAAATGAATAAAAGAATTCAATTCAATTCAATTCAATTCAATAAGAGGAGCTCAGCGTTAAGACTTCAATTGCTACCCAGCTTTAGGCCTTATCGGTAAGATCTGAATGGTAGGCCGTACGGACTGGATTTAGCCACATACACGTACATTAATGTCGGGCAAATGAAACTGCCAAACGAACTTTTTGATTTCACCACGATTTAACACTTTGGAAAAGCAAAAACCATAATGTAATCTGTTTAAGTTATTACTAAACTATCATTTACACGAAACACAGCATCTCATAATTGTTACACTGCACTGAGAAAAAAAGAGGCTGCGATTAACTTTTTTTCGTCATAACTTTAACACTTTTTGGGTGAAAAAATATATCAACATTTTTTAATGTTAATTGTACACCTTTCAAGGGTAAAATCATCATGAAAGAAGGTTAACTTTAACCCGTAATACACTCAAAAATGGTAATATTTACATCGTTTTCGGATCAATACTGCAGGGTAAAATAAACATTTTCGGAATGTTATTTTGACTTTTTCGGATTTCTCTTAGTGTGGTAAAAATGAAAGGATCATATTGAGTCATTTGTGATCCTTTTCAAAAGGATGGATCATTTTTAATCCTCTCTAAAAAGATCACTAGTGTTTTATCTTAAGCCAAGATAAAACACTTGCTATCTTTTTCCGGCATTATTGCAGTTCAGAAATATCCAATATGAAGTTCAGTATATATCCGGATTGATGAAGTAAAAACGATCAAGAATCGGAATTGAATTTTGCTACAAACTTCAATTTTCTAAAATTCTACCTAAAAGCTAATGAAAATAATAATGCGAGCATCATGACCAGCACACAACAACTTTTGTTTGTAATATGATGTTTTTAAAATTTCCCATGAGAATGAGCAAGATGACTAGATGTAGATCTCACTCACTCTCATTGAGATGTCAAAAACATGCTTACTAAACAAAAGTTATTGTACGTTGGGGCATAACGTTCAATAGAGGATGTAGACTTTTCGGCAAGGTGGATTCAAAACCTACATTATTATGTTTTATTACACAGGGATAGGATGGTCAAATTCATTTTCCGTTGAATCAAGTGCAGTGAAGCTCACTGGATACACTTCAAAAACACCTTTAATGCCAGATTTCTTGGTAGGAATTCTCCTAACGCTTCACTAGTGAAAGGTTCAAGAGCTTACCTTCACGACTGCTAGAAAAGTTGTTCTGTAACTTTTCATGTTAATGTTATTTTTTAAGCTGAATATGGAAAGATTTTTCACTAGCTTCACCGAGTGATAACATCATCTTCACTGAAAAATTGACAACTGAAACACATAACCTCAAAGTGATCCTTTTACGCAAAGCTACCGCAAGTTATAGAATTCCTCCCTAATGACGTAAAGGGGATTTAAATCCGGAACACTTGCATCCTAGAACGATTAGTCTATTCCACTTGACCCATTGAGTGCTCTTCTCGCAATAAACTATGCTAATAGTAGTATTGTAAGCATTTGATTTCAATCTTACACATTATCGAATTTTTTATGAGGTTTTCAACTTCAAGAAAACTAATTCTGTATGCAAGAAAAAAATCTTTGAAAGCCCCATTGTCCGCTAAGCACATGACATTGTTCAGTATTAAAATTATGCGTGCACAAAGGTCTCTTCTGTAGATCATCTTTTGAAATAAAAGAGTGTGCAGAGAAAGAGCATGATAAAGAGTGAGAAAAGGTGTAACATTTCTATGCGATTTATGACCGCAAATTACTACCAAATCATCTCAAGTGTCTTTTTCTCATCGGTTAGCGCATCTGTGCAAGTGAGAGCGTGAATATTTAATTATGTATTCAAAAATACAAAAAGATATTAATCACTTGATTATTCCTCCATTAATATCTCGTATGGATGGTGTACAAATATATCATAATAAGTAATTTAGTATACTATATATATATATATATGATGCTCTGAGCGTATGTATAAAGAGGTATGAGTGGCAAAAAAATGTTAATACACCATATATGTAGCAAATATCTAAGGAAAAAATCATGAATATTTATTTATTTTGAAGAAGAGGAGATTTCTAGGTCTTCTTCAACCTGTTGCCTATTAAATTCTCTTTTTTTCTGACTCTGTATCTTATCTCAGATTTTTTTTTCAAGGAATTTCTACACACTTGCTTATTCTCTCCGCCCAAACATTAACAAATGAGTTTTTTTTCGCACAGTGTGGGTCTCTTCCTTTATGGGAAAAAAGCGTAATGTTTTTTTTTATAAAAGATATACCACATGTGACCGTTAAAGCTATTTGTTACATTTTTATTGCTCTGTAGTTATTCACTATTATTTATTCACCAAGGTGATAGTTACTTAAGATTTTCTTTTATATGGAAATATCAACGGATCTATTTGGAGAAGGATTTTAAAAATTTTTAGGGGAAGGGTTTGAGGCTTCGCACAGGCTTTGGATTTGAACACTTATCGGACCTTATGGTAGTATATTTTAGTAGTTACTATTTAGCTACGCATTTCCTGAAAAACTTATGTCAGATTCATTAAAGGAATATGGGAAGATATGAAGTGTTTGAAACCAGAGTGCGAAGCATAAAATCCTTCCCCTAGTATTAAGAATCATATTTTTTTATGATAAAATTAGATAAAAGTGCTACGAAACAGAAAGTTTATTCCTACTACTTCATAGTAGAGAAAGAAAGAACAAGAAGAAGAAGAATAGAAAAACATGAAGTTAGCTAACTTTCTTTTTCAATTTCTTGTCAGTTGGAATCTGGGCTCCAACAACGTGTAATAATAAATTACGTAATTTTTCTGAATTTTAAATTCAAAATAAAAAAAGTTACCGAAAAAACCATTAAAACAATAAAAGAAAAGAGTTCAAAAACAAGACAATGATAAAATGTTTTAATTGAAAAATAGTCAATTTTGCAATGTTCCTCCATTAATTTCGCATTGAAGTCACTATTTATCATCAGTCATTAATTGGAATTAAATTTATTGCTCGTCAAATCTGACTAAACAGTTGCTGCAACAGTCGATTTGGAATACTACAAAACCATGGAAGAATATTTGATGAAGGCATCACACAGAGATTCATTTCTCTCAATGTGATTGATTGGGAGAGAAATGATGGATAGTGAAAGATTGATGATTTCCCCTACTTTATCTATAGATTTTTTTTTCGTCTGATTAATATAATCCTTTCATTAGACGCAGATAGAAAAACCACCCGCCACTGACACATTTTGGCTAATTTACCAATTTATGCACCAGACTTTTAATCTTCATGTAAACATCTTTGCTTTTCCGTTAAATTGCTTCCGGTTTCCTGCAATTTTGTATTTTGAATTTGTAAAATCCCATAAGTCTCACACTAGGAGGTTCTCCATTGAATTAACTTGATCTTAAACTCGCTATATGAATGAAAAAGAAGATATTATTGGGACACATAATATGGACAGCTTATGGTAATTGTGATCAGATTGAATTAGTAGCGGAAAGTGTCCATGCTTCGTACGATCTCAAGCTTCGTTGTGACTAAATTTTTCCATACATTTATTCAGAAACATAGGAAAAATAGAAGGTACAAAGCATGGACACTTTCCCCTATAATTAATTGTGATAATTGATTTTATTATGAAATGAAGATTTTACAATATTCAGCAATGTCCGCCTTTACTCAAACATAAAAATCTTTAAAATACACAGAAAAAAATGTTTTATAAAATTGTTCGTCAATGTTTGTGAATTGACGAACGAATGCGTCCAGTAGGAAAATGCGTAAAAAACACTCGTAAACCGTAAAACCCACTAAAATTTTCGTAAAATTTTGTACTTTTACAAACATTTGTTCATAAATGTTCGAAAATTTTTGTTATTTGTTCGTAAAGTTTTGTCAGACAAACAAAAATTACTAACAAATGTTTGTAAAAAAAGGAAAATATGTTCGTTAAATTAATATCTTGCAGATATTCTTTGGGAAGAAGTACACATTTTTACAAACTTTTTGTGAGTTATACGATTTACGATCATTTCATAAATTCCCAGTAGGAATTCACAAATATTTACGAATAATCTTACGAAATAATTTTTTCTGTGTTCTATCAGGATCAATTAACTGGATGACCCTTTCGCTCGAAATTCACGAAATATACTTCTCATTCCTTCCTGACAAAGTTCTTATACCTCCAAAGTTTTAATTCACAGCATGATCTTACAAAAATTAAAATGATAAATTAATTTAATGCCCAAGAGTAGGATTCAACTGTCTTTCCTCCAAAAGACGATTCTGATTATCCAAGAATGACTTGCTAGATTTTCCCATAACTTCCCTTACCTTATGAAGTGAAATTTATTATAAAGTGAAGTAAAATTGAGAACCGATTGAATTTTTGAAATTTCCAAAAATTTAGTGTTGCTAGTCTGATAAGCCATGGCAAAGCATTCCAAGCTTTGCGAAGTGCTCGAACTCGTAACTCAAAAGTACTTTCGCATGATTCACAGTTTAGCGGTTCTCAAACGATTTAAACCTAATCATAAATCACACAAAAGATTCCACAAAATAGTTTCAAGACTAATAGAATTAATTTTCGAACGAAAAATACTTAGCGGTTCACAACCGATTAAAACTGATTTGTAAATCATTCAAAGCATTGCCGAAAATTACAACTCAGAAATTGAATTTCGGATAAAAATTAGTTATCGGTTATGAACCGATTTATTACTGGTTCAAAATTAATTGGAACCGATTAAGTTTTATCGGAAATTTCAAGACCTTTCTAACGAGCCTTACATTTTACATTTTATTTGGAGAAACATCCTTTTGATAAACTTTTAACAAAACTCTGGTCGCTAATTTGACAAATCTTCTCCATGTTCTGTATGAGGAAACATCTTTTTGACAAACTATTTTTGTTGTAATACTTTTTTCAGTGTATCTATGTATTAATAAAAGAATCAATATAATATCTTTTAAAAAATTTGTTAAAAGGATGTGGTTTTAAAAAATGCATCCTTTGCTTTTTAAAAAAAAACTTGGTAAATTGACAAAGTACCCAAAAAAATTAACAAACGATTCACAAAAATAAAAACAAATGAGCAAAAAAATTGGCGCTTTCCATTTGTAGGATTTTCCATTTTAAAAATTGAAAATTCAATCCATAGGGGTCCCGGTGAAAATCCCGAAAGCCAAAATGCCGAAAGCCAAAATCCCAAATTCTTAAAAGTGTCATAGCTACTCCCACGATTGCACCCGCGCTTGCTGGAGGCGAAGGGAAATCTTCTGTGTCTTGGAAAATTATTCTAAACATTTCCCCCTATATAATTTCATCCCTTTTAGGATTTTGAACATTCGGGATTTTGGCTTTCGGTATTTGGGCTGCCACCGGCAAAAACATGTGCTATAATCAAATTTAGGTTTTAATCAAATTTATGATAATTTAGTACCCAAGCGACTAATTTATTAGAGCCCAATACACTCAGGCTGATTCTCTAGAATGTACTCTATAAAATTTGGCAGTAAAGGTTTAGGTAAAAAAAATTTATGCAAAGGACATCTACTCGATGTTCCTAAGCCCTCAGTGACTTACAGTTTGAGATAAATCTTTTCTTTTAATTTTTATAGATCGAATATTCTCAAATATTGGTCTGAGTCTATTTGCGTCCTTATGGCCTTGACAGACCTACGACTTAAGCCGAGAGACGGCTTAATAGAAAATGATGGAAATGTAGTTTGGCCATTATTTCGAATATAATTACGCTAAGCTGCCTCTCGGCTAATCCTCAGGTCTGTCAAGGCCCTTACTCTGACTCAGTAATGACTTTTCTGAAATACATAATACTTATTTTGGGGATCTCAATGGCGCAATAGGCAAGTAGCTCTCGTTTACGTGGGAAGGTCGGTAATGCAAAGTCGGCGGCAGACGCAAATTAAGCACATTTTTGGGAAGTAAATAAATAAAATAAAATAAAATATTGGCGAAGCCTTTCATATCCTTACTGCTTCTTCTTTCAGAATATTCTAAAAGGGAGGCTCTGCAAAACGTCCAATGATCTTGTTGAGATTTTCTGAAAAGGATTTCTTTGCCAATTTGCCACACCTTTTTCTCATAAAATAAATTTAAAAAAAATAACAAATATTCAACAAATTTTATTGTTACTTACGGTTTCATACGAGATCCTTTCAGAACACTGTATTATTATCATTCGTGTCGAGGTATTTTAAAAAAAAAACCACAAGTGTCTTGCAAAGTAGCGGATTACATCAAGTGTATTTGAATTTGCAATTGAAAGATCCCTAATTTCACAAGGAGAAGGAATCAGTGAGTCTTTCTTATGTGGTTACCGACGGAATATTTGTATTGTGAAGAAACCGATGAGCGTCGGGGATATAGGGCAGTATCAGTGAGTATTTACACAATTTTGAGGTAGTCTATATCCTCCCCACAGTCACAAGTGACATTACCATCCAGGAAACCCCATATCTTCCTGTTATTCTTTAATCGTTACGCCGCTCCTCAGACAAAGGAAGATTTTCTTTTACTCGACAAAATTTGAAGAAAACGAGCACCTCTATAAGTCGAGTCTTGCTTCCTTTGGAGTCTTCTAAGATTGTCCAGGATCACCGATTTAGATTTAACTATAGCCCTAAATACACTGACATGAGAGCAATCCGAAAAAGTTAAAATAACATTCCGGAAATGTTTATTTTACTCTGCAGTATTGATCCGAAATCGGTGTAAATATTATGCTTTTCAAGTGTATTAGGGGTTAAAGTTACACTTTTTCATGTTAATTTTACCCTTAAAAAGGTGTAAAATTAACATTAAAAAATGTTGATATATATTTACACCTAAAAAATGTAAAAGTTATGAGGAAAAAAAGTTAATGGCACCCCAGTTTTTTTCTCAGTGTACACTGATAAAAAAGAAGCTGCTATTAACTTTTTTGCGTCATAACTTTAACACTTTTTGGGTATAGAAATATATCAACATTTTTTAATGTTAATTTTACACCTTTTAACGGTAAAATTAACATGAAGGAAAAGTAAATTTAACCCATAATACACCTAAAAAGGGTAATATTTACACCGTTTTCGGATCAATACCGTAGGGTAAAATTAACATTTCGGGAATGTTATTTTAACTTTTTCGGATTTCTCTCAGTGTACGCATAGAGGTTCCTTCCTTGCTCTCTCACAGCATTCTGGTAGAAAAGTGTGTAAGGCGACCAATGTTTTTGTTAAAGTTTTGTCAAAGGGATGTTATTTCCCAATTTGAAAAAAACTCTTTCTTACATTATTTTAACAAACTTTTTGTCAAGATTCAGTTAGCCATCGATTAAACAAAACTTTTTCATATTCTGCAATAAAGAATATTAAATAGAGTATTAAATTAGAATATTAAATGAGCAAACTTTTTTGTTAACTTAACAAAACATTTTTAAAGTTGTCAATTGATAGACAATGAAAAGCCCCTGTCGTGATTTATCTTAAAACTTGAAAATCATCAAATTAATTGAAAATAAGTATTTGTCGGGGTAGAGGGCGTATTATATTTAAATACTGAAATATCGAGTATTAAGTCGCTGTAAAATTTAGAAAAAAAAACTCAGTTAAGCAACATCATTTTGAGACTATTTGCATTCGTGCTGGTTCAACAGGTTATTTGCTATGTGGCCAAATAAAGTTTATCTAATTCTTATTTTTTTCATCTTTTACACTTCTTGAGACTCTGGTAATAAATTTACCAAATATATCTTTTTCCAAGCGACGTGTGTTATTTTTCGATAGTCAAAAGTGATTAAGCCTCCAAAATGCTCCATAATGTGAATTATCTCAAAAATATATAGACCACAGTGTTCTTAAAGTGAGCAAAGACATTGAACAAAGAGAAAATACCTCATTCAGCTATTGCATATCACCATCATATTTTAATCCGAATCAATGGCGTCAGAAAATGGCACAAAAGATCGTCGTGCTTTTAGTTAGACGCAAAAGGAGGTGGAATGTGCTGGATGGAGGAAAAAAAAAGAGATGAGATGGAGAATATGAAAAATTTCCCAGATCTCACGAAAGTATGTCAAGTCAGCCCCCATATTTCGTCAGAAGCTGGCTGGGTCTTTTTTTTTTTACTGAGTCCAGCATCTCTCATCATCATCAGTGATCACATAATCCATTAAGCTCCATCCGAATATTTGATTCCGGCTTCCAAGCTCTCTTCCAAACATTTTCTTCCCTCTCGTGATTCGGTCTCTGCTTTATTTCTTTGGAGCCGAAAGAAGTGTGAGCTCACACCGCAATCCATCACCATCTCATATGGGTGGATTGTGTTATTTTTTATTTAAAAGAAAATCCTCTGTGCCTTTAAATTGAAATTGGGTGCCGCGACAAAAACACCAGTGGCCCAAATAATTCATCTTTAATGAGTTGGTGCCACTTGAAAATTCTGTGCACAGCCACATGGACGAGGAACACGATGGTATAATGAGAAAAAAAAGACACCAAAACCACTCAGCGCGAAATCTTGGAGATTTAGTGGTCAGACCGAAGAAGCAGGAGGGGATGTGCAATGCCCAAAAACACAAACGCACCTGAGCGACTCTTTCGTCCACAAAAAGAAACTTTTTTAATTAGCAAAAACTATACTCATTAAACATATTTATGCCGCACGAAATTTAGGTTAAAGTTCAGAGTTAATTTTAGGTATATGTACATCACATCAAAACCTTTTTTTTCGTTCTTAGAGGTTATTGCAATGTGACATCCCAGCAAGACAAAGAAAAAAAACTTTTCTAAGAAAGTTTTGTAGTAAAAACAGTGACAAAGCATCTTAACTCTGCAAAATGCTCGAACTTACCGGGGTGAATAACAGTTAGCTTACATTAACAACGAGAAGAGTGTAAATTTAACCCCTTTCAGGGGTAAATTCGACATAATATTTTTTCCGATTAATATGTTTTGTTAGGACTGTTAAACCTAGAGGAGTTGAAAAGAGAAAGCTCGTCCTGACGAAAACTCATCTAACCCAACGATACCAATTACTGTTCAGCTGGGGTGGTAACTCTAAGGGGTGCTATAACGGCGACTAACTTCAAGTTAAGATATCGCTATAGGGTGGAATCTACACTTATGGATGTTATATACACTTATGGACAACGCAAAAATCTTAAGTTATTACACTAAACAGATTTCGAAAAATCAAAAAAGTGTTAATTACATCATATATTAATAATTTTATAACTTTTCAAATTCTGTTTTACGTAAAAACTCAAGATTTTTTCACGCTGTCCATAAGTGTATAGCATCCATAAGTGTAGACTTCACCCTAGTCCTGCTAGATAGGGTTGTGAGTGTTTGACAAATTATTCCGAAGGGCACAATCGAATCGGTTCTTCAGTTGGTCTTCACCAGTGAAGCGAGGAGGACGCCAGATTCATGCTGAAGGAATGCTCCAGCATGTTCTAGTGTGGACATATAGCAATTCTTGCTACAGTACGAACTATTTGACAGTTGTTAACCCAGTCGACCGCCGACCAAACCCACCAATCCTAATCCTTCATTGTACCTGTAGGTTGCTGAGGCTTTTGTTCTAGTCAATCGTCTCCGAACTTGAAGAAAGATGAAAGGTGGATGGCAAGTTCCCTATTTTCCTTTTAGTTATAATGTTATTAACCCATTCAGTCAATGTACCAGAAATACTTGAGATAGCATGTTCATATTTTGGGATTAGTTTCCTATAGATTAATAGATGAATTTTTTGAAAAGAAAAATTTTTAATATATTATTGGGGCGCGGGGAGCCCCTGTCAAACACACGTCTTATCGGTCACTCTGTAAAAGTAACTCGGTTTAAATTCTGTACATTAATTCATTACAAACTCTATTTGTTTAGATAGAGTAACTATCCAAGAAAACAAATTGGCAACTAGAATTCAAACTAGGAAAGAGAAAAGAGGCCAATTTTAACAAATTCGATGGGATGTCGAATTTTCCGTTCGCCATTTTGAGCAAAAATTTTGCATGACCTTCCGCGAAGCAAGAAAACAATAACAAAATGTATTTACATCTCTGTCAGACTATTTTTCCCAAGTAACTGAAGAACTAAAGTTACTAAAAATCCATTCCCAACAGCAATTCGGATAAAAATTGCCCAGGAATAAATCATCACAAATCATTCAATTTGCGTATGATGTATAATACCATGGTAAGGAATGGGTTAAGAATAGGACTTTTTACAACCTTCCGAGAGGGAGGAAAAGACTAGGGACTAGCTATCCTCTCGAGTGACATCGACTTTCCTATTGGGCGCGAAGTAGGTTTGTGTGGAGACTAGGTCAGCAGGACTCTCCTAAATGGGGTCCCTATCTGCAGAACGTTACATGGTGTGACGGTTATAAAGGTTATGATGAAGGGATGGCATCCAGCGTAAAAGAAGGGCGCGTTTTCACTGCAAAGGGAGCTCTAGCAATAGAATGAGACATCTTACAGCCGTTCGTTGAGAAACTTCATTAGCGGTCCTTAGCGAGGACATTCTCAAAACGAATATGACCACACAACGCGTAAAATACTAGGCATACACTGCTCGCCCAAGAAGCAAAATAGCTGCCTTATAGAACCAAGTATTAAACAAATCTTTTAGTGCACTTTTAAAAGACTTAAAGTGAGAATTTTCTGTAGAAATTCCTATAGGAGCCCTTAAGATCTTTAAGAGTGCGCCACTTTACTTATAGTAATCTCAATAATGGGACCAAGAGCGTTATAAGTAAATAAAAATATTTTTGGTTCTATAGTACCTTACTTAAAGAATTCTGCAACACTATATTAGGAAAAATTGTTTCTTGGGCGTGACACTACTCGTTCATTTGTGAAGGGAACTGGTAGGTATATCATTAGTCCGACAAGAGAGGAGATTGAGAGATTGGGTGCGCTAGGTACAAAACCAGGCTATCGAATGCTACAGAACCAGTTTCTTTTTGTGGGCCGAGAATCCGCTCACCAAGTTCCAGAGCAATCCAAGAGGTTTACTGATTGCAATAGCTGGTCGCTCATCAACGAGCGCCTCGATCTATCCATTGGAAAAACAGAGAAAGCAATAGTGGGAGCGATTAGGAGCGCGAACTATTGCTATACTTCATAATGCTTCAGGACCAGTATTTAGGGTGCCAGAAAAAGGACCTTTTGGGAGCTATTGATAGCATCAGCTATTTCCGTGCTTCGGAATGCTCTAATAACCAAAGACAGAGGAAAGGGCAAAGTCACTAACATGAGGACGACTTTGCGAGTTTTGCCATTGCCCCCTGTATAGGCGAGATTGAGAATGAGCAACTCATTCAGGCAAGTTCATTCAGCATGAGCTGTTACGTGCGCTATATCGGTTGCTCGCATGAATTTTATTCTTAAGTGTAAATTCCTTATTTTCTTGTCTTTTCCTTGCCATTACACTATATGTAGAACTTTAGGTGGCATCTTTGGGGATATTCTGCGAGAATTTTGCATTACAATAAAACTATTTAGGTGAGCTTCATCAGGGCTTACAATCGGTACGGCACCTAAATTATCAGTTTTTATATAAACTGCTCATAGGACACATTTGAAGCACATGGAACAGCCATGTACTGAAAAAATGTTAAGGAAGAGAATCTCTTTTCATTTTTCCGTGGAATAGTACTATAATACACGATCGACGAAGGCCAAAATTTGACATTTTTTGCCGTTTAGAAGTCAATGTATATAGATCATTCTAAATCAATGGATTATACATCAGTGTCTCAATAGAGTTCGAGCAATAAAAAAAACAATTAAAACATTGTGTGAAGAAGGGACGTATAAGACGTATTCCAATAGATATGCTGATGAAAAACTTCACGAATAACAAATAGTGGAATTGAAAGCTCCAGGAGGGCCTTCCACCACCCCCTTTCTCCCATCACCAATACAATTTATACGGTGAAACATTTGACGCATTACCCAAGTGAAGAAGAAATTATGTTATTTATAGCAAAGCAACAAATTACCTTTTTCTTTTAATTATTAATTTTACAATTTTTCACATGAATGACAGCAACTAATTACGATTATGACAGTGTTGGAGATTTATAGAGTTCGTGTGTTGTTAATAAATTCATTTTTAAAGCACCCATCATCCATCCCGGTGAGAGACAAGATGAGGTTCGTCGCTTCATCACAGTATTGAAGTCTTTCGTTTTTCACGCATTCTCCTTGCATGGGAGTGCTTTTTTTGTCCACTTTATTTCAGCACACAAAATTTATAGCATTGCAACTCATGTGGAAAATTTAAATAGATGTAAAATTGATAAAAAAAAATGAACAGAAATTCATCCGGAAGGGATACTACATGCAGAGCCCAATTTTTTTTTTCGCTTAGATCGCATTTTATGAGAATCACTGAAGCAAAGTCGTTTCGCATGCACATCGCGCGGAAAATCTACACTGTGTGAGCTGCTAATGAAAATAAGAGTGATGAGATTCTTCTACTTCTACACTATATTTCTTCTTGTGCCATGTATGATGCAATACACAGCTTGGAAGTGTATAAAATTAATTTTGTATTATTGCCGTCGTGGTTTTTGCACCGTCGATCGCTTTTGTCTGACTCCTCGTGGTGTAAATCATCTTTTATCGTTTTTTGTTTCACCATCGAGATTCATCTCTCAATCTGCAACAGACGCTTGATTGACACTCAAATTTAACCATCCGTCTGAGACATGAAGGGAATAATCTCTATAAACCCAAAACTTCATGAAATCCCACAAAATACTGCATTATTGTTGATATTGGGTAAGTGTACCAAATACCGGCCAGCTTGCAATTTCGGCTACTTTTTTTGTTCGTGAAATTTCCATTAATTTTTAGTTTTTGCATACTCTAGAGATGATGTGAAAAAGACTTTGCAAGAATTCCGGAAGCGCAAGGAACTATGAGAATGAAAGTGGCCGAAATATGCCACAAAAGCTGTGCCTACATTTTTATTCATATTACAATGTGTTAAGAATTATTTTAGAGAAAATAAAGAACATAAACTGTTTACAAGATTCCATACAACACTACTTATAAAGAAATAACAAAAAAATTAAATTTGTATTAGAAATATTACATTTCAAACTTGAAACTTTGGCGCTTACCTGCAACTATGCCGAAATTTAGCACACTTAGGGTAAGTGTGCCAAATCCCGGTATAATTGCATCCAAGCACCAAAATTTCAAGTTTAAAATGTAATATTTTTAATAAAAATTGAATTTTTTTGATACTTCTTTTTAAGGAGTGTTGCTTGGAACCTTGTAGACAGTTTATCGTCTTTATGTTCTCTAAAATCATTCTTAATATTATATATTTTTAAGTGAAAAAATTTAGTCATACCTTTGGTGGCCTATTTCGGCCACCTTCATTCTCATAGTTCCTTGGCCTTCCGGAATTCTTCCAATGACTTTTTCACATCATCTCGTTCGTCGAAGTGACATTTCTTGTTATTTTTTGCATTGTATAATCTCTAGAGTAGGGTAGACGGGGGTATTATCGCTCAGTTAAAGAAATGATCAACTTTAACAAACAAAAAAAACCATATATATATTCGAATTTTTGAAGTGAAAACTTGTTACAGTCAATCTTGCAGATGTCCTCTAGAAGATCGATCACTCACATTCTTGAAATATTTATTTTGGAGTAGTTTAAAACACGAAATCTTTTCGAAATGCATTTGCATGTAATATCGATCAGCTGATGGTATTATCGATCAGTCGATGCTTGTAGTATCGATCAAGGAAAATATGGGTTTTACACGTACCATCAGGGAATGTGAATATGTATTTTATATTTTCCAATAAAATAAAAAAAAATAGATAATTCAAATATTAAGCTTTAATTTCTAATGGAAACAATCAAAATAATTTAATACATCACAAAATTGTTTGGAATTTTCAACTTCCTGCACATCATTTGCACACTGTCGAGAAGTTCATCCTTGGTGATTGGATGATCCACAGTAGCCCGTGAAAGGACCCAAGCTTCCAGAGAATACTCGTGTTCTCTTGAAAGGACTGCAGAAGCTCCGATACGTCTTTCTTCCGGACTGGTTCCCTTCAACTTCCCATACAGTGTTCCGTACGGCACATTGTATGTTCGAGCTACCTCTCTAATTCTAAGTCCATTCCTGGCGTCCTCAAGGGCTTTTGCCATTTCATCATCCCGGTATTGAAGACGTTTTTTTTGGTGTTTTTGCCATGTTTTTATTGAAGAAAAAAGTGATCGATATTCCATATATCAAAATTTGAGAATATCGATCGCAGAAAATCTCTTATTACGCTCAACTAACAATATCTACATATGAAATCTTCACATATAAACTTCAATCGTTAATTGGTTTCCAATATCTATACCAATTGTATCGATAAGAAGCAAACAAACTCTTCAATTCACTGACAAAATTGACTATATTTGCTTAAGACAAATGGCAGCAAAATGAATTTTTGGAATGGCTACTATTGTAATTTTGTGTACACATTTTTAAAAATCACTTTTATTGTCCAAATATTATCGAAAAAAATGTGCAATTCGTTATTTGACATCGTGAAACATAAAATAATCAAACAATCATATTATAATTAAAGTTCATTTAGAAAAATTATTTTTTTTATTCATCAATTGGAAGAGAAATCGATATTACAAGCATCGCTTGATCAAAATTAGGAGTGTTTTGGTAAGACCAGCATCTATACCTTATGCAAAAACTAAAAATTCATAGAAATTTGAGGAACAATAACAGTGGCCGGAATTGCAAGCTGGCCGAAGTTTGGTGCACTTACCTACCTTACTCTTCCTATAAATAGGTGAAATTCATCAAAGGAATATAGAAAAAAAACTTTCTAAGCCTGAAAACCTTCCCCTACTTCTTCATTGTCTTCTCTTCGCCCTTTTATAAAAGGTGTGAAACCCCAAAAAATCAAATTGAGGTACTGTTCCAAATTACCCCATTACACCTTACAATGTTGTAGGTGTGATTTCTGCGTGAAACTCCCCCACGTTCCCCTACATATTGGTGTGAGGTGAAAGAAAACAAGAGATCAAACTTACTAAATTGCTCATGATAATAATATTTGCATTTAAATTTGTTTTAAACTACTTTATTTTGATTACCTAACGATCATCATTGAAAGTGTAATAGTTTTTGCAAAAAAAAATCTCTATTTGATCTCTTCATTGCATTCTTGTGCTGGTTGATGCAACTTGGGATCTTATTTATCTTATTGAATGAGTTCAATTGGTCATATATTTACAATTCACGAGGTGTATATTGTGAACTCTTTTAATTTCCACGTGAAAGAGAGAGAAACTCTGACTGAATTGCTGCTGCTTTAGGCTTCTCTAGACGAAGAGAGGACAAAAAAGTGCCTGTTTCTATGGTGAAACACACTTCTAACAAATCCATGAACCCGCAACAGAGATATTTATGATGTCTGTTGTGACATTTAAAGTCTTTTCAATAAATGTACCGTACTATAAAATAATAAAATAAAGTCAAATGCACACAAATACAAATACACCAATTTACATTTGCTCAAAATGCTGTCCCAAAAGACCTCCAAGGTACATACTTAATACTAAAAGAGACACCGTCGTACAAGAAAACAAGACTCCAAGTGCGGACTGAACTAAAAAAGAACTATATAGATTTGTCATCTTTGTCATACAAAAAAAAATTGACGGCATTTAGTTACGCAACTGGAGAAATATTTTATTGTTAGTTGTTTTTTTTTGCTCTGTAGAATTGTTATCGCCGCGGGACTATAAAGGGGCGCGATTTGTGTTGAGAGGCCTATTGGGGGGCTTCACGGTCTATATAGAGTAACGTTTAGATCACGATTTAATGACTCGCCCTGGCGACAAACACTTCAAAATTCCTCTCCCATCAACTTTTGCATACAGGGGAAGGTGGGGCAGTTTTAACCATGAATTGCAAATTGGATTTTGAAAACCGTTTTACTAAAACATGATAAACAGAGGTAAAACTTAGCATATCCTGTACGTTACAGTTGAGTTTATGGTTAATAAAAATAAGTACAGTATTTCAATAATCCTAATGCATTGGTCTGTTGCCAGGAAGACACAATGCGTGAAAGTCCCCAATGTGGGGCAATGTCATGCAAAAATGGGGAAGTTTCAAAGCAAGAAATAAAATTTTGCATTTATTTGAAACATGCAATACCAGAATATATTTAAATTATTTATTTTGAGACTTTCTAAGTTTTCAAAATATAAAAAATATAGTAAAAAAGACAAAGAGTTTTATACAGAATTTAAGTACTATTTGTTTATAGGACAGAAAACATATATCGTCGGTTGCATCGAACTCTGTCAGGATTTTTGGGTTTTCATTATTTTTTTTTAAATATTTAATTGTACTTTAGGGTAAGATGAAGCAATTTGGAATCTTGTCTAATTTGGAACTTTGATTTTTTCTCACAAATAACAATTAAGTGTTATACTTCTTCGTTGTTTTCTTTTCCTCTTTGACCACCTGAAACAATGAGGAAATCTCAAAATTCCAAAACAGACATGATTCCAAATGACCCCATCTTACCCTAATTGTGGAATCAGTAAAACTTTTCTAAGACGGGGCAATTTGACGCAAAAATGGGGTAGTTTATTGAAAATTTATTTGAAGGAATATCCTTTAAGAACTTCAAATTAAAATTGATAAATTTTGTCTCATATGGATAATTCAACTTTTATTACAAAGAATTCTTCAGATTATTGAAATCACGGGGGTGACATTAGCTATGAAAAATGCGACCAGTTTTAGTGTAAATTATTCCTGTTTTTGTACACATTTCACGAGATATCTCCAAAACTACGTAGGTTGCCAATTTGGAGTTTTCAGTTGCATTTACGTTATTAAATCGGTTTTAATTTTGTATTAGTATTATTTGCTAATTCATTCCACAATGACAAAAAACAGCTAATACACTCAAAAGTTTTTTCGGCACGCTAGAAACATATGGGAAACATATGAAACGTCATGTCCCTGATTGAAATTTTATCAATTATATACCTGAAATAATACAAAAGCATAATTTCAAGTAGAACTTCTTATAATCAAAACAGAATTCACTAACATACTGTCATGGACCGTTTGTGACATTTCTTAGAACTTAAAGAATATAGCGCCTCTTGCGGAAAACATAGTACCATCTTTTGTTTACTGCTTTGAAAGGAACTTGGATTTTATAAATCAAAGATTAAGCTACAAATTTTTGCATGATTTCTTTTCACTGAATTCCATAATTGTCAAATGCAAAATATAAACATTCAGCGCATGCAGCGCCTCTTGTGACAAAATTACAAAAAGAGCCCATACCAAAGATGCATTAAACTGCCCCAAGGGTCTCTAATAAATTTCCCCACTTGTATTTTTAACATTTTAATTATTATTATCACAAATCACCAGAACATTATAGCAATTATATTACTTTGATAAATAATTACAAGACTTCAGAATTAACTGAACCTATCAAATCAGTTGCAAGATTTAAAAAGGAGTGGCAAAGTGTACCAGGCTTTAAGAAAGACTCGAACTCTTGACTCAGATGCTATACTTCACAAATATTTCCGGAACATTTATCGTTTAAAGGTTGTCAGTCGATTTAAACGGATTCATAAACCACTCAAAAGATCACCCAACATGGCTTTGGAGGCTTAGGAGTGATAAAATTGATTTCGAATAAGAATTATTTATCGATTTATTATAGTTTTACAATCGATTTGAACCGGATCATCTGAGCGGTTTGTTAATAACGCCAGGGTCGACTTATGGAAGGGTTCTTAAAAAGTCCCAAGTCTCTATCTCTAACCGTTTGGCCTTTAGGCGTGGTAACGGCCGAACAGACGGACCATAAAAGGTTTTAGCGCTTCCCTCAGGAATGGTAAAGGACACAAAATCTTTTGTAGCAAAACGATTGATTTTTCCATTTGAAGGATATTTCAAAACTTTTTTTAATATTGCCTGTATAAACAACATACCATGTTTATGTTTCTATCAAGCGATATCCATTAAATTGATGTTAATAAATAATAAATCATATTAACGATCCAAGACGTCCAAGATCCACTTATGAGGGAGTTTAGGAAGATTTACATTGCTGCACCTTACTGTTTGGCATATAAATTTCATAATTTATAAAAGTGTACAAGCGAAGAAATATTTTATTTAATTAAAAGAAATATATTTCGTTACTCGCAAATTCTGACCAGGACATAAAACCAATCAATGTCAACAGTGGCACATCTATTAAAAATAAAATTTTGCTTACCATAGTTCGGAATGATGCTTGAGCAATAAAAAAGATCATCAAGAATTTTGAAAAACATCCTCACCTCTTTTGGAATTTTTAGAAACATAAATTTTCAAAATGTTTCTGGAGAATACATGGATTTTCTCACCAAAAACTACTTCGCATCTTTATTTGTTCAGCGGAGAGAGATGCAAAATTTAAATTCCACGGGTGTCGATTATCACACAAAAACCATCGAGGTGCGATGTGATGAAGTGTTTTATCAAAAGAGAAATAGTATGTTTTTTGAATTGTTACGGAGAAATTATGTTTTATTCATGCTTTTGACGATAAATGCGGATTTGATGTTTTAATTCTAAATTATCGGTTGCGAATTTGATTGACCTCTTTTTTATGATAAATACGACAATCAGATATAAATCTCAGCTCTGTCTCCACATAATCTGAATTGAACCAGAGTGAGAGAGCTCAAGACATCATCGTATGGTGACTAATTTGAAATTGTAAATGTATTTTATGAAAAAGTGAAGCTTAGATGGAAGAGAGGTTGTTGGTAATCGAATTGACAGTCGATTAATAAATTTTTATGCAATGCTTGCAAACACTTGGTTACTTTGGGGCTACTTGAACTACTGAATATCTCTAGACCGGTTGGCGCAACTTTGAAAGCTGGCTTTAATTCAAAATAAGTCTCAAATAAATTTCATTAATAACTTCATTTGACTTGTGCGTAATCACAACATGCGCATGTCGTATTGTTGTCACCAGCAATAAACTTACGAGGGATTAATGGCACCTAACAGGCACAATTTTAGTCTAAATACCTCAGAATTACATGAAAGAAATTACAAAGCATTCTAGCTTTGCGAAATGCTCGAAATTACGAGATAGGTAATAAGCTCACGGCTACACAGAAAAGAAAGGGACAGATAATCCTAACCGGCTTATGTAGGTGAGATTCTTAACGTGAGCTAACTCGGAGTGCATGCAAATTCGATTTAGAGCTGAAGTTGGGAGACGCCATTCAGTTATCTTGAATAAAATTCGTGAAATTATACAAATTTTGTATTTAAACCAAAATATCAAGGATTTGGATGAACTGACAGAAAAGTGTTATATGGGTGAAATGTAGACCAGAATGTTCTCTATAATTTTCCCGTAGAACTTGAACTCATCGATTACTCAGAAGCCAAGAGAAGCGAGGTTTTTTGTTTCTTAACTCGTTTTTTCATCCAGAGTGCCCCAAGTAGTCATTTGTTGAACTTCAACTATATCAAAGAATTGTTGTATTCTGTGGGACTTTCCATTTAAAACCCTATTTTAAGTGTCTTGGTGGAGTAGAGGCAGTCAAATTGGCATCTGAGTGATTTCAAAGCGTTATTATTGGAAAAATCAATTTTTTCACACTTAAACGGCAAAATCGGAGTGATAGCGTAGTCTGAGCGGAAAATGATGTATGGACGAAATGTAGAGACAAATGTCCTCTACAATTATGTCGAAGTAATCATCAAAATCGGTTAAGCACGTGTCGAGATAATTGAGGTTATGTGATATTGAAATTCGTTTTTTGACTGTGGCGCCCCTGGTGTTGGTCCCACGAAGTTTAAATATTCTATAAAGTTGTAGTATTTGGTGAGATCTTTCGTTTAAGCCCTCATTCATCAAAATCGGTCACATAGAACCGGAGATATGATTTTTTAAATTTTGTGAACTTTGACCCCTCATATCTCCGGTTCTATTGAAACCACAGCGCACATACGCACCATTTTGGAAACGTCCTAGACTGGACTACAACATACTAAAATTTCATTAACTTGCACAATGCCGTTTTTGAGAAAAATGACTTTGAATTTCGATGAATTTTGACGCTATCACAGCGCCACCTGTAGTGACTTTTTGAACTTCCATCTGAAAGTGCTCATCGAGACGAAACCAAAAAGGTAAAATTTATGTCGATATGTTAATTAGAACCGGAGATAGAGGCCGGTCAATGTTCGAACTTTGACCCCTTATAGCTCGGGTCAGGGGTTATGGATCGACTTAAGGTTTTTTTTGTTTGATAGGTATAATCAACGGCTACAACATACTAAAATTTCAGCCCGATTGCATAAGGAATTTTTGAGTTATTTAACTTTTAAGATTTAAAAATTTTCTTTTTAATAATAGCGCCCCTAGCGGTGGTTTTATGAACTTGCGATGTTAGAAGAGGAAGTGGCATTTCACGAGAGCTTTCCAAAAAGCCCTCATTTTTTAAATTCTGACAATTAGAACCGGAGTTATGGCCATTTTAAGAAAATTTTTTTGGACCCTTATAGCTCGGGTCAGGGGGGTCGGGGGACCTTAAGTTTGGTATTGATGGAAAGCTCTAAGGCCCAGCTATAACATACTAAAATTTGAGCCCGCTCGATGCCATAGGGCCGGAGCTATTGAGAAAACAAAAAAAGGGGGGTCTTCAAAATGGCGGAAGGAGGGGTGGGGGGTGGGGGGTCTATGCACCATGTTGCAATTTTCATACGATATTTAACCTTTGCCGAAAACCGCAAGTCGATATCTTTTTTAGTTTAGGAGCTATTAAGCTCCAAAGAGCGGCCGGACGGCCGGCCGGCCGGACGGCCGGCCGGGAACGTAACTTAGCCCCCCATATATTCGTGATCAGGAAGTGGCGAAACACATTTTGGCCAAGTTTGAGCGCGATCGGAGGACATGAAATTTTGTTAGGATTATAGTAGGTGAGATTGTTAAGAATCTCACCTAATAACAGGGATCGAAATTCCTAATAGGTCGAAATCCCGTATGTGTCGAAATTCCTAGTAAGCTCTAATGTCGAAATCTCGAATGATTCGAAATACCGACTGTGTCGAAATCCTGAATGGCCCAAAATCCCGTTTGTATCGAAATTCTGAATGGCTCGAAATCCCGAATAAGTAGAAATCCCGAATGAGTCAAAATCCGGAATGTGTCGAAAACTTGAATGATTCAAAAAGCCGCACAGGTCGAAATCCCGAATAGGTCGAAATCCTAAATGGCTCGGAATTCCGAACGTTAAAATCCTGAATATGTTGAAATCCTGAATATGTCGAAATCCCGAATAAGTCGAAATCCCGAATGAATCAAAATCCAGAATATGTCGAAAACTTGAATAATTCCAAAAGCCAAATGGGTGGAAATAACGAATTGGTCGAAATCCGGAATGGCTCGAAATCCCGAACGGCTTAAAGTCCTGAATATATTGAAATCTTGAATGTGTCGAAATCCCGAATAAGTCGAAATCCCGAATGTGTTAAAATCCAGAATGGTTTGAAGTTCCTATTGGGTCAAATTCCAAATGGCTCGAAATATCGAAAGACTCGAAGTCCCGAATTTGTCGAAATCCTGAATGGCTCGAAATCTCGAACGCGTCGAAATCCCGAATGTGTCGAAATCCCAAATGTTTCGAATTCCCGATTGTGTCGAAACCTCAAATGATTCGAAAATCCGAATGGGTTGAAACCTTATATGTGTCGAAATCTTGAATTAAAATCCCGAAAAACCCAAATCCCCTGTTAGTCTAGCATCTCCCAACCTCAGCTTCAAATCTCCTGGTTTTCAAAATAAACCTAATTACCTCAGAAGCATGGTTTTTTATGAGGGGTCATTGAAGATCAAAAGTTGATATCTCTTTCAGTTTGACCATTACCCAAGTTATACTATTCTCTCCTTGAATTCGAGCTGCAAACAGATGTAATCTAAAAAGAAATAGAAATCTTTGCCAATTTACAGTGGATCACACAATTTGAATAAAATTTGCACGAATTCGCGTTATCACGAAGAATTCTCCACTGTCTCAATAGTTGACAATATTTTAGATTCCTAACAAGACACCTACTTGAATGTACTAAAGCATCTTGTAGGGACATTCCTGAAAGATTTACAAAATTTTAACTTCCGGTTGTGGAGGCGAGTATACAATTATTTCTCTCTAAATCACTTCATGCGCATCATTCTTAAACATTAAAAATTCTTATGTCGTGATATGGTTGCATTGCAATTGTACGAGATTTTGCAATGCAACTTTATCATCCAAAAGCTGTTTTTTTAGAAATTTAAATCAATGAAATGCTCTCAATTTTGCTAAGAAGGTCACATAAACCTTATATAATTTAATATATATACTAATTGCATAGCGAGGGAAGATCTAGAGGTTGTGCGTTTACGTTTACGATTTACGGAATCAAATTTAACTGCATTTAAGTACTCGAAATAAATATTTTTGTACTGCAATAAAATTTTATGACTGTGGAAACAGGATTAAACTGGATTTATTTCAATTTTGAATCAATGATCATTAGCACGTGAATCAATAAATTCACCTTTCTAGTGAAATATTTAGTGCAACCGAGTCAAAATGAATTTAATCCAATTTTCTATTTTCCTTTAATAGAGAAAACCATGGCGCCTCAACAGTCAGAAGATGCTCTTCTTTCTGTTTTTTTTTACGATATGACGTCTTTTTAAACTTCGCCCAGAACCAATTATGAAGATTCTCCGAAAAAGTATATCATTAAATTAATCTAATTCCTATTTTATTTTCCGTCTCGCTTGATACTTTAATGTCTCTTTTAGAAAATGAAGATATGGGATTTATATGATGCTATTTGATCGAGCTAAATGGTTGAATCAAATAAAAGTATCATGGTGCTTACGATCAATAAATGTTAAAGTGACAAATTCTTAAAATAATCCTCCGGCAAGAAATATAGAGCACCAAATTACAAAATGATTAATCAGATAGCTAGTTTAGCGGAAATAAGATTTGAGGAATAAATTTAAATTTTAAGGCGAAATATAAAAGCTGAAAATAGACTAAAATTTCAATGTTATGCAGAGAAAATCTAAATCCAAATTAAATTGGAATCTTTTTAATGATCGTCTTCATATATTAATAAATGCAATAGAAAAGACGACGAGTAAGAAAGACGAAATAACGTGTTTCAAATTTTATTGCTTGAACTCAAAGGAGAGAGCTTCATACACCTATTTATTTATTCATTTCTATATTTTATTCTTCCAAGGAAACTTATGATTACACACTAAAAGTGTTAAGTATTTAGATGACGTTATAATGATTCCAGGTCAAACGGTTAGAGATATGAATTTGGATTGGTTAAAATTCTACGATCATTAAAGAACAATCACTGCCAAGGGGTAACTCATATTGAGAAACCCTTGCCAATTATTCTACACCATTTCTTCCCTTTCAGATTTTTGAACATTCGGGTCGGGACTTTGGCTTTAGGAATTTTTGCTGCCTCCGGTTACAAATAATATTTGCGAAAAAGTATAAACTTTTACCAACTTTTTACTGAGCTATACAATTTAAGAACATTTCGTAAGTTCCCAGTAGAAATTCACAAACATTTGGGGTAAGTGTGCCAAATTCCGGCCAGCTTGCAATCCCGGCCATCTTTTTTGTTCCTCGAATTTCCATGATTTTTTAGTTTTTACATACTCTAGAGATTATACAATGCAAAAGAATAACAAAAAATGTGGCTTTAACAAACGAGATGACGTGAAAAAGACATTGGAAGAATTCCCGAAGGGCAAGGAACTATGAGAATGAAGGTGGCCGAAATAGGCCACCAAAGCTATGTCTATATTTTTATTCATTTTAAAATGTATTAAGAACGATTTCAAAGTAAATAAAGACAATAAACTGTCTACAAGGTTCTAAGCAACACTCCTAAAGTAGAAGGAATGAAAAAGATCAATTTCTATTAAAGATATTACATTTCAAACTTGAGACTTTGGCGCTTGCATGCAACTATGCCGAAATTTGGCACACTTACCCTACTAGCAATTTTACGAAATATTTTCTTCTGTGTATCACGTCAATTTATCAGAAGCTTAAATTCATTTTTAGTGTCTGAAAAATAACAAAATCGTATTGTCATGCGATTTTGGAACTAGGGTCAAATTGCAACATGTAGAAATGCAAAGAATGGGATTGGGAAACCTCGTATTTTACATTTCGTATTTTACATCTTCGTATTGCACATTTCGTATTGCGGAAACTTCGTATTTCAGCACATTTCGTATTTTACCATTTCGTATTTCACATTTCGTCTTTCATACATTTTGTACAAAAATTGAACATTTCGTCTGCCATACATTTCATACAAGCATATCAACCAATAAAATAATAGAATTGTAGTTTTATAAGGTCAAGGGCGCTATGCGCCTCGGGTCTAAGTTTGAAGTCGAACATTATGCTTTTTAATTATTCATTTATTTAAAATTTTTATGTACATTTCCAACTGCTTCAGCAAATATTTCAAATTTTACCACCAAGTCTGAGAAATATTGGTAAATGTTTACAATATGCTCTTAAAACCCATTTGAGCCTTTTATTCATAACTTTATCAAGACATTAGATGGAGATTTTATAAAAGGGAAACGTGACCATTAAAATGGATTTTATAATAATTCCTTAAGTTTTTTTTTTGTAGATATATCTTGTGTAGCCAGGCTTTTGCCCTGAAAGATTCTTTATGGAGACCAAAGCTTTTCGCGGCCAATTGCCCAGCACCGCCCAGGCTCTGTGCCTCCATCCGATCTCTTTCAGGCCATGTTACCGACTGACTGACAGTTATCTCTTGTCTTATCTCCTGTTATCCTGTTAACCAAGGCCAAGCTCACAGACGACGAGCAACCGAACCAGTAAAAGGCCTTGCTTGGAGCGGGAGGCGGGAAATATGAAGTTGCTGCGAAAAGGGAAGGGATAGCCGAGCCATTGCCCTTAATTCGGGCCTACCCCCAGCAACGAAAGTTCCCTGTTTGAACACCATTCAGCAAACGCGTTCGGAACAGGGTTCGCTTCAATGTAAATCCTTACGGCGTGGGAAAAAACGAACGCGGTTGAAGCAATAGTTCTCCTTGGTGGCCACCACTTTCTGAACATTTGGGAGACCGTGACCGTCGGGAAATGTAGAACAGGGAACTCTTTCGTTGCTGGGCCGCTCAGACCTTGCCGATTAGGGCTGAAATAGATCCTAAACCAGTGCGTTAATTAATGGCTCAATGCTGGGTCCCCTTACCCTGTGTCAGACGTGTCGTTTTTATTTATTTATTTTTATTTTATATTCTTTTTATTTCTTTCGTTTTATTTTTCTATATTTTTGTTTCCGTGCCTTTGGTTTTTTCATATCTGAATGTGGAATACGACGAAGTTGAAAGAAAATAAAATTCGTAAATTTTACTTTATATAGAAAAATTTTATTGCTAAGATAGTGAAAACTGAAAATTTTGAGAAATTCCGCGCAAAAATTTAATTATAGATCAGCATACTTTTTCTTGTACGGATTTCATTAAAAAAAAATGTTTGGCAAAAAAAACGTAATATATAAATAGGTTGCAGTTTTATGTGATAAAAAATAGAAATTTTTAAGTGTTAGAGAAACTTTCCTCCTGATAGCGAAATTGAGCTCGGCCATTGCCGCTCTGAATAAGGATAGGGAAGTGAGCGTGTATGACAGCCTGCTGATGATAGCTGTGTTAGTGTGCGACTTTGAGAATGCTCAGTTGTTTGCATGCGAAATGCTCCCACATTTTCTTAGTTTTTCGATAATTTCTTAAGTTTTGGTGAAAAAATAACATTCAAATGTGGAGGTAAAATCCACTTTTGCCCGCCGTGTAGGCAGAACTGGGGCTTGCTCTCGCTTGCTCGCAACCCCTCTTCGCTTGTTCCCGAAACTAATCTGACTGAATGGGCAGTAAGATAACTCCTTTCTCGAACTTTTGGAGAGAATGTCTTCTTCTCTCGCTGTCTAGTGATCGACTAACACTGAGGGTGAGCGAGGATCGAACCGAGCAAGCGGCGCTAGCCGGCGATGATAACATCACGAAACGGAAGAATGCCACAAGCGGGAGATTTTAAGCTTTAGGTGTCGGGGGAACCACCACACAAATTCCTTAAAACAAGTAATTTTTTAACATATAGTGATGAAAAACTAGTGAAAACAGTCCAAGAAATGATTAAAATCGCTAAAAGAACGAAACATAACCTAAATTTTGAAATGTCAAATGGACTCCTATATTTTGCTTCGAAAATTCTGTGATTCATGTCCAATTTAGTCTTCAGTGATTTTTGCTCGAAATCTAGTCAATATTTAATAGTTTTAACGAAATCAAAATACACGGTGTCACAGGACGAAATGTTCACTTGGACTACCTCCATCTCATATCCAATAATAATAATACAGAGCGGCAATGGCTCGGCTATCCCTTCCCTGTTCGCAGCAACTTCATATTTCCCGCCTCCCGCTCCAAGCAAGGCCTTTTACTGGTTCGGTTGCTCGTCGTCTATGAGCTTGGCCTTGGTTAACAGGATAACAGGAGATAAGACAAGAGATAACTGTCAGTCAGTCGGTAACATGGCCTGAAAGAGATCGGATGGAGGCACAGAGCCTGGGCGGTGCTGGGCAATTGGCCGCGAAAAGCTTTGGTCTCCATAAAGAATCTTTCAGGGCAAAAGCCTGGCTACACAAGATATATCTACAAAAAAAAAACTTAAGGAATTATTATAAAATCCATTTTAATGGTCACGTTTCCCTTTTATAAAATCTCCATCTAATGTCTTGATAAAGTTATGAATAAAAGGCTCAAATGGGTTTTAAGAGCATATTGTAAACATTTACCAATATTTCTCAGACTTGGTGGTAAAATTTGAAATATTTGCTGAAGCAGTTGGAAATGTACATAAAAATTTTAAATAAATGAATAATTAAAAAGCATAATGTTCGACTTCAAACTTAGACCCGAGGCGCATAGCGCCCTTGACCTTATAAAACTACAATTCTATTATTTTATTGGTTGATATGCTTGTATGAAATGTATGGCAGACGAAATGTTCAATTTTTGTACAAAATGTATGAAAGACGAAATGTGAAATACGAAATGGTAAAATACGAAATGTGCTGAAATACGAAGTTTCCGCAATACGAAATGTGCAATACGAAGATGTAAAATACGAAATGTAAAATACGAGGTTTCCGCGAACCGCAAAGAATATGTGTTAAAGACTACGTTATATGGATTTCGGACTTTATTACTAGGGTTTATATATTTATAACTTCATTCCTAAGCCTTTATAACTTTTCTAAAATCATTGCTTTGGAAAATTTTTAATTAGTATTAGTAGGGTGGCGACATAACTCGGCTAAGCCTCTAGCCTGAAGACGGTATTAGAGTTTTGAGACTACTGGAGCACGGGATGATCGTGATGATAGGTCAGCAACCAAGAAACAAAACGTCTGCCTATTGTACTTGTACATCAGAAAGGCTCCTTTTGAAATTCATGTCTCTTTTCTCGGAAAATACCGTACAAAGCACGATATTTTCTACGTAATTTTTTTAAAAGAATATTATAAGAAGGTCTTGATGGTCATCTTCCCAAGGAATTGAGTTGATTAAAGTGAATTTCTAACTCTGCCAGGGCTTATCAAAGGATATTTTCCTTTATTATAAGCCTATTAAAGGTACCTATTAAAGGCCTATTAAAAGGGGCCTTTATGCTCATCCTTATTAGGAATTTGGTAAACCAAAATGAATGCCCAACTCTTTTAGAAGCTATTAGATAAGATTTCCTGTTTTTCGGGATAAAATAGAGATAAACTGCTGTACACTGAGAGAAAAAGAGGGTGCGATTAACTTTTTTTCCTCATAACTTTAACACTTTTTAGGTGTAAAAATATATCAACATTTTTTAATGTTAATTTTACACCTTCTTAAAGGTAAAATTAACATAGAAAAGGTAACTTTAACCCCCAATACACCTAAAAAGGGTAATATTTGCACCGATTTTGGATTAATACTGCAGGGTAAAATTAACATTTCCGAAATGTTATTTTGACTTTTTCGGATTTCTCTTACAGTGTATGCATTTTACCAATATTGCACAATTTAAGAAGTCGAATTGTCATATTCTTTAAATAACCCGTCCGACACAGGCTGAAGGAGGACTAGCGCTAAAGTCTAAAATAACATCTAGCTTTAAGCATTATTCGGGGCCTTAACGCTAAGATTTGAATGATAGGACTTAATATAGGACTCGATTTTTCAACGAAGATTACTGGCGGACGAATAAAATTGTCTCTGGAACCTCCTGTTCTTACTTTCGAATATTGCAGAAACGATAGGAGTTACAAGGATCGTAATATATTTCATGTGTTAATAATTTAACACTAAGAAAAGAAAAATTCACCGTGTAAAAAAATTGTAAAATAAATAACTTCCTAAACAAATTTGCAATTTGTTAATTATTGCACAAAATCTTTGCATTGATTTTAAAAACAAATAAAATCTCTTGGAAAATATTCTATCTTGTTAGTGGTAACAGTGTCCTTTGCATATATTTTCTAAAGGGTATTCTATGAGAGCTTCTTAAAAGTAAGGTATGAAAGGCGTGAAAGGCAGGAGTTAATTCAAGCTATAATTCGCGCTTATCAGGTCAGACGGGAATTGATACCCCTTCTAACACATTCCTTTAATAAGAAGTTAGTAGTTCTATAAGGCATTGAATAAATGAGCAGTAAAAAAGTTAAAATTGATCAGTAACAAAAAATTTTGAAACAGTGATATTATCGTCCAAATTTTGGCAAAGGGAAAATAAAGGGCTTTTCACTCTATATGGAACTATTTTAAATGTTAAATATATAAAATAGACCCATTTTTGTAAAAATTTAAGTTTTTTACTGACCATAATCAGATATTTTACTGCTCATTTTTAATTTTTTACTGCCCATTTTGAATTTTTTACTGCTCGTTTGTTTTTTGCCGTTCTATAACTATGATCACAATAATTAAGTAATTGCATTGAATTAAGTACTTATAAAGTACTTAATAAGTACTTATAAAGTACTTAATAAGTACTTATCGTGTTTCATACTTTGATAATTTTTAAAGAACGATATATTTTTGATTGAAATTTTTTTTGTAATTTTTTGTTAATACCTCAAAACTATTGTATCACGCCCATCCATCATTGGAAGATTAATAAATGCATCTAAGACATATTCAATAAAATGTCTTAAGAGATTTTTGGTTGTATGATGCGCTTTAGTTAGCAGGATTATCACCTAATGAAATCTACCAATCTGACAAAAATGTTCTTTTACCATTGAAGAACCACCAAGATTCGCAGAGTCATCGTCAGATATATTCACTAATTTACGCCTATCATTTATGGTTCCTTTTTTTCTCATGTTTATGCATGTATAACTTCTCTTCTTTGTATGAAACTTTAAGATTGGCCACTTTGTGTTGTTTGGCATCATAAAAAAAGAAAAGAAATTTTTTGAAGTTGATGGATAAATTACCAAAAATCTTCTTTTTTTATCAATAAGAATTGAAATAATGCCGGTGTACATCTCGAGATTCAAAAGTGGAATACAAAGCGGTGATCGTTTTGCTGAAAATATTGCTACACCTAAATTAGCAACTTTTAGGGAAAACTATTTGAAAGATTTGAAATAGCTCTGAGAAGTATCTCACAGTAAAACTATTTTAATTCCATTTAGAATAGTCAATAAAAATACATAAGCTGCAGATATAATTGCTTTCGCACCTTTAGTGATTCATAAGAGTTTTATGCGATATTAATATTTGAAGCAGTTAAATATTTTCTCGCTTTAGTGTTTAAGAATAGCAATTTTTAATTTTTTCCGCATTTTAAGAGCGTTTTATTTCCTTCAGGGTTTCTATCAGTGTGTCTTAATTAATCTTCATTTAACGATTATTTCAATAAACCAATTAAAATTAATAGCAATTAGGCAATTGATTTTACTCGATCAATATCAATGCAAACAATATGAAGAGAAGTGTAAACAAGGTCCAAATAAATCTTCATTTATCTTCAAAAAAATAATTTCCGCAACACTTCATCTATCATCTTCAAACTTCATTAACACATTTGAGTCTGAAGATAAGTGCCAAATCTCTTATCTATGAAATTTTCAACTCTTCCCACGTCTGAGACTTTTGAGAATATTTTAGCAATTGTCTGGTTGAGAATAGATAAATTACCAGAATTTATTTGTATAGCCTTTGTTTGGTCAATTCATCTGTAGGTCAACCCATGCCTTCTGACCTCTTGACTTTCCTGTCGAATTTTCTAATTACGGTCTTGTCATCGCACATTCATCAGTCAAAGCAGAAATTTTCTTTGTCTGGGATGTTTTTTTTTTTGAAACTTCTTCTCAGGCCAACAGGAGAAGAAAATTGGGTTGAAAATTGCAAATAGAAGTTGTAGAAAATGTTTGAGAAGATTCCATCTGGCTGTGGTGATTGAAGAGGAACAAATAATTAAAATTCAATTAGATGAAATGATAAATTGGCATATGAGTATTGCTGGGTGTCAGCCTCCCTCTTCCAAAGAGGCGCACAACACATTCCATGGGAAGATAATTGACTTCTTCGATGTGGCTAGAGCCTTGCGATACATAATTAAATTAAGATGAAATTGGAAAATTTCTCTCACGTCGCACTTGGAGGTGCGAGACTATAAGAAATAAGCTTTTTAGGAGAATTAAAATTGCCTAGAGACAAACTTCTTTCATTTGGGCGTGGCGAAGTCCCACACCATTTTCTTAGAGGATCGCAAATTCAGCAAGAGTCAGTAGATCGCTGAAAAATATTGATTGCAGGCGATTTGTGACGCATAAGAACATTGCACGCAACTCATGCCACTACAATTCATGCATATTAATTTTTAAATATCCAGACACTCTGACCACAGCAACGATAAAGAAGTTGGAGAAAGATTACGAGGTCGAGATTGTCTCTTCTGAAAATGTCTTGGGGTGTTATTTAGAGTTCCCAGCGTGTTTATCACTTGGATTTGTTAACGATAGAAAGCATTATACGAGTTTCAAACCTAATACTGGCGTCAAACTGGAGGTTTAGCCCAGTTCCCGAAGGTCTCAAAAATCTAAATAGCAAACAATTTTGTCGATTTTTCAAAAGCTAATGGATTATTTATCCTTAATATCCAATTCTAAGCGACAATTTCCTCAAATATCTTGCCGAATAAGAAAATAGACGAATTCAGCCATATGGCTAAGCCTCAGGTCTAAAGCCCGTATAAGCCTTAGAACCTAAATAAGCTCAGGCTGATCCTTGAGAATACTTAGTCTGTAAAATTTGGCAGCAAAGATTTGTCATATAGGGTAAGTTGGAGTAATTTGGAATCAAGGAATTTTGAAATTTTCTCACTTTGTCAGATGGTCACAGACCGAAAAAGAAAACCACGAAGAAGTACAAGACTTTCCTTTCGAGAGTAATTCTTCGTGGTTGTTTTTGCTTTTCCCATATAGAACTGTTAGGAAATCTCACAGTGCCAAATAGAACATGATTCCAAATTACCCGATTTTACCCTGCAGTAGAGTCACTCAAATCTAAATTGATCTCTCAAATTCGCACGACCGACCGACCGATGCGGTTCAATTAATTAATTAATCACTCGCATCATTTTCAGCCGCTTATCCCTATTTTGCCCTAGACACACTTACGACTTAAGCCGAGAGACGACTTAATGATGGAAATGTACTTTGAACATTATTTCTAATATAATTACGCTAAGCCGTCTATCGGCTAATCCTCAGATCTGTCAAGGCCCTACAGCCCAAAATAGACACAGGGATCGGCTTAAGGATCAGCCCGAAAAATTAGGATTGGTGTCGATACACTCACGGATCAGCCCATAATTTGGAGGATCAAGCTGATCTTCTAAATTCATGAGGTCTAGTGAAATTACGGGGATTAGTCGACATCAGTGCCAGTCCTGAAAATAAAAGGCTTCACTTTGGGTGTTTTTGGGTGCTTTTCGATATGTCAATTGGGTGAAAAAACATGGAGATGGAGAGTAATGGTACACAATGTCGCAAAATTTTAAAATTCATTAAAATATTGGCGTAATGGGAAGATCAGAGTGCTCTTTCCTGTACGAAAAAGCCATTGATAATGCTCTTAAGAAGTCCTTCAGCAATCAAAATGTGGAGATTTAATAGAAATTTACGCTGAAAACGTTAATCCTTGATACTAAATCCTCAGTGTAGTTTGGGCTGACCCTTTACCGCCAAATTTTTCGAGCTGAGTATTCTCCAGGATCAGTCTGTGTCTATTTTTGGTATAAGGGCCGCGAGTCCATGACATCCAGTTCAGCAGCCCATGCCTGGAATCCTCCGCTGCGGAATCTGAATTTGATTCAACCACCTTGTCCTAGCTAGGTCTACCCCGAGGTCGACGCATCCCGTGTGCTAATTAGACTCTAGCACCCGGTAGGGACATCCTGTGGTCGCATCTATTACATGCAAACTTGTCAACCAGGAAAGGAGACAATGGCTTCGATACTTCCAGATAGATTGTCTCTCTTTCCGACGGAATTAACCAGGCTTATCGTCCAAAACAGGGGGCAAATGTCATGCGACACTGAAAAAAAACGGGGGTGCGATTAACTTTGTTTCCTCATAATTTTAACACTTTATAGGTGTAAAAATATATCAACCTTTTTAATGTTAATTTTACACCTTTTTAAGGGTAAAATTAACATGGAAAAGGGTAACTTTAACCCCTAATACACCTTAAAAGTATAATATTTACACCGATTTCGGATCAATACTGCAGAGTAAAAGGGACAGATAATCCTAACCGGCTTATGTAGGTGAGATTCTTAATGTGAGCTAACTCGGAATGCATGCAAATTCGATTTAGAGCTGAAGTTGGGAGACGCCATTCAGTTATCTTGAATCAAATTCGTGAAATTATACAAATTTTGTATTTAAACCAAAATATCAAGGATTTGGATGAACTGACAGAAAAGTGATATATGGGTGAAATGTAGACCAGAATGTTCTCTATAATTTTCCCATAGAACATGATCTCATCGATTACTCAGAAGCCAAGTTAAGCGAGGTTTTTTGTTTCTTAACTCGTTTTTTCATCCAGAGTTCCCCAAGTAATCATTTGTTGAACTTCAACGATATCAAAGAATTGTTGTATTTTGTGGGACTTTCCATTTAAAACCCTATTTTAAGTGTCTTGGTGGAGTAGAGGCAGTCAAATTGGCATCTGAGTGAATTCAAAGCGTTATTATGGGAAAAATCAATTTTTTCACACTTAAACGGCAAAATCGGAGTGATAGCGTGGTCTGAGTGGAAAATGATGTATGGACGAAATGTAGAGACAAATGTGCTCTACAATTGTGTCGAAGTAATCATCAAAATCGGTTCAGCGACAGTCGAGATAATTGAGGTTATGTGATATTGAAATTGGTTTTTCGACTGTGGCGCCCCTGGTGTTGGTCCCACGAAGTTCAAATATTCTAGAAAGTTGTAGCATTTGGTAAGATCTTTCGTTTAAGCCCTCATTCATCAAAATCGGTCACATAGAACCGGAGATATGATTTTTTGAATTTTGTGAACTTTGACCCCTCATATCTCCGGTTCTATTGAAACCACAGCGCACATACGCACCATTTTGGAAACGTCCTAGACTGGACTACAACATACTAAAATTTCATTAACTTGCACAATGCCGTTTTTGAGAAAAAATGTCTTTGAATTTCGATGAATTTTGACGCTATCACAGCGCCACCTGTGGTGACTTTTTGAACTTCCATCTGAAAGTGCTCATCGAGACGAAACCAAAAAGGTAAAATTTATGTCGATATGTTAATTAGAACCGGAGATAGAGGCCGGTCAATGTTCGAACTTTGACTCCTTATAGCTCGGGTCAGGGGTTATGGATCGACTTAAGGTTTTTTTTGTTTGATAGGTATAATCAACGGTTACAACATACTAAATTTTCAGCCCGATGCACAATGGAATTTTTGAGTTATTTAACTTTTAAGATTTAAAAATTTTCTTTTTAAAAAAAGCGCCCCTAGCGGTGGTTTTATGAACTTGCGATGTTAGAAGGGGAAGTGGCATTTCACGAGAGCTTTCCAAAAAGCCCTCACTTTTTAAATTCTGATAATTAGAACCGGAGTTATGGCCATTTTAAGAAATTTTTTTTGGACCCTTATAGCTCGGGTCAGGGGGGTCGGGGGACCTTAAGTTTGGTATTGATGGAAAGCTCTAAGGCCCAGCTATAACATACTAAAATTTGAGTCCGCTGAATGCCATAGGGGCGGAGCTATTGAGAAAACAAAAAAAGGGGGGTCTTCAAAATGGCGGAAGGAGGGGTGGGGGGTGGGGGGTCTATGCACCAAGTTGCAATTTTCACCCGATATATAACCTTTGCCGAAAACCGCAAGTCGATATCTTTTTTAGTTTAGGAGCTATTAAGCTCCAAAGAGCGGCCGGCCGGCCGGCCGGCCGGGAACGTAAATTAGCCACATATATATTCGTGATCAGGAAGTGCTGAAACACATTTTGGCCAAATTTGAGGTCGATCGGACGACATGAAATTTTGTTAGGATTATAGTAGGTGAGATTGTTAAGAATCTCACCTAATATAAAGTGTTCGAAGCCAGAGTGTGTGTGAAATCTGAAAGCCTTCCCCTACTCACAAAATCTTCAAATAGCAAAATTCCATTTTAAGTTCGATTCCACTGTTTGACATTATCCTTTTGTACCAATTGTACCGATTAATCATATTGTTAAAATTATTTTACATAAACTTACAACGTTGTGTGAATTGTATTTAATATCTTTAGCATAATACTCAATATAAAAACCAAAAATATTCACCGTGTAGAGTTTGCTTTGGTGAGAGTGCATCCGCAGAAAGAACATTGCTAATGAGCGGCAATTATGACTAAAGAATTTTATTCTGAAATACAACGGAAAAATCAATAATGAATTAATTAACAACTTTAATGTGAGATTTCACTTAGTGAAACCAGAAATCAACTATCCTCGACGACATCATTGAGATAATTATGTTCACTGAGATGGAACTGCAAGATGATGAAAATATTTGGAGATTTTTTTTTCATTAAGTCTTAATTACATATATTCACATTTTAATTTGCACCGAAAACTGATAAGACTCATAAATTTTTTGGGGTATTAATTTTTGTCGGTACACTTAAAAAAAGCTTGCAGAAAAAGTCTCGAAACAAGATTTATTGTGCCAATTCTGTCAATTTCATATTGATTTAACAATAGTGATTTTTTTCCATCAATTATTTTTCTTTAATAAATTTGCGAAGTATTTTTAGAATATTGAGACAGCGGTAGATAAACAAAGTGTAGCCTAATTAAAAGTCTGCTTCAAAGGGAAATTTCCTCAAGTCTAAATGGGAATAGAAGGAAGGCTTGGAGGCTTCGCACACATTCTGCCTTTGAGTTTTGACAAAATTTTAATAAAATCCATTCGTTCGCTTATTAATAAAACTTTTTCGCAAAGCAAAGAAAAACCAACGTTTTTATTTGTCTTTTTATAAAAATTTTTGTTGCTTTTTTTGATTTTTTTTTTCAATTTTAAGAAAAAAAATCGTAATTACTCGTAAATGTTTGTGAATTCCGACTGGAAACTTATGAAAGGCTTGAAAAAATCGTTTAACCAACTAAAAGGTTCGTAAAAGTTTCTACTTTTCACAAATATTGTTCATAACATGATCTTTTCACGAGCGTTTTTGTCCTTTTACAAACATTTGTTCGTAAATGTTCGTTAAGATAGGAAAAATTTTCGTAAAATTTTGTCATTTGTTCGTAAAGTTTCGACAAACAAAAATGTACGAACAAATGTTTGTAAAATGAACAAAAAATGCTCGTTAAGTGATCATGTTACAAACAATGTTTGTGAAAAATTGCAAACTTTAACGAACTATTTTGTGGGTTATATGATTTATGAGCACATCGTTATTCCCCTATAGGATTTTACAAACATTTACAAATATTTTTTCTGTGTACAGATACAGAAGGTTACGAGCTTTTTATTATTAGTTAATCAGAATAATATGAATGGGTAAAAATCCAGAGTAGATTATCAAGATCAATTTGAGAAAATTGACCATTTAATATGAAGTGTTCAACAATAAAATTTTCTTATTTAAATTAGTCGCACATCTCTTGGCCTCGACTTGAATAAGTCTACGTACATAGTCCCCAAATAATACACAGATTTACACTGAATTAAATTTTCTCATACTTTAAAAATCAGACAAATTTATATAATTAGGTAATTTCTACAGTTTAAGTATTTTCCCCAGATATAATTTATGTGTTTTCTATTTTATTCACAAGTGAATAAATAAAAATTAATTTGAGAAATTTTAAGTTGAAAACACCGCGTGTATTTAACAATGAACGAAAGTGTCATTAATTAATATCAAAGCGTCTTTTAGGAACCTATCAAATACCTGTAATTCTTACCTTCTTCCCCGCGATGACAAACCAAAAGAAGCGTATTTATAGACAAATTAGTGGAATGAATATCCAAAAAAAGGCTTTTAAAGGCCTGACAATAATATAAATTTATAGTTTTTTTTCTGTTACTTTGTGTTGATTGGAAGGTGAAGAAATAGTGAGAAATCATGAGTATAGCATTGGAAGAATTTCAGTGTCTTGTCAATAAAAATTAAGTCTTTCGGAGACATATTTTTCATTACAAAGCACTAAAAAAATTTTCGCATTAACTTAATTAAATGCTTGTCGTGGTTATTTGTGAGATGCGAGAGAGAAATCTCCAATTCCCTAAATGATCAAGCTCAAAATCACTGTGATGTTGATTGAATGGGATTTAGAGAGCTTTTAAAAGTAATCTCATCTCTTGCAATCGTTACGAGATGTTTTACTTTTGGATTGGACTCAAACTTTACTAAAGTATTAGACATGATTTCCTGATCATGAAGATGTGAACAGTTCAGTGTGCTCCAAGATTGATATTGATTCTCTAAATTATCGTTGATGTTCGAAAAATTCAAACAAAATTTCGAAATTCGCGAAAGGAAAAATCTATGAAGCAGCCACAGACTGTTAGGAGAAAAAACTGTAATAATGGGCCAGGAATTTAATGAGCTTCCTTACCATATATCGCGGAATATTACAAGTCTGAAGACTGACACATATTAACTTCAAAATTCAAAATTCGAACAGGCAGTGCTTCAGCCATCACGGCAACGAAACGAGAAGTAAACATATCTTCTCTGGCTTTTAAGGTCGATCTTGGAATGTCTTTTCTTTGGCATTCGAAACCGATTTGAGAATGTTTGCCTTTGTTTTTAGATTTCGAAATCGATCTTCAAATGTCTTGTTTTAGTTTTCTAGAACATAATCTTCGATTGTCTTGTCTTTGTCTTTAGAAACCGATTTTTCAATGTTTTATCTTTAGCTTTCGAAATCGATCTTCGCTTGTTTTGTCTTTGGCTTTCGAAATCGATGTTCGAATGTTTTGCCTTTGGCTTTCGAAATCGATTTTAGAATTTCCTGTTTTGGCTTTTAAAACCGATCTTCGAATGTCTTGGCTTTGTCTTTAGAAACCGATTTTTCAATGTTTTATCTTTAGCTTTCGAAATCGATCTTCGCTTGTTTTGTCTTTGGCCTTCGAAATCGATGTTCGAATGTCTTGCCTTTGGCTGTCGAAACTGATTTTGGAATTTCATCTTGTTTTTGGCTTTCAAAACCGATCTTAGATTGTCTTGTCTCTGTCTTCCGAAACCGAAGTTCGAGTGTTTTTCCCTGACTTTCAAAATTGATCTTCGAATATCTTGCCTTTGAGTTTCGAAACTGATCTTTGATTTTTGAAATCGATCCTCGAATGTCTGTTTTCAGCTATGAGTGTTCTCGTGAAATCACTATTACAACCAAGACAATCGGAGGTTAACGTTACCTTTCGAATATTTGAAAATGATCAGTCACCGTAATCCGATCTAGCTGACTCTAACATTTACCTTCGATTTAAAATAATTTGTTTCAAACATATTAGCTTTTTAACTTTTAGCTTGATCTTTATCTTAATTGTATTCTGAAGAAGTTTTATCGTTTTTTATATTGAAAAAAGAACGTTTTTATTTTTTTCACATTATCTTTATTATTTTGGAAGCCAGTGTATAAATTTTTAATCGTCTTCTTTAATTTTTTTATATATGTTGTTTTTACACAAATTGAATTTTCAAAAAAGAATCACATCTATCATAAGCGTTTGCAATATTATCAGTAGCTTTAAAATAAATTAAGAACTTCCATTGCGTATCCGAATTGCAAATGCAAAGTGTATATTTGCATATACACCGACTTAGGTCACATGGAATATTCTGATCTAGAATAACCTGAATTAGACTTATCATTCGAATTGTTATGTCTAATCCATTGGCCGAGCCAAGGGGACAGCGAGGAATAGACGTCGAAGAATTAATTGAATGGATTCTGTGATTGAGTCCGGAACTCAATCAATTGTGAAAAGATTTACTCAGGCAGTGCCTTGATTGCCCTACAATTTGACTAGATTGGGGCTTGAAGAAGTCTCATGGCTGTCGAATTCAGCTGCTGACTGTTCCATCGCACATTGTATTTAGCCGGTATGGGGCCAACGGCAGCGAACAACTATTAATCATCGACCACCAGCACAGATATTAATTTGAAACTATTAACTACGTTTAGTTCTACATTAATCCAACACAAAATTTTTTAAACTATTTCATGTACTGTAGGGTATTTTGAGGTGGAGGACGCATCGATTTGTGTGCAATCCTCGATCGCGGTGGGAGTTATATCGATAAATCTACCACATAATCCACTAGATACAGCCATGTGTAGAAAATATTTGTGCAAACTCATTTGGAAAATAAAGTGAAATTTTTGTTATTTGTTCGCTATATGAATATAGAACAGAAATTCTTTTAAAGTATTTTTTTTTAAATCAATTTCGCATTATTTGTTTGGATGAATAAAGTTTGTACTGTAATCCGAATAATGGGGTACAGCATCTTACTCACGATTTTGACCAATTTCATCAAGTTGTATTCTTTTTTATATTTGCAAGTTCACAATCAATTTCAACCGACGACGCTTAATAAGTCCTCTTAAGAATTTTACACATTGATATGGTTATAATACTACGAAAAATTTACAATAAAAAATCACTTGTCCATACAAAATTGCCGGGTATCAAATCTTCAAAATCAATTGAAAAGAAATACGTGATAATTCAAATCCAAAAACCTGTGGACAGTCATTTCCAATGGGGGAAAATACTAAAAACTCAGTAAGGGAGAGTGGGGCAGTTTAAGACAGCTCGATTTTTTTAACCAGTTTGGCAAAAGTTTACAACTAAGGTAACTAAATAGATAATGTTGTCCATTATAACGTTGCCCTAAGTTTTTCCCCACAACAAAGTGCTGATTGACATATTAATACTCGAAGCACTTCGGAATTCGAACAAAGAAATACTTTATATTAAATACTTCAGCCATCAAATTCTTTCCTCTGGCTTTCGAAGCTGATTTTCAAATGTTTTGTCTTTATTTCTCGAAGCCGATTTCCGAATACCTGTCTTTGTCTTCGTTTGTCGAAACCGATCGTTGAATGTTTTGCTTTAGTTTTTTAGAACAGTATCTTTGAATCTCTTAGCTTTGGCTATCGAAACCGATCTTGAAATGTCTTGTCTTTGTCTAGAAACCGATTTTTGAATAATTTATCTTTAGCTTCCGAAATCGATCTTGGCTTGTTTTGTCTTTGGCTTTCGAAACCGATCTTCGACTTTTTGTCTTCGTCTGTCGAAACCGATCTTCGAATGTCTTGTTTTAGTTTTTTAGAACATGATCTTCGAATGTCTTGGCTTTGGCCGCTTTGGCTATCGAAACCGATCTTCGAATGTTTTGCCTTTGTCTTTCGAAACCGATCTTCGAGTATCTGGCTGTGTGAGTGTTTGGCTTTTGAAACCGATCTTCAAATCTCTTATCTTTTGTCATCGAAACCGATCTTTAAATGCTTTGTCTTTGGCTTTCGAAACCGATCTACAAATACCTTGTCTTTGTCTTTAGAAACCTATCTTTGAGTGCTTTGCCTTTGTCTTTCGAAACCGATCTTTGAGTGTTTTGTCTTTGGTTTTCGAAACCAATCTTCAAATGTCTTGTTTCTATGTTTTGTAACCGATCTTCGAATATTCTGTTTTTGGTGTTCGAAACAAATCTTCGAATGCCTTGTCTTTGTCGGACAAAATCGATCTTCGAATGTCTTTTCTCTGGTTTTCGAAACCGATCTTCGAATATCTTGTTTCTTGAGGAAACTCTGGCTGTGGGTCCTCGAAAACTGCAGTTACTGATGATTTGAAAAACCCTTATTGAATTTCTGGATTTCTCAAATGGGAAATGGTTCACCAAGTCTCTCATAGGACTGCGTTTGCAGCGAAAACCGTGGCGAACTTGTGAGGCATTAATTGCTTCGCCATGAACAGGGCGGCTCTCACCACACACCGCAAAATTGCACATTCTCTCCCTCTCATGACTCGACCCACTTTCCAACCAATATGTTTTACGCGCCTGCGATAAAAAAAAGGCATATATATATATAATATAAATATATATATATTATATATATATCTTGTGAAAAACGCACCATTGCGCCAAATCCCAGTCGCGGAGCGAATTCGTCCGCTGAACTGACACCTTGTCACTCTTTAGAGCACCGCATGAATATTGGCTGGGGATTATTAATTGCACGGTACGGTGCAACTCATTGACTCTTTTATTTTTCCACTTTTATCCCACCAATCTCTCTATATATTACAAGCGGCCCAATATCGAAACTCCTCTCATGTCCAACATGAATGGCTGTCACGTTGCATTTTAGCGAATCTTGCGCCCAAGTCGTGGAAGAGATTCGACATGAGACAAAAAGCCCAAATATCGAATTTCTTCGCAATCTCCCCCTCGATGCGAACTCATGTGAAATGCAATCAATCATAATTTTTGAGCAAACATTTGTAGTTTCGTCTTTTTTACCACCTTTGCTGAGGCTTCACATATTACCTGATGTATAGCAATGATGTTGGGGGAAAGAGTGCCAAATTCCATTAACTTTCTTCTTCCACGCCACAGTGGGAAAATACCAATGGAAGCTCGAGAAATGTCTAAAGCTTCTGCATTGAATTTCAGAAATTGTCTTTTTTATTATTATTATTAATATACCTTTTGACGCAGAAAGTTCTTTGAGCAAAATGTTATAACCGTGGACATATCGGTCGATCATTAAACTAAATCAATTATGACTGAAATAAACAAATATTATATCGCTCATAAATCAAGTAAAACATTGATTGAATCCCGAGTGGGTAGTGTTTTATGTCTATAATTATTATTCAAAATCACTTTTAGAATTATTCACTAATGCCTCTGGGCTCATATTTTAGATCAGGAAAATTTTATTAGATCAAAATTGTAATCCCTTTCTTTCTCAAGTATTTTGTATATGTCTGTCTCACTCTTTCGAACTCTTCTTCTTCTTTTAAACATCATAATAAATTTAAATTCAAATTTTGACTAAAGATCGGTCTTGACTTTGACTTAAGATTTTGAAATGACAGATCGGTCGATCTGTCATTTACGGTTTACTCGCTGACTATACTTATTTATCAATTTTAAGCACAGGGAATTTCGATTCTATCTAATTTTTAAGGTTAACAGAAGAATAATTCTTTAAAAAAACCTTCTATTTACAATGACCTTTTCTTTCATTTTCAGACTAAATGCAGATGTGCCATCGGGGAAAAAGGGTAGTTTAAGTGGTCAAGGAGTCTCCATTGAAAAAAATTCAGAGTGAAAGACAAGGCCTCCGAAGTTGGTTGTCTATGGATGGCCACCGCAGGACGGAGGGGCAGAAGTCGAAGAGTTGCTCACGAATGTGATGTCTTCCACGAGTATGGATATTAGTGAAACCTTCAGACCGGAGGATTTGTCGAAAACTGACTTCTTCGACTTTGTCTCAGCATCCACACCACAGATGGGCATCGGAGTGGGTGTGGACAGGCCTCCAGGTGTTGATACGAACGGTAGCAGTGGAGAACACCCGCCTCTACAAGGATACGATCAAGTAAGTCAAATTCCCAAGAATTTCTTTCATTTTCTTTCATTTCTTAAATTGTTTTTTGTTTTACAAAACAATTATAATCCCAATGAAATCTAATTAATCCGTCACTTTGATCAATTAACTAATTTCAAAAAGTAATGACGAGAAAAATTCTTGCACAACAGGTAATCAATTATTTCAGACAATAAATCAGTTCAATTATTCTACAGTTTTCAATGAAATTACCTACTTCAAGGGTGTTCCAAAAACAAATATATCATATTCTATATTTCTCTAAGTCCGGGAAAATGTGCCTATTATTTTTGCTTTGCACCAAAGAACGGGATATCAATTGGATGTAATTGCATACTCAAGCAATGATTGTTTTTTTCACAATTTTAAAAAATCACTTTCAATTTGTATTTGTGTGTAAAAGTTATTGTTTTTTCAAAATTTTCTTTCATTTGAAAATTAGAATTCTTTTCATAAATTAAAATACAGAAATATTTCAAGTTATTGATGAATCATTATATTATATTTACATCCGGATGAATCTACGGTTTGTTTTTTGTTTTTGATCTATTGGAAAATTAATTTTGCTAATTCTATTATTTTTTATCAATTATATATTACACTGAGAAAAAAGAGGGTGCGATTAACTTTTTTTCCTCATAACTTTAACACTTTTTAGGTGTAAAATAAAAATATATCAACATTTTTTAATGTTAATTTTACACCTTTTTAAGGGTAAAATTAACATGAAAAAGGGTAACTTCAACCCCTAATATACCTAAAAAGGGTAATATTTACACCGATTTCAGACCAATACTGCAGGGTAAAATTAACATTTCCGGAATGTTATTTTAACTTTTTCTGATTTCTCTCAGTGTACCCGTCTTAAGATATAACTTAAAAATGATTAAAGGAATTGAGGGAACAATGAAAAAGCGGGACATCCGAGATACCTTTGAATTGGGGAACCTTTGAAATGGAGCTTTTTAAATGGAACTGAGCCTTTTCATAATGAAATTTTACTTCACAATTGGTTTATGAAGCTTAATTATATCATAATAGAGCTGAATTCCGTTTTAATATTGCAGAAAAAAGACCTATTTAAAAAGAAGACCCAGTTCAGAAGTTCCCCACTTCCACTATCACTGATTTCTCGTCCTTACATTTCCATATAAAATATTTCCACGGGAGTTATTTTAATTTGGAAAATATAAATATTTTATTTTCAGTAATATTTTTAAATTAAAAATATTAAATATCTATATAGTAACAGCAAATTTACGACAATTAGGGGACAACGGGGCAATTTGAGACACACTTCTGTGTTTTAATTTTGAGTCCTATCAATTCTAAGATAAGTCTTTAAGTGTTAAATATTTTAATTGGCTTTTAAAAACTCATTCATGGCTTTCGCTAAAGATCTATTATTTTAAGTTGTCAAAATTCTGTCAAAATGTTAAACCATACTTTCTTTCAATTTCAAAGCTGTTTGGGAGGACATTTTAAACATTTTAAATCTTCATAAACACAAAAAAAATTGGAGGAAAAATTGAAGTAGATTCATTAGCCTTTAGTTAAGAATCGTAAATCATTTATTTTGACACTAAATTAGGTTTATTTTTAAATTCCGAATTGAGAAAATTATTCCACGTTTCCGAAAAGTGAGTAAATAATTAATTGGTGGACAGACAAGGAGAGGCTGATTCTCCAAACATAAAGTTAATGAAACTCTATTTGCACAAAATGTCGTCAATATTTGAAATTCAAACGCAATTTCGAATTTTCTAAGTAAAATTCTCGCACAAGGTGAGGAAAATTTACAGATTATGTTGGATTTGGTGTTTATTTTTTTAGGTCTGTCATGACCGAAAACCTACACGGTGAAACAACTGTCACTAACTCACAACTACTTAAATAAAAATAAATAAATAACATAACACAAATCTGTAATCTACACTCTTTTAAAACATTTTTGAATGCAATTCCTCTTAACAAACCTGGCTATCAATATCAAAGGTCCCGTCAGCTTGTGCTCGAAACACAGTGCTAGCTAATACATATGTCCCTAACCTGGAGGCCTTCGGGATATAGTAGTGCATGAGGTGAAGAACCAGCTTTTTAAAACATAATAAAACATTTACCAGCTCAATGTAGAAGACACATACGAAGGGTCAAAAGCTTTGGAGAAAAATTTATTTTTTTTACTATTGAGAAAAAGAAGCTGCCTTTGAGAGTTTGCCTTTCGGCATATTTTCGAATTTTCAGTACTTCGAAATTCGAACATTAAGTATTTTTTGGCTTTCCAAATAGATCTTCAAATTTTTCAAACTCCACTTGTAAATTGTAAGAATCTGCCATTTTGTTCCTAATAAGGGAAACTGGGGCACCAAAGAATACAGGGCAGCACCGAACACTGTGAGTTTTTAATTAGGTATTAGACTTCAGAGGACCAGACCTTTATGAATTCATAGATACTACAGGGATGTTTGTCCATTGTAGAAATGGTTGTCATAATCCAAGTATACTTTAGAAATAAAATCAATATTCAGTTTAACCCCATGTTCGGTGGTGCCCCAGTTTACCCTATCCCTTATGTGGAGAAGGGTAGCTCACAAAAGGGGATGATTGACACGCATTTTGTCGAAGTACTAGCTTCAGCCCCGCGTGCATTGCTTCTCCATGAACAATCTTATTCCAGGATTGGCTACTTAAGTCTTTTAACCCTTTATAGACGAGAGAGTCAAAAATTGGGGGCAACAAAAATCGTTTTTCTGATTTTTTAGATCGAATCATAGCTGTATAAGTCCGTAGGAAAAAAATGTTTTTGGGTCACCGGTGACCCAATCGTCCTTAAGGGGTTAAGTGGGTTAAGTACTCTCTCCAAAATCGTTTTGTAAAAAGCAATTCATTATCAGGAAAGCTTAGCGGTCTTCAGGATACTTCTCAATCCTAATACCGTTTTAGTAATAGCCTTCGTGAATCTCCTTCAATCCTATCCCTTTAATGTACGTAACATTTTTTTTTTTCAGGAAATGAATAACTTAAGACTAGCTACTAATATGTCGCCAATAGGGTAAGATGGGATAATTCGGAATCATGTCAATTTTAGAATTTTGAGGTTTTCTCACTGTTTCAGATGGTCAAAGAGGAAAATAAAACCACGAAGAAGTACGAGACTTTACATTTAAGTTTAAAAATGGCGAATTTTTAAGTTCTCATATTGAAAAATGATTTTAATTATTTTTTATACTTCCATTTTTTTTTTAAGCAAAACCCTTTTGGGAATAAAAACTACATTACTCATACGTAATATTTTTCAATAGACTGATTATTATTAATCTTTATGATTGTTAGGAAAATTACATAAAGATTTGGGCTATTTTTGTCCCTATCGCACGTAGAGGTAAAAAATGCACCGAATAAGACTCTGTTGAACTTTCCAAAGTTAGATGTAAAACGTTTCACAAATTTTGTTTATCGGTTTAATTTTTATTGTTGATTTTCGGTCCGTCAAAAATGACTCGTCGTTAAAGGGTTAAAGTAATATTCGAAGCCAAAGTGTGTATGAAGTCTGAAAACCTTCCTCTATTTCCAATGAAAACATATCAATTGAAAATTTTTCACATATAAAAGCATTTTACCACGAAATCAACTTTAATAAAATGGTTTAACATGTAAAAGTTCTGTAAAAGTTCTGCTCACAAACCTCTTAGGTATTATGGAAGCCAGTGATTTATGATAAATTGAATGAGACGTTGGCCTGTGTTGTGTTCTTTTACGATATATTCTTCTTCTACAAAAAAAAGAAGAACTTTAATCACGTTTAGAAAGAAGTTGTTATTTTCAATAACAAAAACAGCAGTGAGAAATGCTTGAGAATAAAATCGAATGAATTCTACAATAAAATGAACAAAAATTTGATCTTTGTATAATTTATAATAGATCAAATGAAAAAAATTGCGATAACCCAATTTTTATAAACAATATGGATTAGGTGTTGAAAGCAACTTGATTGGCAGATCAGCAAGACAATATGAAAGTCCGATAGAGCTTCATGCTCAAAAATTTTGACTTCCTCAATTGCTCTTTTATAAGAAGAGAAATTCTATCGCAATTGGACGTCCAGTGTGCTGATTTATTTTTGTATCACGAGAACATAGCGTATATGCTTCCAACTGAGACAAAAAAAAAGAAGTAGTAGGTAGAGCAAAAGTCCATGGAAAGAATTTAGAGCATTTTTCTCAACCCCTCCTACATTTGATGAGGCAAATGATTAATGAAGCACCAAATGGCTTCTTTATCTTCCAACCTGAATCTTATATTCTGTGTGGACCTGAACTCTTGACGCACTGCTCGTGTTTAACGATAATGGCTTAATAATTTGGTGCGTTGCCCATGAAGCTTAAACCTAAAAATATTACAACACTTTGCTCTATAAGTTCTCATTGCAAATAGCAATGTACCCCATTATCGGATATTAGCCGAAATGATTTTTAGAGACTCTGGTGGAAAGGTATAACATTGGTTTTTAAAGCTCAGCATTGTTCTATTGTCTTTGCTGAGATCGCTGGCGGCTTTTCCATTTGGGTAAAATATTTCCCGAGGCGAAAAACACCGCGCGGAGTGGATCAAAATGTACACTTTGGTGGCTTTTGGGGGTGGACTGACGCATTTTGTGTTTCGGAATATTGGAGCGGAATCTATAAATTGACTCCATTCCAAGTTAAATTTATGGCTGGTATTAAGAAAAATGTTCAACATTGAGCATTTGTTAAGGCAAATACCGCAAATGTTTCATTGATTTAAACCCAACAACACCGCAGTGATTCTGGTTAAACCAATGAGGTATAATATTAACTGTAACTCCCAATAATTATTTATCCCAGCAATTATAATTCCATTTTGGCGAACGATTAATATGGCGAATAAATTAAGCCTTGGTGTACACTTTTACGAAGAATCAATTACTTTCCAACTGATTGGTGAATGTTAGTATAAAATATTTTATTAATTAGCTGGGCGATTTTCCAATAATTTCACCTCTATCTAACTTCTAATGAAATTAGAAACGCCACAGTAAATTCTACGAGATGGTTCATTTAAAAAGCGTTAAATGACAATTTCAAAATGACATTAGATTGCCATTTAATTATTTTTATTGTTGGGAGTTAATTGTGTGAAGCAGAAGTGATCTTTTAACTGAGCTATCAAATGACACTGATTCTGATCAAAACACGCATAGATTGCCTATGTCACTTCATTAGGAGAATTTATCTTCAGCATAAATCACCAGAGAAATCCCGCACGTGAATGCGTTGATGTTAGAGTTGAACAAGTTATCAAGGCAATACCAATCCTTCTCTATAAATTATTCCCAATTATTCCTCAAAATTGTCTTTCGTTTTTATTTTTAATATATAAAATATTTTTAATACCAAGCATTGTGCTTCAGAAAGAATTTGCAAGAATATCGACCAATACCACAATTAATAAAAATCCAATTAAACTTCTGGTGGTAGATCAATAAAAAGTTCATTCTTTAAAATTCCGCACTAAATATTGCATTATATTTTTATTCATCGACAACTTTTGCGCAACCCAATAAAAATCACTTCATGATTTTTAATTGCTCATGTATAATAAATTATTCAAAAGACACTTTATGGCAAATAATGATCGTAAAATTCTTTTTTTCAATGAAAATTGTGAAAATATTCTTCAATATTTTTCCAATTATAATTCTTTTCATATTTTATACTTTCAGAGTTATGGATGTCGTTTTCTTTTGTACTGTGAATTTTTGAAATAAATAGAATTTTATGGGATTATAGAGATCGGGTTCGTTTCTGTTTGAAGCATTGAAGTCTTTTGATTTTCTACTGAATTATTTGTTCTTGTTGGAAATTGCCAAATAAATTCCCAATAAATCCTAATAAAATTCTATTAGGCAATGGAAATAAGCTCATTTTTATCTCACCCAGTTTCTTATCTCAAATTTTGAAAAAGAAAATTAATTAAATGTAAGCTTGTCGTTTATAATCTGTAACTCTATACGCAACGATTTAAAAAAAAAACTATTTTTATAACAAGGTTCTCATGATACTTTTCCAATTTCTTATGATCAATGATTTACGAAAATTATTAGAGGAGAATGGGGCAGTTTCGCCGACGATTTGTGTTGTATATTTTCAGAAAGCCTATACCAAAGAGACTCTCATCAGACTTAGTTTGAAAATTGTTCATATTTGTTTAGCAAATAAATCTTTATAAAAAAGTTCAATTACGTGGAGTACCTAGCACACCCCCCAAGAAGCAAAATAGCTGCCTTATAGAACCAAGTATTAGACAAGTCTTTTAGTGCACTTTTAAAAGACTTAAAGTGAAAATTTTCTGTTGGAATTTCTATAGCAGCTCTTAAGATCCTTAAGAGTGCGCCACTTTACTTATAGTAATCTCAGTGATGGAAGCAAGAGCGTTATAAGTAAATAAATAGATTTTTGGTTCTATAGTGCCTTACTTAGGGAATTCTACAAGACTATTTTAAGAAAAAAATGCTGTTTGGGCCTCCCATAGCATTTGATTCAAAACTGTTTTGCGCCAGGAATGTGGGCAAATCATTTTTGCAATTTTTAGTAAATAAACGACTATATCTTCAATTCTACTGAACGTACTGGCCTTCAACTCAACTGCGAGTATACTTTACTACAGCCTTAAAATTGCCGACAACCCTTTAGAATAGGCGAAGTTCGTAAAACCGACACCAGAGGCGCTGTAGTTCAAAATGTGTCAAAAAGAACGATATATAGCATTTTTAAGCAACTTTAAACGAAGATCAGTATTGTGTCTTAATCGATAAAAAATGCTTTTTTTTAACATTTTACATGCAAGAATAGGTAAAAATGTTAAAAATACGTTAAAAAAAAATATTAAAATTTAAAAAAATAGGCATTTTGGGAGCTTTTTTTAAGTTCTAAATAATATTGCATATTATGTTGCGCGCATTCTATGGAATTATAATTCGGCAAACTCACATCAGGGTTAAAATTGTTTTTTTTACGATTTTGACTTATTAGATCATATTAAAGTCAAGAAACTTAAAGAAATGTTTGATATTTCTATTTATTCTGATTTAAATCAATAGGTATAACGTAGCTGCACAATCAGATTGAAAAGCTAAATTATATCACGATAAGGTTCAATTTTATTTAAAAATAAGTGAAAAATCCCAATTTCAAAGGTGCCCCACTTCCCCCTATAGTGCTATAGATTGCCCCTGATAAATCTTTATTTATGTTAAAAATATCAGGATGCGAAGAATTTCTTTTTCATAACACTGATGAAAGTAAAGAAATTTCATAAAAAAATGTTTAACATTGAAGCAAAATTAAAAAAAAATAATATCATATATGGAATGTTTTGAGATTTAGCATTCCTAAATTTATATTTTAGACAAATCTAACGTAAAAAAGCAGATTTTTCTGCAACGGCTTATACAACCTATGAAGGAGGATTTCCACCGTTTGCCTCTGGAGGTTGGTCACCAACGCTAAGACGGCGGTGTACGCAACAGAATGAAAAGTAATCACTTTTTCTGTAAGCATTTGTCGATGAATGAACATCTTACTTTTTATTTATCTATTAATGGCTGTACGTACATTGTAAATATGTTGAAGAGCGAATAAATAAAAATAATAATAATATTCTTGTTGCTTCATACTTTCAATATTGAAAAAAATGTAAAATGCTTTTTTTATTAAATTAAATAAATAATTAATTTTCCATTTTTTACATTTTAATTTTACACGTAAAAATTATAGCATGGAAAGAAAACTTCTTTTTAATATGTAAAGAATTATGTAAAATATAAAAAAATTGCCCAACCTTGACGAGGATACAGTGGGTGTCAATAGTGTGTTGCCTAATCTATATTAGAGAAACTAAGTGAAAAAAAAAGATAGAAAAATTTAAAATTCCAAATTGTTCTAAGGTTAAGTTTTTCCGTTGGTTTTACGGACTTTCGAGGTTCTAAAAAATTGTTGATAAATTCAAAATCTTCGACTGTCTCTCAGTAAGGATTAAAAAACAGCCATAATGGTTTAGCCTAGATCACGGGAGCAAAAAGCAAAGTAAAATCAAAATGATAAGCATTTTTTGTAATTCATTAAAATCAAGCAATAAAAAAACCAACCTAAGAACCCAGACACAAAATCACTATTGTATAATGATTTTTTTTTAAATATAGCAGAGTAAAAGTTAAGCAATTGTGCAAATACAATTGTAGAAATAGAACAATTAAATTTCCTTTCTTTAAATATGCCGCACATTGAATGCTTATAAAAGAAAAAAAAGGGAATGATATGGCTATTGCATTCCATCTGAAATCGTAGAGTTGTAAATTAAATTTTATTTCTAATTGTGAGCTAAAAGCCACACAAATTGATTTACCTGAGATTCACCTGTGCTAATTGATCGCTTTCGCGTAAAAGCACAGCGTCCTAGCGGAGGTTCTCTCTATATTTGTTCGGTTTTGATTTTTTGTTGAGAGCAAACAAGTGTCAATAGTGCACACAAGTCAACATCATTAGAGTTTGCAAGAATCACCCAGAAAGCCGGTTGTTAATTGATTCCTGCACAAGAGACACGATCGTGTGGCTCGAGAGTAGTTTTCATCTCATCAACAACCGCGATGCAACTTCAACGTACTATTTCAAACTCTCGTCTCATGCTCTTTTTGCATTTATTTTTCCTTCTTGCTCAAGTTAGGATGAGGAAAATATGTAATTTTAAGCAAAATTTCATAATTTTCAATCTGGGAATATTAAATTGACAAAAAAATTAAAATTTGGTTTAATAGCAAATTTATTTAAATTCCTACAACAAAATTTCTGATTCATTGCCAGAATTCAATGATTCTTTCTCTCTTAGGCTGCAAGATAATTAAATTCTTCTTAAAATGCATAGCATACAAATTTAGAAGAATTTTTTTTTTATTCTGAAAACGTTTATTTTGTCAACGAGTAACGATTCCGGTTTGTGTCAGAGGACAGACGCTTTGGAGGATTTGACTAATAATAGGGGACGCCGGGGTTTTCAAGGCATCTTTCTTTTTGACTTAAAAAAAAACACAGTGCATAGGGGAGAACCGGGATGATGAGACACTTTTTTATTTACTGACTTAAGGCATTCAATAGAACATTCAGTATCCGCCAAAAGTTTCTTGACGAAGTTATGTTACAAAAAATGGTAAAAAAAAGAGATATTTTTCTTTTTGCAAATGAATTGCCTGTAGTCCATAGATGTTATTTATGCATTTCAAAAAAAAAAATTATTTTATTTCATATCAAAAATAATTTTTTTCCAAAAGTTAATCATTTTTTATCGGCCAAAAGTTTCTTTACACATTTGAAAAAGATATTCAAATGGTCAAATACGTGCATCCAACATTATTTTATGTAAAAAAGTCATTTTTATCATTTTTTCCACCTGATTTCTCGAACATAACTTTGTCAAGAAACTTTTGGCCAACACTGTAGGTGATATTTGAAACTATATTCGAATATTGTATCTGACGTAGTTGTATATTCTCTTCAGTTTCTTCCGGTGTTCGTCAGAGGATTATCTTCTTCTCAAACCAAAAAGACTATTTTTTTCTCCAATGCTTTCAACCCTCGGTGTGGGTCTTTCTCAGTGGGTCAAAGATTGTAATTGAGTTTGTAATGAATTAAATGAATTTCCTAAATTGAGTTTGTAATGAATTAATGTAAAGAATATAAATTCCGTGTTTGACAGCGGTGCCCTACAACCCTGTATAGTTATTTTTTTCCTTTAAAAAAGTCATCCTAATTTGCAAGGAGCTAATTTCAAAATATCAAGCATTTCTAGTACATTGACTGAAAGGGTTAAGATCCTAAGGCTGACTTGAAAACACTTACAATAGTTATATTTCAATTATTTTAAACAAAACTATTTCTATAATAAATGTCCCCAGTCTCCCCTATAGCATGAACTCCTTCAAAGTGTCACGCAAAAGAATGACCGCGAAGGCGGATAGAATTGTCGTGCAACAAAACGATCGTTACAAAATCAGCTCGGTCAATTACTGTTGGAGGTATTCAAGAGCAGTTCTCCATAAATTTCCTGCTCATTCTTCGCAAGCCCACATTCCATTTTCGCCCTATTTTTTGATTAAATAATAAATGCGAATTTAATAAGAATCTCTTGTTTTTTTTTCTAGTTCTGGGGCACAGATAAGGATCCCAATCGATTGGATCCAGCCATTTTTGAAGACCTCAATCGATTCTATTGGAATCAACAAGGCAACAATATGTCCAGCACGTCGAATTCCATCACAAACACTGACGGACAAGTTAGTAAATATTTTCTAAATTAAATCCATAAGGGAAGAGTTCCTGGCTTCGCACACATTCTAGCTTCGTGCACTTCATATTTATCCGATATACCTTTAATAAATTCAGATTCAATAAAGGAATATGGGAAAAATATGAAGTGTTCAAAGCCAGAGAAAGTGTGCGAAGCCTGAAAGCCTTCTCCTACTTTAGTAATAGAGGAATAGGAGATCAATTCAGTGATACTTTTAAAAGGATTTCTCCAGTACAATGTGATAAACTTTCTTGCAGATTTACACCTTAACAGTATTAAATAATTCGGAATCTTGGCTGCGAAAGGAATCCACACAGGATCCACCACCCACCCAGCCACTGGATCTGGACACCCTCCTTGGTAGTTTTCCGGGATACATTAAATCCGAATATTCGTATGAAGATAGTGGTTTTGGAACCGAAAAGACAGACGATCTCCTCCTCCAGCAGCCCACACAGCCATCGGTCTCTGGTTCAGTTACCGTGAATAGTACAAATGGGGGCAATAGCGTCGTGACGGCGGCCTTCCAGAATAACAACAACGACTGGCAGATGGCTGATCACAACAACACAGAACAGGTGAGTTTATACTAAATTAACTCATCAGCAGCATTATGCAGGCAGATTTGCCATCAAATTGAGAATTAAAGCCAGAGAGATGAAATATTATGCAAGTGAAACTAATAGATTTGCAAAATCTCTTCGTGTTTGCATGGTGAAATAATTAATAGCAAATGTGGAAAGTTATTTGAGATATCTAGGTGCTTATCCTACTTTTGATCCTATACGCAAATTTCTTTTCTATTTATAAATCTCTCAGTAAATTTGCTTAAGAATTTTGCAAAGCAACACAAAAAGCTTGTCAATGAAGAAAGATTGACAAAAAATATTTCATACAAGCAATTTTAAAGGGGTGTTGACCTCTGGGGGCAAATTCTCCTATTCGGGAATTTCTCGCGTGAGTACAAAAATCGAGAAATGCACAATACTTTAGAGTGGTCGACTCGATTTTTCCTTAGTAAACTTTGAGTGTTTCTCGATTTTTGTACTCACGTGAGAAATTCCCGAATAGCAGAATTTGCCCCCTGGTCAAACCTAAGCAAAAGGTGGCTGAAGTATATAGTAAGGTGGGGTAACTAGATCGTTTTGATACTTAAACGCTTGTTTTTGGACTGATGAAATTCTTTTTTACTTCTTCTAAATCAAATTTTTAAACCGGTCAATTTTGGTTAACCGGTAAAATTGCAAATATGTTTAAAAATATGACCTTTAAACCAATAAGTTTTATCCATGCTAAGTTCTGAAATAATTTTGGGGTTCTTAAACATGTAAACTTCCGAAAATTTGATGTTGCAAATTTTTCGATTTGATTCTGAAATAATTTCCGAAGAACGAGAGTTGATATCTCTTATCGTTTGACCACTAGCTCGGTAAAAAATTGTCAGACAAATAAAAATAAAATTTACAGAAAGATACCGATTCATTGTCGATTGGTACCAATGCAACCGGATTGGAATCAAGATCTTTCCAAAAAATCCTAATTTAAGTAAATCAGTTGACAACTGGACTCTCCAAAATGGGTCTATCTACCTATGAGCGAAAATTTTTCGGTCATAAGAATGTATGGATGGGTTCTGTATTTAGTTGGGCTAAATCGACCACTCAAAATATAAGTCGAGCAACCCGATTTTATACAAAAATCGTTTTATTCGCTTTTTGGATACTTCTTTATACTCTACCTTCCTGTGAATATTATACTTGGAAGATAATTATTTTCAAAGTCATAGAGATTTTAAATCTCAAAAATCGCTCTCCTGTAAAATTTGCCTACTGATAGTTGTTGGTTTCTTATTCTGAGCGGTCGAAATTACATTACGTTATAGCCCAGTTATGACAAATTTTCATTTTATGATTCCTAAGTAGTAGTTGGTTAGCATCAAATGGCCATTGCAAAGAGCTTTTATAAAGCTCTCAGTGATTGATATGAATCGTATTTTTGAGTAGTTTTCACGAATTTACGCAATAAAAATCTTGAAATTTGTCATATGACTTTCGCATATTGGTACTGAATTCCCAAATAGGAACTTCTTTTTTTCCATTTTTCCACTGGAAAATTGTCCAATTATGTTCGCATCTTGGGGTTCCGAACTGACTCATTTACTCTCAATTTTATGAAAATACTATGAATATTTGAGGTAATTTATATTAATTACCCTAATGTTGCTTCATTTATTCCAATTTTGCTCTAAAATTTTCTACATTTTTTATCGGTTTAGAACGTTTAGAAAGTTTTCCGGACTAGCTTTAAAATTAAATAAATTTTAAAGGAGTTTAAAATTTACTTTTCAGCTTCGTTAAGCGATCTTCAGACTAGAGGTTTAGCCCAGTTCCCGAAGATCGCAAAAACCTAAATAGCAAGCAATTATTGTTTCAATCCTTAATTAAATTTATCCAAAAAATCGTGATTAATAAGAAATTACAGCAATTAAGCTATATAGCTAAAAGCTTTAGGTCTGAAGCGCGTTTTATTGTTAGAAGTTTTAAGTCTTAAAGGTTAAAGAAAATGACATTTTAAAATAAAAAAACATTATTATAGAATATGAACCAACCGTGAAGGATAGATTTAAAGATTTTACACGTAAAGATTTATATCAAAATTAGGAGATATTATTAATAAAATAACATTACTTACGATTTACAATAAAGATAAACATTTTTTTTATTGAAAATTTGCAAAAGAAACCGAAAAAATATCAAAAAATCGGATAAACAAAAAATAACGTGTAGGGGAAACTGGGGCACCACCAAACACGGCGTAGCACCAAACAATGCAATTTTTTAATATTCGACTTCAGAGAACAAGACTTATAGAAATTTTTACGCATTATAGGGATGCTTGTCCACCGAAGAAATGGTCGAGATAGGCCAAATAGTTTAGAAGTAAAAATTAGTGTTTGGTGCTACCCCGTGTTTGGTGGTGCCCCAGTTTCCCCTAGATGAAGGTAGGTTTACATTGAAAATACAGTAGAGTCTCTCAAATCTGAATCTCTCAAATTCGAACGCCGTTTGGATTCAAAATGTCAATTGTGAGGTTATGTTAGAAAGTTCGTATTCTTGGTGAATGAAAATCACATTTATGTGCTTCTTCCTGTATGTTTACATACATTATAATCGTATAAAATGAAAAGGAAGTATGTTACCACTAAAACTTGCGAGAAAGTACGAGAATTTGATTCAAAATACAATTTAATCTCACACAAATTTCGTTAGTTTTGAAAAATTCGTTCGAATTTGGGAGGTGAGAAATGTCAAAAATACCCCCCGAGCGTTCGAATTTGGGAGACTCTACTGTACTATTTTTTTGCATATTTACTAAGGAAGCTGATCTTAAACGTAATGTAACTTTGATGGATCTAAATTAAATTATGGCTAGATCTAGCTTCCTTTTGAAATATGCGAAAATATAATATTTTCAAAGTAACCCGTCCTCTCCCTACTGCAACTACTTGTGGTAAAAAATTTGTTTTTAGATTTAAGATGAATGAATTTAAAAAATTTTAAAGTTTAATACCGTTTTCACTAAGTAAGAAATTATATGATCCCATTTGGCGTTGCGAAGAAACCAATTTCAGTTAGATTCCAAATTGCCCCAATATTCCCTAATTGAATGAGATTTCGTAATTCTAATTCGAATCAAACAATTTCAATTACAGCACTTGTCTTTTAGTAGAATCCTAATGTTTTCTTGATTTTTATCCCAAAAATTGAGGCCAATTTAGGAAAATTGTTCGCAAGATGCTTTTTCTAAATGACAAAATCACAAAGGCTCTAATTTTGCTAATAACTGATGAAAGTTTTTTTTAGCTGATGCAATTATCGTTATAGTCACGTGCTCAAAAGTTTATTAAATCAGTGTGGGCCAAGAAAATAATTTTGCAACCTAAAGTGAAAGTTAAGATGAGCAAATTCGAAATTTTAGTTCTTTGCAATTCAAATGAAATACTTATCAAGTTGCGTGCAACTTTTAAGCCATATTTTATGAAATAAATATTTTCTTGAGGTAATTCAAGATATTTCAAGATATTTTGAATTATTGCAGGATTCTCCGGAATCACTACTGCGCAGTGCGCTCCAGGGAAAAGGCTACGCTAAGGGGCTGCAAGTCCAAAATGGCATCACAATAATTCAGGCTGGGAACGTGGCAAAGAGCGATGAAGAGCTCCGGAGAGCGCTCTTTTCACCTGATCAGGTGATGTGTGAATAAAATTCATTAAGATTTTTTTTTAAAAAATTCAGGGTATAACTGATTTTTTTGTTGTACAGGAAGCGATTGGTTTTGCTGATTCAACGCTCACGAATCCCCTGTTCGAAGATTCCACCGTGAGTTCGCCACAGCAACAGAGTGGACAGAGTTCATCGGGAGGTGGTCAGGTGGTGGATGATATGTTCCTCACACTCGACTCTGCCTTCACGGATGACTTCGAGAAACTAAAGCGGATTGCATCGGAAGTGCAACAGTTTTGCACGACAACGGACAATTTTTCCGAAGTTATAATTGCCACCAATACTGCCATTCCACCTGGCTCGGGTGTTTCCAAAGCGCGCCCCGGTGTCGTCGAGGTGTCCACCACGAGTCAGGCTCCATCTACAACAACAACCAGCCCCGCAAAATCAACAAAAAAGTACAAACGCCTCTCGAGTGGCGCCCCATCGAGTTCAACGGGCAGCCTAAATGCCGCCACCTCGAGTCCACCGGCGTGCAATGGGCAGCGGAAGGAGCGCAGCCTCCACTACTGTACCATCTGTTCCAAGGGCTTCAAGGATAAGTACTCTGTCAATGTGCATATCCGTACCCACACCGGCGAGAAGCCATTTGCGTGCTCACTGTGTGGGAAGAGTTTTCGCCAGAAGGCTCACCTGGCCAAGCACTACCAGACACATCTTGCGCAGAAGAACACCGGAGGTGTCGTGAAGAATTCCAAGGCCGCTGCTGCGGCAGCCGCTGCAGCTGCAGCTGCAGCAGCCCAGCAACAGGGCCTCTCCTCAACACCCACCAACGGCGCCCCCATCAGATAAGTCCCCGACTCACTCGATCCCTGCCCCATTTGCGGACAAGACCCTAGTGCATTTTAACCGAAAGAACTGCCTGTGATTCCTGTAGGCAGTTTCCTTACCCGATGCATTTTAGCATGAATGAGATTCTACATGGAACTTGTTGAAATTAATATTGGCCTTTTTGGGGATTTTTATGAGATTTATTGAAGAAGCATTTCCAACAAATATTTTCCAAATAACATTTTTCCAATTCGACCTGCTCATAGCTAGAGTTCGATTCTCAAAAAGTGTCTCAGCTAAAAAGCAAATGGGTGTAAACACAAGTAGATTTTGGTTCTCCAATAGTGTCTTGGATAAAAGGTACAGTGCTCGCTTCGTAATCCGGATGATTGGGAGACAATATGACAGATGTCCGGTTCGTAATCCGGATGGATTTTTTGAATTTGTTCAACGTCTCGAAAATATAATACAAGTTTTTTTTGTAGAAGTAGAATAAAAGTTTTAAAGAAGATCAAAAAGACATAATTATAGAATTCTATACTATTGTACTTAATTTATTAAACAAAAACATCACAGGATAATTCATTTTCATTGCTGAACACACATGCATACATAACCTCAAAATGATTTTAAATGTAACCGTCGATAACTCGTCCGGATTACGCCGATCCGGATTAGAGAGCAGGCACTGTAAATGGAACTCTATTTGCACAAAAAGTCGTTGATGTTCGAAGAATTCAAATTTAATTTCGAATTTTCATACTATATTTTCGAACAAGGTGGGGAAAATTTATAATATATCACACTAGAAAGCTGGCAAAAGATTTACTCAGTGATTATGGAGTGATTAAATAATGAGACAAGAACAGTAAGAATCGCTGTTTTTTTCCTCACAAAAACGTGAAGACCGACACATTTTGACACTTGAACACTTCGAAATTCGAAGAGGATGTACAGTAGAGTCCCGCTATAGGCCATCGCTCTATAGTCCACAATTTATCGACCGTTGATTTCAAATCACTGAGGTTATGTTTTTTAGTACGCGACATGCAATGTTGCCATAATTATTTTAATATTTTTGGCAAACTTTATTGATTAGTTGTGATAATTGTGATCCATAATGAAGAGAGCAAGGACAAGTACCACAATCGCAAAGAAAGTGGAAGCCGTCGAGCAATTTCAATACTAAAAGTCGTTGATAATTTTAAAAAAATTACATGGACTATACAAGTGTCAAATCTGGAACCAAATATGGACTATAGCGAGACTCTACTGTACCTTAGTCACCTTGCGGAATTATCAAGAAGTAAGAAAGTCTCTTTTTTGGATTTTCAAATAGATTTTAGAATTTTGCAATGTCTACTTGTGGATGGTAAGTATAAGTTGATGTTTCGAAAATTCAAACTGAATTTCGAAATTTCAAACTTCAAGAAGCTGTTAAGAGAGTTACTCCGTGATTATAAAAGGATTTGATTAGACAGGAATATTAGAAGCCTATTTGATTTTTCCCACAAAAAAGTAAAGACTGACAAATGTTACCACTTGCATTATTTCGAAATTCGAACAGAAAATTATTCAGCCATCATGCGATCTAAAAGAAAAATAAAAATCTCTGTTTTCTGGCTTTTGGAGTCGATATTCGAATATCTTCTCTTTGGTTTCCGAAACCGAAATACAGGGGATGCCGGAATGATGTATATCGGGATTATGTAAAAACGCTTATACATATTTGCCTATCATTATAGGAGCTAATTTTGGAAATCATTTTAGAAATACCCCTAAATGTATGGATTTTTGAGACGGTAAAGTCAGCAAAGAGTTCGGCAAAGTGTGTTCGCTGGGATTTTTGTCTTAGCTTTTGAAATCGATATTCGAACGTGACTTCTTAGAATTTAAAACTAATATGTCTTCTCTGGTTTTCGAAACCGATTTTTGAATTTTTTTATTCTTTTGATTCTTGGCCTTCTAAATAGTTCTTCAAGTGTTACTTCTTTGGCTTTCGAAACCGATCTTCGAATGTCTGTCCTTGGCTTTTGTTAACGATCTTGGACGTTTTAACGTGGACCTTCGAAACCGATGTTCAAATGTGTTTTCTTATGCTATTGAATCCGAACTTTGAATTTTTTATTTAGGCTTTCGAAACCGATCAGTCAATGTTTTTCGGTGACTTTCAAAATTGATCATTGAATACCTTTTCTTATGGCACTAGCGCACCTTAACAATTGAGTGAAATTCAATCGATTGAAATTTTCGCTTGCTGTCAAATGAAAATTAAAATTGAAATTGAAATTCCAATTTTCATTTGACAGAACGAGACAAATATATCTTATTTTAGTTTGAAAGAGTAAGAAGTAAAATTTGAATCGATTGAATTTCACTATATTGATTGGCCATTAGCTTTTGAAACTGATCTTCGAACGTTTTTTCCTAAAAATTTGAAACTAAAATTTCGAATGTTTTTTTCTCTGATTTTCAAAACCGATCTTCGAATGTTTTGTTTTTATTTTTCAAAGCCGATCTTTGAACTATTGTCGTTGGCTTTCGAAATTGATCTTCGAATGTCTTTTCTGAATCTGTTCAGTAAAAACCTTTACAAAAGACAAAGCCACTCCAAAGCCCCATGGCAATACTATTCGAATATAAATCGGAAGTCTAAAGTGCAAGTTCACTGATTCATCGCTTTAGCGCTGACTGTTCTTACATTGCGGAGGGGAAACAACTCGCGAATCTACGACATCTACCTTGTGAATATCGCGAATATTGGAATTTTTTCGTGAATATTGCGAATATTTGCTGAATATTTCGTGAATATCGCGAATATTGCGAATATCGCCAATAATGCGAATATTGCGAATATTTTACGAATATGGCTTGCCAATCGTCAATAACAACAGTGCGTAAAAGTCTGCTGCAAAAAGTGATTTTTTATATAGTATAATGGAATTTCAGGATGGCAGAACGTTTGAATTTCAATTCCGTCCAAATAAATGTCCTTTTCATGAACTTATTCACTTTTGTGAAACTTGTCGGTTTAAATATTCGAACTTTGAATTCGTACAGTTTAAATCTGAACCCGGAATAAGCTCTTGTATCGGGAAATTTATCATACAGGCTTCAGACCTAATGCTTAGCCAAATGGCTTAACTTCTCTAACTAGTTATTGGTAAAGCTTTTTAGGAAAATTTTGATTTAGGATTAGATATTGAGTGTAAATGATCCATGAGATTTTCAAAAACTGAAAAAATTGATTACCATTTAGGAATTTGAAACTTCCGTGAACTGGGCTAGACATCTAGACTGAAGACCACTTTACTGAACATTAGGATTGAACGTCTTTTCATAAGCTTCTGAAACCGAAATTTGCATGTCTTGTTTTTGGTTTCGAAACCTATCTTCGAATATCATTTTTCTGGTTTTGAAAATCAATCTTTGATTGTCTTTTATTTGGTTTTCAAAACTGGTATTTTGAATATGTCTTCAATTTCGAATCCGATATTTCGCAACTGGTTTTCGAAACCGATCTTTGAATGGCTTGCCTTTGACTTTCGAAAGTGATCTTCGAATTTTGGGAAAACTTTAGCTATGAGTACTTGGATTTTAAGAAACAAAATGATTAATTTCGTTTTGCGATAATAAAATCGCGTTGCGTGCGATTCGAAAATTTGACGCTGCAATTGTTTATTAAGAAATTGCATGCAACTAAATTCGAATTTTTCCCTTACCCATTTTTATAACTTTTTTGAAGCACAACATTTTTAGAAATTTTTTTTCTTTTTTTAATTTTCTTCTGAAATTTTCAAATGTGATATATTTTGGGTGATGAAATTGTGTTATACACTAATTTTACAAAGGTTTTCTTTTCTAATTATCAAGCTTTCACGCTAAAGTATACGAAAAAAATTATTCTTGGTTAGTTTGTACGTAGGTTTAAAAAATAATTAACGGTTTCATTGAAAGAAAACTGAAAATATTGTGCTGAAAATATGAAGAAAACCATATTTTTGTAATTTTCTTGGAAATATTCTTCGAGAAACATCTTGAAATGATTGAGTTCCCAAAAACTGGCCAAATTATGCATTTGAAAAAATTATTTTTTGCAATTTAATCTATCGCCCTAACAATTTGTTTATAGAATGATGAAAAAGAAGTGCTGTGATCACTTAACACTGTCCAAGAAGATGAAGGAACATCACCTGTCCGCTCTTGCCATTTTTTTTGTTAAACAAGCAAATATCTCCATGTATTAAAAAAAATCTTAGGTAATGATTTTATAAAATTTGTAAACAGAGAGATTATTAGAAGAAAATAATTATTTTTTCACAAAATGTTGAATTAGATGAAAAAAAAACGTTAAGAAATGTTGCAATGTGATGAAATGTTTCTAAAAAAGAAAAGAAAGAAAGATAAGAAAAATCGCTTCCTACATTTTTTCAATTGCAATTTGCCTCTATATCACTTTTCATCCATTTTTTTCACACTCTGATGTATTAATTATTTAAAATTTTAGCAAAAACCATTTTTTTGCACAGTCGAATTCAGAACAAGTTTATAAATTGTATTAATGTTTCCTCTAATTATAAGATTTCTGTGTAATTAAGATGACAAATTTCTATAAAGGGAAAGCGGGGCTCAATTGGCCAGGGGAATGTTCTAGGTTATCGCAGAAGGGAAATTTAACAAAGTTCTATTAAAAAAAAGGAAGTAATATCCTCAATATGTTCACTGAAATCATTATCAGTGCAATAATCTTTTTCACAAATTGTTCATAAAGAAAAAAAGGCAACATTTCCTAGCTAATTTAGCCCCGCTCTCCCCTACACACCTTATATTTTTGATTTTTTTATATCTTCAAAATACTTTTGTTTTAGAATTACGTGTAAATCTCTCAATTAATTAATTTGATACAGTTTTCTAATTTAATTCCTTAAAAAAAAACCAATTTGATTACCACTAGAAATAGAGGCATAGTCACTATTTCTTCTATCAACATAGAAAGACAACGAGAGCAAGTTACAGAAAATACTTTTTATTGTACTCTTTAGAGTTTTTTTTAATTTAATTTCTATTAGTTTACTTTTATAGACCAATATTTTAGTTATTATTATGAGAAAAAAAAAGAAGAACAAATTATAGAAAAATTGTTAGGCAATAGCCGAGAAAATGTTAATTTTGTGTAAGTTATTTGTTTCTGAACTTTGTAAATTTACCCTCAAAAAAGCCACAAAAAATGTACCTCATCATTTGAATACTCCAAATTTCGAAATTATTTTTTATAAATTATTTTTTTACTGTTGCAACGAACAAGTGTTTTGCAAGTGTTATCCTTTTTTATTTTAAACCAGAAATTGTAGTTCATTTGAAGCGTTCAAATTTGCAGTTAAGGAAGTGTTTGGATTATCCGTCGCTTGAATCCGATATTGTCGTATGACCAGTTTGATCATTTTTGCGAGGATGCTTGAATTTATGAGTTGAGAAAAAAATCAAAAATTGGTATAATTTATTTTATTTCCATTGCTGTCCCTACCTTTCTTTTAGATTGAAAAAAAATTCATGAAATCAAAATGACACTGTACAATTGAGCAGTAATGGCTCCGGAACACCTTTAATGGCCCCTACACAGTAGGATCAATTTCTTTAAAAGAATCCATTTTAAAGAAAATTTTCTCTATCCTTGTAGGCAGAAACCTCAGATTTTTTTAAAGGCAATTTTTGACAAAAATTGTTTCTAGTGTGTAAACTAGACACCAGGTGTTATCACACTTTCACATTAAAATTTTAATGTGATTCACATTAATTGTCGCTTGTGAGCGTCCAGATATGTTACTTGTGTCTTTGAGTCACTTAATATTTGGGGTTTTTCTATTTATTGATAAAGAAGTGGACTTAGCCTGCAAAAATAAGTTTAAATTTACCTGAAGCATAAATATTTTTCACATTAAAAAATTAAAGAGAAAATCGCATTAATTTTTCGCATTAATGCTATAAATCAATTTATATCAAATTTTGCGGGCCAAGTCCACCTTTTTAATAACAAATAGATCAAATTTTGAATATAAAATGATTCAAACACACAAATTACACATTTGGACTCTCACCAGCGACAATTAATGTGAATCATATTAAAATTTTAATGTGCAATGTGATAACACAGACCAGGAAAATTTCATAAAATCAAAATTCACATTGATTTTTTTATTGTTTACACACACCAAATTCGATGGAGCTAAATTGAATTTGTTGTCATGTTTAAAAGAAGAAGAAGAGTGCGAAAGTATGAGACAGACATATGCAAAAAAGCGTGTGAGAAAGAAAGGGATTTGTATTTCGACTGCATGAAATTTTCCTGATCAAAAGGTGTCATCATTCACATCCCTTTCTCAAAAGTTTCGCTCTCTCCTTCTTCTTCTGAACATCACACCAAATTAAATTTAGTTTGGTTCAATTTTGAGTCTGAAAGAGCGAGAGAGACTTATCTTTTGAGAAAGAAATTGACGCAAATTTTGATTTCATGAAATTTTACTGACCTAAAAGGTGTGCCGGAATCATTAAATTTGTAAAATTATTTATACTAATTTTGACACATGTCAAATAAAAGTTTTTTTTCCATTTTCCCGGAATTTTCTTAGAAGTTAATATTATGAATTAGATTAGACGGATTAGACCCTTTTTTGTAAACATGTCGGTTTCTTATTGATCAAAAAATACCATTTTACTTACCAAATTGATTTCTTACTGCTCATTTCTTCAATTTTTCAATTAAACTTTCCATCTTAGATCACCTTTACTTTTAGACAAATTCAATTTAGATCTAAGTCCAAAAAAGTGTGGAAATTCCAATTTCATGATATTTTCTTGATCTGAATAATGTGCCAGAATAATAATAAATAAATCTGGTACACCTTTTGGATCAGAAAAATTTCATGAAATCGAAATTCATCAATTTTTGGACAATTTCGAACAGTCACTCAACTAAATAATCTTCTCACAATTTTTCTTAGTGATCGTGAAGTTCAAAGAAGTGTTTTCATCTTAGGGTGACCTTATACACTGGCGAACACTGGAAAAGTTCCTGCGCCAGTTCATCATCATTGATTAAATTTTTTGTTAAGCTTTCGAAACCAGTCTTTGAACGTCTTATCTGGCTTCAAAATCGATTTTCGAATATATTTCTTAGTTTTCGAAAATTAATTTTGAATATCTTGCCTTTGGCTTGCGAATACGGTCATTTAATGGCTTTTCATTGGCTTTCAAAATTAATCATTGAATGTTGTTTTTCTTAGGCATTCGAAACCGATCTTTGAATGTCTTTTCTTATGGCTCCGGCACACCTTTTAGATCAGCTAAATTTCATGAAGTCGAAGTTCGAATTTCTTTCTTTCTCACATGCTTTGAATATGTCTATCTCATTCTCTTGTACTCTTCTTCTTCTTTTAAACATCACTCCAAATTAAATTTAGTTCAATCGAATTTGGTATGCGAAAGAATGAGATAGTCATATGCAAAACATGTGAGAAAGAAAGGGATTCGAATTTCGACTTCATGAAATTTTCCTGATCTAAAAGGTGTGCTGGAGTCATTAACTTTTGAAACCGATCTTTGAACGTGTTTTTTAAGCTTTGTAAACCGAGGATTAAATATCTATGTTTTTGAATTTTGAACTTGATCTACGAATGTTTCGTCTTTGGTCTTCGAAAACCATAATTTAATGTCTTTACATTGACTTTCAAAATTGATCATTGAACGTCTTTTCTTTGGCTTTCGAATCCGATCTTTTTTCTTTCTTCAAAGTCGATTTTCGAACGTCTTTTCTTACCTCTTGAAACCGACCTTCGTAAGTCTTTTCTTGAGCTTTCGAAATGGAACTTTGAATGTCTTTCAAAATTGTTTATTGAATGTTTTTCCTTTGGCTTTCGAAACTGATCTTTGAACGTGTTATCTTTGGTTTTCGAAAACGGTTTTCGAATATCTTTTTTCTGGCTTTCAAAATCGATCTTTGAATATATCTTTTCTTAGCTTTTGAAGCCGATCTTTGAATGTATTATCTTAAGCTTTCGAAACCGAACTTTGAATGTCTTTCCTTTGACTTTTGAAACCGATTTTCGAACGTCTTTTCTTAAACTTTACAAATCGAATATTAAATGTCTTAGGGTCTTGACAGACCTTAGGATTAATCCGAGAGACGGCTTAGGGTAAATATATTCGAAATAATGGTTAAACCATATTTCTATCATTTTCCACTAAGCCGTCTTTCGGCCTAAGTCGTAAGTGCGTCGAGGGCCTTATCTTTGCCCTTTGAAATTGATTTTAAAATGTCTTTTCTTCGGCTTTCGAAACCAATCAGTAAATGTCCTTACATTGGCTTTCGGAATCAATACATATTAAACGTGTTTCTTTGGCTTCCGAAACTGATCTTCGAATACTTTTTCTTTGGGTTTTTGCCACAATAAACTGAAGACTAACAAATCGTCGATTGGGCCAACAACGCTACGCAACGATGCGTCGTTTGCAACGAGAAGTCACAATACAAAGTCAGCCCGATTGCTAATCTTTTCGACGAAATATTGACAATCGGGATATATCGAAATTCGGATAGAAAATACTTCAGCCTTCAGCCGATCTTCGTCCTTTCTATTGGGAAAATTCTGGTTGCAAACGCTCGGAATGAGCAGAAATTTCAAACTGTTGATACGACAATGAGGGACGGAAACTGATTATTTTCGAAATAAAAAAATCTTCAGATAAATTTTGACGGTAGAATCTGTAATGAAATATTTAGTAAGATGCAGTCGACTCTCGCTCAATCGGCTCTTTTTCAATCGGGCGAAAAATTTTGTTGACAATTTTCACGTTTAATTATGAAGCTAATTCGCTCAAATTCGGTGTAGTTCTTCCTATTTTATCGTGATTCTTTATAATTGAGCGCTTTTTGTGGAATTTACAGAGACTTTGACGCCCAAATCTATCGATAAACCGGATGACATTTTGCCCCAATGTCCTATTGAGAGAGAGTCTACTGTAAAATCTTTCGGTCTCTGCGGGATTTCCGATTGGCTGAATTTTGACAGCAGTAAAGTCTTCAAAGTTCCAGCCAATCACACAATGCGACGTCACTCAAATATTTTATTCAACCAAATATTTAATTCCATGTAAATCAACCTTCAAATGAACTTATAATTCTCCTTTCTAAATAATACTCCAAAGTATATATTTTTTCAAATATTTCGAATGATTTTACAAATATAATTTATTGATGTTTTCACAAAATTAAACAAGAGAAAAACCTGTCATAAAATCTTTTAAATAAGAAAAAAAAACGTATAATTATTAAATGTTATTAATTTATTTATCGGAAAAAGTTGCCAATATATTTTATATATCATTTGTGTATTAATAGTGTTTTATTTTTTTGTAAAGTTGAAACTTTTGTGTTAAGCATTTTTTTACTCGAATTTTTTTTTATTGAAATGATTTATTGAACGAAATAAAAAGTTCCCCCAAATGCATTGAACATTCCTGGTTTTCTTTTTTGTCTTAAGGTGTCTCTACACATTGAGCACAATTTTCGTCAAAAATTGCTTTTTTGAAGGAAATTGGCTGCAGTGTTTTAGGCAGAAACGTTAAAATTCTGTCAAAAATTGCTTTTTTGAAGGAAATTGGCTGCAGTGCTGTAGGCAGAAACGTTAAAATTCTGTCAAAAATTGCTTTTTTGAAGGAAATTGGCTGCAGTGCTGTAGGCAGAAACGTTAAAATTCTGTCAAAAATTGCTTTTTGAAGGAAATTGGCTGCAGTGCTGTAGGCAGAAACGTCAAATTTCTGTCAAAAACGCAATTTTTGACGAAAATTGCTCCCAATGTGTAGATGTAGACGCCTTTAGATGCCCCTCTTTACTGGTTTTGGGGCAAACATAATTTTGACAGATTTGCAGAGTTCCAGTTCAGTTCCCGGACGAACTGAGAGACATACGAAGATTTCCACATGAGTTGCTTCCGTCCATACTCCATGGCTAAGGAGGATTGTTGTCCTCAGTCTCCAATTGTTGACTTCTTCTCCTGATTCCGTGAGGATTCTCTTGACATCCCGGAGTCTCGGTACAACTGTATGAATATTTTGATCTGGGTATTTTACTCGAATCCGGAGATCTTGTCGTTGGAATTCCTGGAGGTTCTCGATGTCCGCGACAAGAGGAACTGCTGCAATTAAGCCCGCGGTGACTTTAACTTGATTCTCAAGAGATGCCGCGAAGCACGGTTCCAGGATTCTGGCTGTGCACATTCTAATGTCCACATTGACCCTGGGAGTGACCACTGGAGTTGCCGATTGGACAATTGGGAGGATTTCCCAGAATACTCTTCCGGGTTTTGGGTCACTAATAGCCGCCAGAGCTTGGAGAATTGAGGTGGAAAACTTATCTGCCGCAATCTCAGGATTATCCTGGAGAAAGACGCTGATGTCCGCAGCGATGTGCAGAAGGAGCTGACAAGGAGCCAGAGCGGATTGTGAACGATCCTTAACGACAATCACGAGATGCAGAGCACTCGCTCTCAAACTGATCTGTTTCACGAGGAGCCAATCATCTTTTGTGAGGTTTGAGAAGAGATTTTGCAGTTTCAGACACTTCCTCATTAGAAGATTCAACGATTCCCGGGATGGTGTCTTATTCTGCTTCGGGGCAATGCAGCTCTGAAGCTGATGGATAAGGAGCTGTGCTCCCAGGAACATTGCCGTAAAATTAGCCGTGCCCGAAAGTGCCGGATCAATTTCAGCCAGACGATCGAGATTTGTCTGAGCAGCTTCCAGGAGAGCCTGACGTGCCCTTGGGGCCGAATACGCAGCATCAATGTTGTTCAGGAGAGTCTCGAGGAATTGCTTAGACCCCGTAGCTCCTGTAATCTGCGTCTGATCAACCACAGTCCTCAGCATAAGATGCGGCACGAAATTGGGCATTGTATCCCTCAAATACCCATAATGCCGAATTGTGGTTTCCGGAAAGAGCGAAAGCATAGGAGGACGATGCTGTGCAGCATTGAACAACATAACCAGGATACAGACATAAGCAGGATCCTCAACATCCCGTTCTGCACTGTCAAAAAACGGATGATCCTGCAGAAGTTGCGGCGTCAGAGCCATACAGAGATCAGGATGCTTCTGACCAACTCTCTGCAAACACCCAAAAGCCGACTCCTTATCCTGCGGATACTTCGAAAGGACATCAAGAACCTTCTGCACCACCAACTTCAAACAAGCCTGAGTGGACACTTTGCAAGCTCCCAGCATCAAATGAAGCCCTTCCCGGACTTCCACGGAATAATCTTCCAAACTACTCAGCATCGTCTCCAGTTGATCCTCCCTCAGCGTAATATGCTTACTGATTTTCGTCAAGCTGTAAATTGCCTTGAGCCTAACACTCTCAATTTCATCATTGAACATATCAACCAAGAAATCCAGGGAAGTACTGGCAAAGGGAGGATGAATCAAAGCCAAACGACACATGGAATCAACCGACGCTGTTCTAACCTCAAGAAACTCATCTTCCAACCCATGAACCAGAGCCCCACAGGCTCCAGTTGCAATCAATGAAATCGAAGCTGCATTGAGGAATTCCTTGGGAGCATCATCAGCCCATTTTTTCCCCGATGACCATTCCCCACTCGTAAAATTCTCCAGATTCCTCTCATGCAGACTCTTCTTCCGCCTCAAATTACTCATTAGCTTCTTGTCCAGTGTCTGATTGAGAAATTCACTCCCAACAGCCGTCATTCCACCCAGAAGCTCAGCAGCTTGAGTCCTCACCTGCAAAGGGTATTCTCTTCAGAGAAGAAATTCTATACCCCAAAAGACCGCTTAAAACCGGTTCAGGGATTCCAAGACCTTTTCAACGAACCCAAAATTTCTTTATTCGGTTGAGAAATACGCTCTCCAGAGCCTTTTTAACTTTTGACCTTGAAAACTCGTGACCTCAACCCAGGATCGATTTATGGGGGGGTCCCCGAGAGTCCCAAGTCTCAATCAGCAACCGTTTGGCCTCTAGACCTGGTAATTAGAGTGATTCGAGTTCCCAGTTCCCCAAAAAATATATAGCTTCCCCGAGAAGTCCGTGGGTTTCCAGGAAGAATGTATCAATTCCACGAGTTCCTTGGAATAATGAATAGATTCCCCTGAGATCCATGAAAACTGTATGGGTACCCTGGGTTTTCTGAAGGGTTCTACGGGTTCCTTGGAAAAATTTATGGGTTTCCAGGGAGCCTTGATAATGTGTATGGGTTCCCCGGGTTCCCTGAAGGGTTCTCCGGGTACCTTGAAAAGAATTATGGGTTCCCTGGGATCCTTGAAATTGTATGGGTTCCCCGAGTTCCCTAAAAAATGTATAGATTCCCTGTGACTTCCCTGAAAAATCTATGGGTTCCCCGGGTTCCCTGAGGGGTTCTCCGGGTTCCTTTGAAAAATTTATGGGTTCCCTGGGATCCTTGAAAAAATGTATGGGTTCCCCGAGTTCCCTGAGGGGTTCTCCGGGTTCCATGGAAATATTTATGGGTTTCCTGGGAGCCTTGAAAATGTGTATGGGTTCCCCGGGGTTCTTGGAAAAATCTATGGGTTCCCCGGGGTTCTTGGAAAAACCTATGGGTTCCCCGGGTTCCCTGAAGGGTTCTCCGGGTACCTTGAAAAGAATTATGGGTTCCCTGAGATCCTTGAAAAAATTATGGGTTCCCCGGGGTTCTTGGAAAAATCTATGGGTTCCCCGGGTTCCCTGAGCGGTTCTCCGGGTTCCTTGGAAAAATTTATGGGTTTCCTGGGAGCCTTGAAAATGTGTATGGGTTCCCCGGGGTTCTTGGAAAAATCTATGGGTTCCCCGTGAGTTTCCTGAAAAATCTATGGGTTCCCCGGGTACCCTGAGGGGTTCTCCGGGTACCTTGAAAATACTTATGGGTTCCCTGGGGTTCTTGGAAAAATTTATGGGTTCACCGGGTTTCCTGAAAAGTTCCCCCGGTTCCTTGGAAAAATTTATGGGTTGCCTGAGATCCTTGAAAAAGTGTATGGGTTCCCCGGGTACCCTGGATGGTTCTCCGGGTTCCTTGAAAAAATTTATGAGGTCCCTGGGAGCCTTGAAAAAGTGTATAGGTTCCTCGGGGTTCTTGGAAAATATGGGTTCCCCGAGTTTCCTGAAAATCTGTGAGTTCCCCAGGTGCTCTGAAGGGTTCTCCGGGTTCCTCGGAAAAAAATTTTGGGTTCCCTGGGATCCTTGAAAAAATGTATGGGCTCCCTGGGATCCTTAGAAAAGTGTATGGGTTCCTCGAGGTTCTTGGAAAAATCTATGGATTTCCCGGGTTCCCTGAACGGTTCTCCGGGTACCTTGAAAAAATTTATGGGTTTCTGGGAGCCATGGAAAATTGTATGGGTTCCCTGGGGTTCTTGGAAAAATCTATGGGTTCCCCGGGTTTCCTGAAGGGTTCTACGGGTTCCTTGGAAAAAATTTTGGGTTCCCTGGGATCCTTAGAAAAGTTTATGGGTTCCCCGAGGTTCTTGGAAAAATCTAAGGGTTCCCCGTGAGTTTCCTGAAAAATCCATGGGTTCCCCGGGTACCCCGAGGGGTTCTCCGGGTACCTTAAAAAATTTATGGGTTCCCTGGGAGCCTTGGAAAAGTTATGGGTTGCCCGAGATGCTTGGAAAAGTGCATGGGTCCCCGAGATCCTTGAAAAAGTGAATTGGGTTTCCCGAGTTTCCTGAAAGGTTCCCCCGGTTCCTTGGAAAAATTTATGGGTTTTCTGGGAGCCTTGAAAATGTGTATGGGTTCCCCGGGGTTCCTGGAAAAATCTATGGATTCTCCGGGTTCTCTGAATAATATATGGGTTCCTCGGATTCCTCCGGTTCCCTAAAAAAGCATGTGGGTTCCCTGAGTTCTCCGTGAGTTCTCTGAAAAATGTATGGGCACCCCAGGGTCCCCGGGTTCCTTGGAAGAAATGTATGAATTCCCTGAGAGCCTTGGAAAAGTATATGGGTTCCCTGGATATCTTGAAAAAAAAATCTATAGGTTCCCCGGGTTCCCAGGGTTCCTTGGAAATTTGTATGGGTTCCCTGGGTTTCCTGAAAAAATAATTGGATTTCCAAGATTCCCCGGGGTTCTTGAAAAATATGTAAATTCCTCGGGGTCCCCGTGAGTTCCCAGGAAAAGGTGTAGGTTCCCCGTAAGCCAATAAAAACGCTTTCCTTAGGTACCCTTAACTCTTTTGGGCCGTTACGTATCCAGAAAACCAATTTTGCGATTTCCCGAACGAAAATATCTTATCTTGGGAATCATTTAGGGTCTTACAAAAAATATCCCAGATTTGGCCATTCTTGTGGTTTGCAATAATTCCCAAGAATTGGATTTTTATCGATTCCAAGTGAATGAGTATTCAATTTTTCAAAATGTAAAGTGCAAAAGGGAGGATCTGGCTTACCTGCATTGAGAGATCGCACATGGCTGAACAGACGTTCCCAAAAGCCGCATCCACCAGACGCATTTCCATGTCCGAGTCCGGGACGAGGATCATATGTTCCGGATGACGAATGCCAAGCTCATAAACCAGTTGCAGAGCCTCCTTCCGGACACACTCATAATCATCCTTGAGCGCATCCGTGGCCCGGGAATAGAGCTTTGGCGTGAGATCAACTCCACGACTTCCCAAGGTCAGAATTGATCGGAATGCCTGGGCTCTAACCCGAGAATCCTGGGAGTCTGTGTACCTCCCAATCAATTCAACTTCTTCATCAACTGAATTATCCTCAACGGACACAAAAGCTCCCAGGAGCAGAAGAGCATGCCTCTGGACATTGTGACTCTGCGAAGTCAGGCTATTCCTGGCGGCAAGGACGACCTTTGTCACATGAATCGGCGGCAGGGATTGACTGACTCCAATCTTATGAAGACTGTGAAGTCCCTGACAGATCACTTTCGGTGAGGTTTCACTCTTCAGCAGACCAAGAACTTCATCAGCAAGCAACGTCCCGTCGTAGCACGTTTCTGCAGCAAAATCCCCAAACAGCGCCAAAATCTTCACTCTCACTGCACTCTCCTGCTCCCTTTTGTAGTGCTCAGAGAGCTTCCGGACAGCCTCAGTCATCTCCGGCTCCTCAAATTGCAGAGCATCAGAAATTTTGATGAGAATCTGCAAGGCATCGTTGCTGCTGCTGGCACTTTCGAGCAATCCAGTGAAGATAGTAATAGATGTGGAAATTGCAGGTTTCTTCACAATCAATCTCAGCCTCTTCTGGTTGCGATTCCTTGAGATTTCCTTCAAAAAATAAACAAAAATAAACAATAAAAATACAGCTTCATAACCTCACTTTCCAGTTCCGGGGAATTTTTGAGTTACAGTAGACTCTTCGATATCCGGCTGACATCGAAGTGCTGGATATCGAAGAGTCTACGTAGACAGTACTGTACCTGAATAGTTTGGTAAATTTCCGATGAGGATCTTTTGTATGCTGTTGTTGCCATCACGCTCCAATGTTTTTGATACACTTATAAGAAGTATTTCCAGATAAATTCAGCCAAAATGCAAATATTTGTAATCACAATCACAGCCACCTTGGCCATCTCCCAGTAACGCAAATTCGGTGTTTGTACAGTAGTACGACAAGTAGTACTCTGTATAGTACTTGCCTTATGGAAATTTTAATGACCGTGACACAAGACGTTCCAGGAACTTTGTTCGGGGTTGAGTGGTGAAAATGCTGTGGGGAATTCGCAATTTTTGAATTTTAAAATAACGACATTTTTTTAATTTCAACTGACCAACGGTTTTTTACCGGTTTTAACCGTATTTTTAATAATAAATCTAAAATATATACTAAAATTAAATTTATTTGCATTTAAATTTATAAAATACAATTAATTAATTTAATTACAATTTTTTATGTTATTTATATATCGTATTTTCGCGATTTTAGTGGCATTTTGAGCATTTTTGGGATTTTTTAATTTTTCATTACATAATTAGATAGAAAATTGTGTACATTTTAAATCCGGTTTTATCTTAAAAAGGTTTATACTGAACATTTTCTTTAATTTTAAATTTTCATAAATATTTTTTGCTGATTTTCTTAAAAAGATTATTAAAGAGTGGCGTTTCATTCATTCTAGTGATAAAAATTAAATGATAATTAGGCACAAAAAACTATTTCTTTCAATAATAATTAACTATTGATTAATATTTTATTAAAAAAAAGTGTTCTTGTATTAATCCATGCAAAGTGTCACATTTGTGAAAAATCTGAGTCAAATCTCCAGAAATATTATGTGTAATACTGGTATTTTCTAAGAATAAGAGTGGCGTATCGCGCAAAAATAACATGTTTTGCATCAAAGATTCATTTTTTTCTCAAATATAGAAACTGTTTTTTCTTATGTTTTAGAAAGTTGTATAATATAAAATTATTTACATTTAAAATGAAAGATGAAAAAATGAAAGACAGAAAATATGTCCAGGAAATGACATTTCTATATCTCAACAAGTTACGGCAATTAAGTTACTTATAGAAATAAAAACAAAAAAATAAATATTTTAGAACGAAAGTTATGTGTTAAATATGAGCAGTCCAATCTAACTCCAACATCATAAATCACTTGTAAAAAGTTCCACTTGAAATAATTATTAAAATACGAAAAAAGTATTATGTTTTAGGGTTGCCATCTCAATATACCCAAATGCAAAATGTGCTACTTAAATCGTGAAAGTGCGAATACCATACAAAATCGAGAAAATTTGAAAAATTTATTAAAATTAATTAGAAATTATGTTTTCTGCCGATGTTTTCCTAACCGCTTATGTCCGTCCTTCTCGTCATTTGACGTAAGTTTATAGTTGCTGGCTCTCAATAAGTGTTAACTCGGTGCACTCCAGTGTTTCTGTAACGATTATACAAAATAGTTTTAAAAATCCCATATGAAAATATTTTCTTATTAAAAGTAAATAACGAAAAAAGTATCAAATAAATTATTTTTAACATTTTAAAGACGATTGGGTCACCCGTGTGACCCGTAGATAAAATATTTTTTCCTGACTACCTAAAGTTATTTCTTTTTAATGTTTGTGCCCTTTTTTTCGCTATTTCTTAACTTTACTCTTCAAAAGTTAAAATGAAAGGAGGGGAGTGAATGGGTAAAATCAGAGGCATGACACTTCCTATGTTTCCCATATGTTTCTAGCGTGCCGAAAAAAATTTTGGGTTTATTAGCTGTTTCCTGTCAATGTAGAATGAATTAGCAAAAAATATAAATCCAAAATAAAAGCCAACTTAATATTGAATAGGCAACCGAAAACCCCAAATTGGCAACCTACGTAGTTTTGGAGATATCTCGTGAAATGTGTACGAAATCAGGGAAAAATTTACACTAAAATCGGTCGTATTTTTCAGAGCTAATGTCACGGGTAAAATTATTTGTATTCAGTTGTTAGTGAATGGATTTTGTTTCATTAGAATTTATTTTATAAAATTTTACTATGTAAAAAATTAAGAAAAAAGCTTACATTTGAGATAAGGTGCAGGTGACTGCACTTTCTGATAAATATTAAAAAAATCAACAATTTTTAATAATAAACGACATTGAAGATCTTCAATCTAAGGGTAAGATGCATGAGATCTATAAGATCACCTGTAACTCATCCGATTGGGCTGAAATTTTACTATGTTGTAGCTGATGTCAAGACCTTTTCAGAACGTATCTATGTTTCAGTCTACGTCAAGCATTTACCTAGGCTAACAGTTTTAAATTTTGAAATATTCATATTTTGGCGGCCTTTATTTTTTAGTCTTAATTATTTGAGACCTAAATAAAATATCTCAGTAATAATTAAAAATGGTGAAGACTTTTATTTTAAATATTTATTTACTTTTACATAATTGAAAAGATATAAACGAAAAATTCAAATATTTATATTTTTTATTTTTTAATCTTTGCGACAATAGCTTTTCAGATCCTCAAATAATTTGCTGTTATAAGCAAAAACGTTACTTTTCTTTTTCTTTGTTTGTTAGACCACATCTTCTAACAATAGTGCTGTCTTTTTGTGATGGTTTCAATAATGGAAGCGCACCGTAGTTGTAGGAATTTAGGATATTTTTTACAAATGTAGGATTTGGGAAAGGGGGATGTCGAGGGAAAACTCTCCTTTTAATTTAATAAATGGTTTAATTCAGTACTATGCAACTTCATCACGTCTCCTCCCTTGAACAGAACTCTATAATACTATTTGTTCTACTGATCGGGTACTACGTTCCCAGTGAAATCATTCCAAATTCATTCCCACACAAATGTCCAGCTATTTGCTATATTTAAGCTCAAAATTGAGCAATTTTCAAATTACTTTTTTTATATTCCAATTTTTTTAAGCAAAACCCTTTTGTGAATAGAAAGTTACTACGCTCATATACATTATATTTTTCATTAGAGTGACAATTATCATTCATTGGTATCGTCAGAAAAATTTCTTGATTTTTTAGGTTATTTTTGTCCCTATCATGTAGAGTAGAGGTAAAAAATGCACCGAATCAGACTGTTGGATTTTACAAGGTTAGATGTAAAACGTGTCACTGATTTTGATTATCGATTTCATTTTCATTGTTCATTTTCGGTCAGTAAAAAGTATTTCGTCCTTAAAGGGTTAAACCTAACACGCAGATCCACAAGGATTGAGGAAATACGATTATTTCATCCTTAATTACGATCTGAAACCCTAGAAAAGATACTTCCGGAAAGAAAGTGTTTGAGAAATGAAAACATGTTGCCCTAAATTACCCTAAAAAAATTAAAGAAAAATCCTATCAAAGAAATCCTTTTTAAACCCAATACACTTATCCATGGAGATTGAGGAAATTCTCACACCTTATTATAAATTGAATGTGGGGCTCAAAAAAGGCTTCCGGATGGAAAATGAATTAGAATGAGGTTATAGCTTCCTAATGCAACCTTTTTTTCATCTACTGCCCAGATATTTTTTTTTCTTATTAAATAACACTACTAACTTGAATTTGGGGCTCTTCAAGAATATTTTATAAAAAAAAATTGCCTTGGGAGCCCCAAAAACCAAAGGACGCTCACTAAGCGTCACTTTTATATTTCAGTGTTTTTAAGACCTAAAAAATGAAAAACTCTACAGAACTGCAATCAAATTATCACGTACCTGTACTGCTCTCTGGAATCCTGCTGGTCAATTGCTTGAAAAAACACTAATTTATCATTTTTCACTAATAAAAAAATCACAACTCTGAGGATTCAGCCATCTGACAGACGAATCCGGAACAAAGTTCCAGGAACGTCTTGTGTCACGCTGTACAAATTTTCCATAACACAAGTACTATACAGAGTCCTACACGTCGTACTACTGTACAAACACCGAACTTTTGGTGGTGAATGTGGGGAAAATACCGTAGCGCCGCCGCATTGGTGGCCACCGCACAGAATTAAATTAGTTTTTGATGGTGACCACCATGCTCTGAAGAAATTGGGGGGTCGCCACCGTCAAAATTTTTCGAACCCAAAACTCTTTCGTTACTGGGCTTCTTTCCCGTCATCTTCCCAAATTTCGAAAACCGATGGCAAACTTTTCCGAATCTACCCAGTGGTCAACCCAAAGGTTTGTCTGTCCCGTCTGTCCGGCGATTCTGGCAATTTGTAAGGCGTAAAAGCGTAAGACATATTAGACACTGATTTGTAAGGAATTGATAAGGTATTGTTTGCTCTGGGAAACTCGTCAAATAATTTTTTCAGACGACTTTTAGATTTTGGGGTCAATTCAGGAATTTGACTGATTTGTTTAACTGATTTAAAAACAAAAGTGCGTAGCAATGCACAGGTTACGATGGAAAGCACGGTGAAACAATTTTTCTGTTGCTAGAATTAATCATTTTGAAATGGCGGTCAGTTAGATTTAAAACTAGTTCAAATTTGGTGAAAGTTTCTTGGAAGTATTGGAATTTTTAAAGGACTATGTTTAATAGAGAAAAGTCGTGGCGTGCGCCATTTTGTGTCCAAAACTCAAAGCACAAATGGGGATTTTGAAGTTGCGAGAAATACACACAATTTAAACATAAAAAAACAACGAAAAAGCAAAAAAAAATTAAAGACAAATTTAAAAAAATCATAAGGAAAATAATTAAAACATATTCAAAGTAACCATGATCTAAATTTTAAAATAAAACTGAAACTACAAACAAAAACAAAATCGAAAATAATAAGAACTAAGAACAAGAATTTATTGAAATTATTTTTCGACTTATTTATATAGGTCTGTAATTTCATTGTAGAAAAAGAACTGTGCGAACTTTAATACGTATTTACAGTAAAACCAATAAAATGAAAGAAACATAAAAATTGTTAGAAAATAAGCAAACAAGATGAATCAAAAGAAAACATGAAATTTTGTACAGTTTTGTAACCGTTCGGAAATATAGATATTTTTGAATCCGACAGCCGTACAAATTAAAATAAAGAAGAAGATAAGTTAAATAAAACATTATGTTGTAATGTAATGCATTGCCTCTAACTAAGGCATAGTATGTGTCGTATGTGTAAAGCAGACCTGTACTTATTAAAAGTCGTGTAGTATCGGAAATTTTGTGTTGATAGTTCTAATGGAAATTGCAGATTGACATGGTGGTAACACTAATCCCGCTTATTCACGGTGCCATGATGAATATTTTTGCGACAAAAAGACATAATAAGAAAGAAAAACTCTCATAAAAATAAATTGTCTTCTTGACATCTTTGTCGGAAGACGGATAGCTGTTCACTAAACACCCTTTTACTTGAATCTTGCGAAAATATGAAGAAATTTAAAGAAAATATCATTTCAAATGACAAGCATCCTAAATCGCGCGCAATTCAACTCGAGAGAGAGATAGAGATACAAAGAACTCACTTGACAAACGTCTGGCGGCGCTGCGGTTGCAAAAAATCTCTGAAATGCCACAAAATATTTTCTTCTCTATTTTATGCTTATTAGCAGGTCGTGTACCTTCTTTAAATATGTACTTTTGCATTCCTCATTAACCAAAATAATGTTGTACCAAAGGATTTTTCTCAAACCAATCCTGAATTTTGAGACAGATGAGTCTTCCAGCACAAAATTTCATCCCAATGTTTTTGTTGTAATATCGACAATTACTCACAATTAACCCAAAGTAACTGTATTCAAAAAAAAATTATTAAAAGGATTTTCTTGTGAAAATGACTTAACTCTAAGGAATTAAACAATTTTCACATTAAAAACCTCTCATTTTTTCAACGTGAATTTTCGCGGCATTTCGAAGAATACCAACTGATGGCACCACTGAATTCTCTTCGGCTTTTCTTTTAGCTCTTCTTCTTCTTCTTCTTCTTTTAATTTGTACGGCTGTCAGACTCAGCAAAGGTCCATATAGCCACTTGAGTTCGTTGAATTGTTGATGTGTGTTGAATTCTTCAGTGTGTCTTCGCTGCTATAATGTTGATGTTGATGATCATGATATCAATTTTATATATATATTTTTTAATCAATGTTTTCTGTGTGTTGCCAATGGATTAAAGATCATTGTAAATCTTTTTCTACAGGGTTGCTACAGACCTAAGGATAAGTCGAAATAAGCAACCCTTGTGAGTTTATCAGGATCTTTTTGGTAACATTTGAATTCACATGAATATTAACTGTTCAACTGTTCAACTATTTACTGGTTTATATGGAAGCTTTGATACTTGTTACAAACGCACAAATGTCTTTATAGGTTTTATGGTTAATAGGATTTAGTATTTTTTTGATGTCTTCTTTTTCTTTTTTAATTGAGATATAGTTATCTCTTATCATTTTATATTTTTCACATTTGATTATTAAATGGTTTATATCTTCTACTTCATTGCAATTTTCGCATAAATTAGTTTGTTCTATTTTCATTAGGTTGAGGAATTTTTTGTCAAAGCAATGTCCAGTTCGGATTCTTGATAAAGTTTTAATTTCTTTTGTTGATAAGTTTATTTCACTAAACCACGGTTTTGGTTCTAGCAAACCTTTTCTCACTTCATAGTTAAATTTTCCTTTAATTTCACTTATTGCTGTCCATTTTTCTTTCCATATGTCCCACATTGTATCTTTTCTTATTTTATGACTTTCTTTAAACGTTATTTTAATGTTTGTTTCTTCTCCTTCGTCTAACGCTTTTTTTGCTTCTCTATCTGCTATTTCATTTCCTTCTATTCCTATATGGCCTGGCAGCCATTGTATAATCACATAGATATTATTTTCACTTACAAGATTTTTTATTTTATTTTCGTAAAATTTATTACTTTTGTTTATTAAGCTTTCACACGCGCTTTTAGAGTCACTGTATATTATTATTTTGGATTTTTTCATAGTTACACTGAATTTTATTGCTAAATAAATTGCCACTAATTCGACTTCTTTAATTGACACTTTTTGATTAATTTTTGCTTTATATATCTCTCCACTATTTTTAAAGAATATACTTAGGCCTCTTTTGCCATTGGCTAGAGAACCGTCCGTATAAATGCTTTCATAGTCTTTAAAATGGTTGATAGTTTCTAGTGCACTTTGTTTTAATATTACATTATTTAATTGTCTTTTATTAGCACAGCCTCTTATTAAACTTTTGTTGATTTTAAGGTTAACTGGCATATTTTGTTCTTTTGTTACTATAGCAATGTCTTCGAGATAATTATGTACGTTTTTAATTTGTTTAATTTGCGGTAAGTTGGGTATTCTTTGTCCCAAGGACATCTTTTTTGCGATGTACTTGGCAGTTGTTGATTCCATTTCCATTTGGATTGGTAATTCGCCTGAATCTGCTAAAATAGCGTTGATTGGAGTTGATTTGGTGTATCCCATAATTCCTCTCAGTGCTTGGTTGGCGATCACTTGAAAAGGATTTTTTATCCAGTCTTGGTCCTTGTTGAAAAATGCTGGTACTCCAAATAAAATTCTAGATTTAACTAGGGCGTTATAAACGTTGAGTAGAGTTTTAGGATGAGCTCCTCCATGGTATTTACAGAAGATTTTTAACATATTTATATAAGTTTTACAGTTTTCTTTCACTTGTCTTATATGTGCAGTAAACCTTAATCTATCATCAACTATTATTCCTAAAATTTTTTGCTTTTTAACTCTTTCTAAACTTACATAATTTAAAACTACATTTTGATTATCATGTGTACGGCTATTATCAAATATCATAAAGGAACATTTTTCAGGATTTAATTTCAGTCTTAATCTGTTAATGGCTTCATTAAATTTACTAAGAATTGTATTGGCATTAAAAAATAGTTCTTGTGACGTATTTCCTGAGATAATTAAGCTAATGTCATCTGCAAATTGCATGATCTCACAATGCTCTCCATTTAATTTGTGTAAATTTGATGTATAAATATTGAAAAGAGTTGGGCTTAGTTTTGACCCTTGGGGGAGGCCTGCACTTGTATTAACTATTAAACTGTAATCATTTGATTCTAAAGTGACTTTTCTGTTAACTAAAAATTGTTTGATCCACTCTCTTATTTCAATAGGAATATTCATGTCCTTCAATATTTCAATTAGGATGAAGACGTTTACTCTGTCAAATGCTTTGTTTAGATCTGTTATAATAATCATGGTTTTTTTATTATTCCTTTTGTTATATTGTACTATTTCAATTAGTTTAATTATGTAATCTGTTATGTTTTTATTTTTACGGAAACCGTAAACATTCTTATGAATTAAATTATTCTCTTCTAATATTTTCTCTAATTTTTGTTTTAGAATAGTGTGAAACAATTTAGCAATGTTATTTATTAATGAGATTGGTCTATAGTTTTCTATATTAGATGGGTCTTTGTTGGGTTTCGGGATGCCTATGATTTTTATTTCTTTCCAGTCTTTTGGGAGTGCTTGTCTTTTCCATACTTCATTAAAACTGTTAACGAGATTTCTTAAAAGATTTGGAGGTAGCATTTTTAAAATATTATTGGAAATTTTGTTTATACCTGGAGCTGATTTATTGCTATTTTTTATTATGAGGTCTATTTCTTGCAGTTGGCAGAAGTCATAATTAATCTCTACTTTTTCGATGGGAAAAATAAGTTCATCTTCGTCTACATAATTATTCGATAAGAATTTTTTACCCATTTCTTCATTATTTAAGATACTATTATTCCCCTTATATTTTTTGGTATTGAACTTATTTACTTTATTCCAGATAGTTTTTATATCATGATTTGGATTTATACTGTTTAGAAATTCTATCCAGGCTTTCTTTTTAGCTTTTCTTATTTCTATTTTTAATTTACATGTTATTTTTTTGAGTTCAATCAGCGTGAAGAGATTTTTTGTTCTTCTATATATCCTTAATTTGGCTCTTTTGATTTTCCAAAGATTTGTGAGGTATTCATTCCACCAGATTTTCGGGATATATTTGTTGTTTTGTATATTAATATTTACTGTATTTTGCTGGATAATAGTTTTAAGGCAATTCTCTATTTCTTGTAAATTGGGATTATGTTCAAAATTAATTTCTTGTAACTGACTTTCAATACCTTTATGATTTATTTTCTGTTTGATACTATTGTGATAAGTGGTGTCATTACTGTGAATATCTATAGAAATCGCATAATGATCAGAAATTAAATGTGAATTATCGACTAACCAACTCGTATTAGTGATTAGATCTTGGGAAACGCATGTTATATCAATTGCTGAACTATAATTTTTATGTATATTAACGTAAGTGTGAGATCCATTGTTCAAACAAATAAGATTTGATTCAGTAATAATATCTGCTAAAATTATTCCTCTACTATCATTCTTTGAATTGTCTTCCCACATTTCATGGTGACCATTTAAGTCTCCACCTATAATGACATTTTCTTTATTGTTATATGTATCTATTAATTTTTGAAAGTCTTGTTTAACTATTTCGTTATTTGAATCAGGTGGGATGTAACAAGATATTACATTGTAGGTTTTATCTTTCGTTCTTAGTTTAACTTCTACAACTTCGATGGCATTATATTGAAATGAGTTTTGTATGCATGCATTTGCATCAAACTGATTTCTAATTGCAATTCCCACACCACCCCATCCAACAAGTCTACTGTTTAAAAATAGTTTAAAACCTGGTATTTTAACTATTTCATCTTTTTTTGTAAAAGTTTCACTTAATAATATGATATCACTTTTAATATCATTAACATAATATAAAAGTTCTTCTTTGTTTCTTTTCAAACTTCTAATATTAATTTGAGTTAATTTGATCATTTAAACAAAGATTTTTTGGTTGTGTTTTAAAATGTCTCTCAATCTACTAATCACTAATACCTCATTTTTGTAGCTCTCCTCCGATGTGACGTTAGTGCAGATTTCGCGCACTAAGTCCTTGATTTTGTCTAGTGCCTCAATGAGACCAGCATTCTTAACAGATAAATCTCTAATTTGAGAGTATTCGGTTGAAAAATCAGTTTTTGGTAGTCTTGGAAAATCTCCTCCATTGTTGAGTTCCTCTAAAGCCTCCCTGTATGTTTTCTTCTGCTTCACCATTATTTCCTTGATTTTATATTGTCTTTTCCTCTCAACACAGGTGATATCATTCGTTTTGTGGTCCCCAGTTTGGCAGAACTTACAGAACGTCGAACATTCGTGATTGGGAGTTTCGTTTTTGGTGCATATTTGGCATTTCTTTTCATTTTTTTTTGCATATTTTTTTAAAATGACCATAGCTGAGACAGTTGGAACAAAAGGTAGGTTTTTGGAAAAAGAAGCGCACTTTATAGGGTATCATAAATAGTTTCACTTCCTTCGGGAGAGTGAAACATCGGAAAAAAATTTTTATCTTATTTGTGGGTGATGCTTTCTTCTTTGTTTCATCCCATTTTGAGATCCTCTCAATTTTGGTGATGGCTTCATCAGCTTCCAGTGAGTCGAATAATTCTTCATCTGAGTGTTCTGTTGACACATCGTCAATTACCCCAATTGATGTAAGATACATCGCTGGGACTGATACTTGGATTTTCTGCAGTCTTGCTATTCCAGTATCTTTTAGGATTTTATTGGCCGATTCGGGGTCTTTGAGGGTTGCCTTGATGCTGTTTTCATCCATTTTTATGATCTTTTCTATTTTTTGTTTTCCAACAATTTTTAAAATAGTTTTTGCGAGTTCTGTGTACGGTGTGTCTTCTTTCCTCAGAACAATCACAAACGGACCTCTATCCGTATGTTTGTACTTTAGCTCTTTTGTCGGCGCCTCGGTTTTTTTTTCATTGCTAACCCTTTTTCCAGATGTTTGTTCAGCTGCAATTTCCATTTCTGCATCTTCATGAGTCATCTCGTTTTGGGTGTTTATTGTCTTCACTGGTGAAACTCCTATCACTTCATGAATTTTTTGGAAATTCATCTCTTCGTCTTCTGGTGATATCTTTGTCTTTTTATGCGGCATGATGTCCTCTGATTTTTCTTGTCTCGAATATGGTTTACGCGCTTCTTTGGGTAGGGGGTGATTTTTCGGGGATGAATTTGCAACTTTTTCCTTTCCTTTTTTATGAGATTTCATTTTTCCCCAGAGTTTTCTTTGCCCTCCAAGGAGGGCTTTCTTTATTCCACTGCCTTTTGTAATGTTCTAAATTATTCACACTATTTTACTATAAAAGATCAAAAATTCACTAATTAATATATAAAGCTGATTAAAAACTGTTTTATCTTAATTTAAACACAAAAACCACAATAGTTTTCTTGCACTGAAAAAATAACGATGTTCACACTTCAAAGGTTTGAACTGGAAAGTTCTTTTAGCTCAGGTCTGGGTAAAGTAAGCAGTAGGTTGTCCACTGGGATATCCGAAATTCGATGACGGTGCTGTCAATCTTTTTGAGGGGCTCCAGGGTCGTACTCAGAACTTTAAAAAACAGCTGAGATCATTATTTTCCTAATTTTAGCTTTAAGAAAAGCGTTTTATATTGAACTGGGTACTATTTATCAATAATAGTGATAATAGTTACTTCAATAATTTTTGTGTAAATTATGTTCGAATTTTATTGCCAGGAAGTTTTGTTTTTAAATTTCGCGCCTTTGATAATTTCTGTCAATTTTGTGCAACCCTGCTGTAATGCAAAAACAATAAAAGTGAGTCACCAATCTTGTGAAGAAGTTTAGTGAAATTTTCCTTTTTCTTGACTGTGTTCCGGGGAAAAGCATTGAAAATGGAGTGGCTGTTCGGGAAGAGGATGACCCCTGAGGAGATGCTGCGGAAAAATCAGCGTGCCTTAAATAAAGCCATGAGAGATCTGGACAGGGAAAAGATGAAGATGGAGCAGCAGGAGAAGAAAGTAATTGCTGACATCAAGAAACTGGCCAAGGAAGGTCAAATGGATGCTGTCAAGATCATGGCTAAAGATCTGGTCAGGACTCGCCGGTACGTGAAGAAATTCATGTTGATGAAAGCAAACATTCAGGCAGTGTCCCTCAAGATTCAGACGCTCAAGTCCCAGAACACAATGGCCCAGGCGATGAAGGGTGTCACCAGGGCCATGCAGAACATGAATAAGCAGCTAAATCTGCCACAGATTCAGAAAATTCTCCATGATTTCGAGAGGCAATCCGAGATGATGGACATGAAGGAGGAGATGATCAACGACGCGATAGACGATGCAATGGAAGATGAAGGAGACGAGGAGGAATCTGATGCTGTTGTAGCTCAAGTCCTTGATGAACTGGGCCTTCAACTCAACGATCAACTCTCAGGACTGCCTCAGGTAGGAATTCTTGGTGAAAAACAAACCGAAAACTCACGGGCATTTTTTTTTTTCAAGGCTTCCGGATCTCTTTCCGTGTCTGGCATGAAACAACCTCAGGCTGCGGCCGTTGGAGCGGCTGGTGGGGCCACAGGTGGTGGTGGAGGAACCTCTTCACCCGTGTCTGATGCAGATGCTGATCTCCAAGCTCGTCTGGACAATCTGAGACGAGAGTAGAAAACCGCCCGGCAAACCCAGAGTCCTCAGCCTCAAACCTCTGGGAAATTTTTATTTTTGTATCAGTGTTACTTTCCAATTTGTTACTCTATTCTCCAAAAAATGTACATTGGTAATAAATTTAATTAATTTAACTGACTTAGATTTGTTTTTCATTTAATTTTCTTAAGGGGTTTCATGAGCAGTTTTCTTAACAAATCCATCAAGAAGAAACATCCCGGCTAGCACATTAAGCACTTACCAAAACGCCCTAATTAATGATGATGACATGACTTACCTTAACCTTAATGCTAAGTACTTAATTAAGAACTATCTAAAAGTTCTTAATTAAAGAGTTTGCTATGACTGACTTTTCCTATGGATTATTATAGAACTCCGCAGTCAGCCATTTGAAAATTCGGAAAAATCCTCTTTATTTCCATGAAATTCTCCGCGGAATTTTCCATGCAACGGCCTTAGAAACTTCCATGGTTTAACACTTTAAAACCCGAGCTAAAATATCACGAAAAATACCAAACTGGCATAAAATGCCAGTGCAGATATTCTCCACAAAAAAGCAATTTTTCAATAGATTTTCGTTCCGTAAGACTTCTACAGCAGTTCTAGGTTCTAGGACTTATAAATTATTTTTTTAATAAATAGTTTCCCATTTTTATTGTCATTTTTATATAAATTTTGTGAAAATTGACAACAAATGCTAAAGTGATTTTTTACAGATTTTTGTAGCAAAAAGGCAATTTCTATTGAATTTCTCTTTTCCTAGCAATTTGGCAAGAATCTTAGAAATCATATCTATATATTTTCCTGTAAAATTTTCAAATTCTCATGTACAGTTTGTGCTTTTCCAACCAGGAATGGAAAAGGAAAAACAAAGCGAAAAGTGAATTTTCACCTTATTTTTTTTTAATTTACCATTAGGTCTTATATTACTTAATTTTTAATAATTATTTTAACATTTTCACGTATTTTTTGCGATTTTTTCGAATCGTAACAAAACTCAAAAATATTAACATTTTTTATGTTATGTATTATAGGCCATTCAAATGTCCATTTCGGATGCCAACTCCATATATAAAAAGTGGCATTTTACACCAATTTGGTATTCTACACCCATTTTTTAGTTTTTTCCCAATTTTTTAAATAATAAACAAGTTATTAAGTTTTTTTTCTACTAAACGAAAGCGAATTAAATTCTCTGTATTATCACTTTAGTATAATATTGAATGGAATTTGTACTATAAAGCTCCAAACTTAAAATTGGAGTAAAATTCCACTTTGGGTTTTTTTAAAGTGTTAGTACAAGTAGACTCTTGCTATAATTCGGCTCTTTTAAGATCGGGCTACTTTTTAATTCGGGCAGCGGTTACATTTGAAAATTTTGTTGTCATTTTTCAAGTTTGATTATGATTATCAAATGAATCAAATATGCTCAAATTTGACATGGTTTGTCTTAAGGCCTCTACACATTGGAAGCAATTTTCGTCAAAAATTGCATTTTTGACAGAATTTTGACGTTTCTGCCTACAGCACTGCAGCTAATTTCCTTCAAAAAAGTAATTTTTGACGAAAATTGTTCACCGTGTAGACACCTTTAGTTTTAATGTGATTTTGCATTATTGAGAGATTTTCATGCAATTTACGTTAAATATGAGTGTGTAAACTCAATATCTATATGCACATGAATAAAAAATCGTTGCATTTCAAAAACTTTGTCGCCCGAATTTCTGTCTAATTCGGCTGACATTTCGGTCCCATATGCCCGAATTTGAGGGAGTCTACTGTATTACGGAATTCCACGACTATTCCAGTGGTTTTTTTTTAAATATTTTTCTTTAAAATAATTTCTAAAATTTATTAAAAATGGCGTGGAATTTTCATACAAAATTTCTACAATAAAAACATCCACAAATAAATGGAGGATCTGTGATAATTGGTATCTTGGAATTTGGAGAGCATTCATCTATCATACAAACACTCAGTTGTTCTACTTTTGAGTTGAAAATATTGCTCCGATTGCTACCATATCGTACATTTGAGTATGTATGTATAGCTCGCAAGAATTATATCGTTAGGGCGAAAAGTAAGTGCGGAATTTTAGCGTTTACTTCCATGGATTCTTAGTCGGAAATGCAAAGGAAATTATACTCGAAATATTCTAAGGAATTTTTTAATCAATTTCCAGGGAATGCTCTCAGATATATTGCAAGAAAATACAAGCAAATCCACGCGAAAAACAACTGATAACTTCGCGGAATTCTAAGTGGAATACAGTGGTGGAAATAAGTGTAATTCCACCCCTTAATCCTTAAAGAAACTCAACAAAAACAGAAAATGTCGAAAAAAAATCATACATAAGTACCTATATAGTCATTCTTATGAAGCCATTAGGTTTTTATTGATCTTTCTTGTACAATTAACAAAAGAAACTTGTTGCAATAGCGTGTGAAGTTTTTTTCCTTTCACATTTCATAAGGCTTCACTCAAAAGAAATTATCCTTTGAGATATTCCACCCATTCCTCCTTTTACACTTCAAAGTGATGAGTGCTACTAGAGTGGCGAATGCTGTAAATATTTTATTTCATGCAATAAGATTGATCCTTTATACTGCGTCTTATGTAGACATGTTTAGCAGGACCATCAATAGTTGATACATTAGTTTCAAGCACTACAAAAAAAATTAAAATTGGTAATTTATCATAAATCAGAGGCGTGCAAGAACCGTTTGAAACCGAAAAACGTCAAATGAAACATGTACGTCGATGGTCAAAACCGTCAAAACGCTACCTGAATAAACTTAGTTTGACATTTATTCGGTTTCAAACGGTTTTCTTGGACACCTCTGTCATAAATGAAGATACTTATACAAGCTTACATTAACGAAAGTGTTAAAGTTCAGCGGAACATATGATAACGCCTCTGGTTCCTTTATAGCCTGCATGTATTGGATAATGCAGACGAACATTCTCTGTTTCTTCTCAGGCAGGAGATACCATTTCGTTTCATACAATTCAATCTCAGCTTTTTCCAATTTTATAAGATAGATTCCACCCATCAAACAGAGTGTAAATATCTCCCAGAAAAATACAATCATCATAAGAACTCCATTTATCCAACCCTTCTTAATAAACAGGAACATTGAAATGGCTATTCCCATCATGCTGCTCATGATTATTACAAAAGAATGTAAACTGAATTGTTCGTCAAAGACCGCCATGTACTTGGTGTGTCTTTGTTGGGTCTTAACAATCATGGCGATTAAACTGTCAATCTTTCGAATTTCATGAGATTCATGTTTTTCCAAGTAGGTTGTGAGATCTTGACAAATTACATCAATTGTTTCAATTTGTCCACAAGCCATAAACATTGCATTTAGATAGAAATAGTCACTGACAAAGAAACCAAATACTCCATAAATTATAATGAACATGTAGGTTACAAGGTTGATGAGGTATCCATAATCACTTTCGTGGTCCAAAATCGGTAAAACTCCGCCATATGGCAAGATTTTGGTTTTAGTTAAAATCGGAATAGAAATACTTCCACCAATAAGACCTATGCCAACAAAAGTGTACAATCGAGCTATATATCTTCTGAAGATGTTACACGCGTTGATGTATCGTCGAAAAATAGAGCAAACATTAGGATTTTCCAGATATTCAGTCACAAAACCCGTTGCTTGGTTAACCAACTCATGAAATATAGTAAAATCTCGGGCTACCATATAGACCTTCGCTCCTGCCTGAGCTGCTATAACAACAGTAAAAATGGCCTCTGCCATTTTTTCTAAACTGTCCGAGAAAAGGTACATGGATGTCAGTCCCATTATATGCAATAAAATTACAAGGAAAATTGTTATGTAGGTGAAAATATTCGGGGGCTTCCTATGATCAAAGTCTAAGCCATTGCAGCCAATGAACCGGACGGTATCGCTCAATTGTTTAAAAGTATCCCAACACGCTTCCGAGAGAGATTGTTGCGACATAGTTGCGACGTTCACGGAAAACTACTGAAAATCTTAAAACAAGGTTTACGTAGTTGCAATGAGAAATTAGTATTGCGTGTTAATTTGTTTAGTAAATCAATTCCTTTTGATGTCATTTAGTACTACTCGAGGGAGTTATTCATATAATATAAATGGAATCTGAAATTATGCATTAAAATTATGATGTAATACTATTACGTACGCCGTATTACGCCGTATTACGGCGATTCTTGTGAATAATTCTTGTTGTTATACGTGAATTGTGAAGTAAATTTAAAAGTAGTTTCATTTTCAGAGGAGTATTAGTGCATTTCAGTAGAAATATCTGCATAAAAACCTATGAAAGTTATGTTTTGTGGATGCCAGTAAATGCTAATCCTCGTTCGTAGTGTGTCGGGAACTGATTTGGCTATGAACTAGCTTAGTCGTCTCTGGACTTTAGTCGTAAGTGTGTCTAGGTCTACACTATGTCCAACTTATATCACTCTTATAAACAATTTTATGTTTTCCACACTTACCTTTAATTTTATTAAGTTTTTGCTAGAAAACTCAGATTCACTAAATGAAATTACACGAGTGACAACTCGCTAAATATCTGTGAGCGCGCCATGCGTCAAATACTGTGGCCGTGGCCACAAGTTAATAAATCTTCTCAAATTGGTCATAACTTATGGCCTTGTCATTATTTTACATATTTTATTTAAAAAATCATCAAAATCAAGTGGTAAAAGAAAATATTAGTCGCTAGGAAAACAAGTTTTGAAAAATAGTATTAAATATTTTTGATTGAAGATAAAAAATTTAGTCATTAAATCTTGTGAGATTGTTACTAAATATCTTAAAAATTTGACGTAACAATCTCGTTTATCGCATCAGTAGTGATATGAATCCCACAAACCATGAAAATTCTACCGAAATATAAAAGTAAATTAGTTTAAAAGTTTCATTTAATGATACAGTGCTGTCTCTCTTCTATATGCACAGTTTGGATACTTTTTTTGACAGTTCTCTCTCTGAATATGCACAACTTTTTTTTGAAATTCCCAACGGTTTTTTTCTTTCTTTTAATAAATTATCATTTTTTTTATTGTTCTAGATTCTAGAATTTCCCGTGTTATTTTAAATATAATATGAGACAGAAAAAATAAAATTAAGGAAATTAAAAACAAGAAAAATTAGTTACCAAGAAAATAATTTTCTTTATTATGCCCAGCGCACAATAACATTTGTTTTGTAAACATACTTTTGACATTTCAATGAGAGGGAGTGAAACCTAAATCTAGTCATCTCGCTCACTCTCAAATAAAATTTTGAAAACATGTTTATAAAGAAAAGCAATTGTGCGTTGAACATTACTTTGTCAAAATGTAAACAAATAGATTTTGAATACAACCGACACAAAAGCTGTGCATATAGAGAGTGTGCATATAGAGAGACAGCACTGTAGTGTAGCATATCAAATATTCCTAATTTTGTGGTTCTTCGAAATAAATTTGTGGGAAAAATTTGAAGATATCTGCGAGGTGACCATAAATAATTCCGCCACCCTATACAAATTTTCTCGATGCGTAATGCCATTTTGCGAGTTTTTCTTGGTCCCGAAAATGTGCACAGTAAAAAAATGTGTAAAATTTTAATACTACAATAGTACAAAATCGACCAATTTAGTTGTTTAATTTAAAAATGTTTAACAAATGCACAATAATTTGGTAATTTATTGTCACGTGATTGAAAATTACCACTATTATGGTTGAAAAATTTTCAACAACGTTGTTTAATTTGAAAATGTGTAAAATTTTAACACTATAATAGTGAGAAATCGGATAAATTAATTATTTAATTGCAATCTGTGTAAAATTTCTCACTATTATAGTCATAAAAAATCTTCAACAATGTTTTGTAATTTAAAACTGTTGAAAAATGCTAAAAATAACCACTATTATAGTATGTTTATAGTTTGTCACATTATTATAGTGTGAAAAAATACACAACTTTATGGTATTTTTGTCAGATGATTAAAAATTAACACTATTACAGTTTGATCATAATTTTTCACACTATTATAGTGTGAAGCCTTGTGTATTTCAACCATTTCAACCAAAGTTGTTGATTTTTTAAACAAAAGTTGTTCAATTATCAGACATAAGTTGTTGAATTTTTAAACAAAAGTTGTGTAAAAATTATTGAATTTCTATTTAAGACATTTCTTCAGTCGAGATGCTTTTCATTGGGAAAAAGTCATAGGTAAGTGTGCCAAATTTCGGCATAGTTGCATGCAAGCGCCAAGGTTTCAAGTTTGAAATGTCATATCTTTAATAGAAATTAATTTTTTTCATTCCTTCTATAAGGAGTGTCGCTTAGAATCTTATAGACAGTTTATCGTCTTTATTTACTTTAAAATCATTCTTAATACATTTTAAAATGAATAAAAATGTAGACATAGCTTTGGTGGTCTAATTCGTGCATCTTCATTCTCATAGTTCTTGCCCTTCGGGAATTCTTCAAATGTCTTTTTCACGTTATCTCGTTTGTCGAAGTTACATTTTTTGTTATTCTTTTGTAATGTATAAACTCTGGATTATGTAAAAAGTAAAAATTCATGGCAATTTGAGGAACAAAAAAGGTGGCCAGAATTGCAAGCTGGCCGGAATTTGGCACACTTACCCTATAGAACATCAAATATTTATATGCATAATAAGATTACACACTATAATAGTGTTAATTTTCTTTACTGTGTGCATAATACCGGGATTGAGTGTAGGAATTCCTCGAATGCCACTCAAATCGCAGAAGTGCGACATGCTGATTTGTATGAAAATGAAAACCTTCGAATATAATTGTAAATTTCTCATCATATTTCATCAGGGATTTCGCTGGATGATTTATTAACAAGTTTGGAGTTAATGTGAGGGTTTTTCCGACAGAAAAATACCCTTTTGGGGCTGGAAAACAGAAAAGCTTGCAGAAAAGTCGCAGAAAGAGCGCGCACCAAAACGGTCATTTTGATTTTAGTTCCAGAACCCACCGCATGTAGTGCTGATGGGAGCGCGCGATGTCAAAACAAGTCAGTGAAAAGTTTGGTTAGGTTCTTTTGTTTTCTCTTTAGGTTTCTCAATTTTTCGCAGTTTTCCCCGTGAAAAACTGGTGGGAAAATGTGAAAATGACCACAAGAGTGAATATCAAAGCACCTAGCAGTAAGACAAAAGGCAGACAACCTCAGTTAACGGATTTTATCAAGCGAATTCCCAAAGCTTCTCCGGAAAATAAGTAAGAAAATTGCTGAATGTTGTGAAACTGGAGGTTTTTCTCTTATATTGGATTTCTTTGCTTCAGGATTCTAGACACATCCATTCAATCAGGCCTCAATGGTCTAATTAACCGAAGTGTACTGAAGGAGAATCTGGAAGTGCTGAATAATTCAAAGGAAGCAACTGATGAAGGCTCTCCGAGTCTTCTGAGCAAGAAGCCTCTCAAGAAGGTAAGGCACTATTTTCCTGGCTTATTTTCACGTGTTTTTGGTTTTCGGAAGCCCCCTGGGATTTATTTAAGGCTTGTCAAGATATTCTAGTCATCTTGAATCCAATTCCTTTGCTAGGCTCCAAGGTTGAGCCTTTTTTATCTGTTAGGGGAATGTGGGGCAATTTGTTTAAGGGGCGAGAAGCGAGATACCCTCGAAGTACCAGGCTTTTATAAAATGCCTGGAATCTTGAATCCGAATGAAGAAAAGTCCCCGTGTGCCCCTTTTAAATTTTTAGGTGTTTTATTGGGAGTCCCGGGAGTCCACTTGTGAGATCAGTTCCCCTCTAGATTTTTATCCAAGGGATATTTCTGTAGTTCCAGCCAAAAAAGGCCAGGAAGAGAATGGATTGCATAGAGATCAGCGATGATGAGTTTGAGACTCCGATGAGGAGGTCTCCTAAACCCAGTTCTGTTCTGCAAAACATTTACGGGAATCACAGTGATTCCTCCCCTCAGTCAAGTTCCAAAATTCCTCCTGAGGAACAGCTCGAGAGCCTTCTGGCCAAATACTCAAATAGTCCGAAGAAAAAACTCATAACTCCTGAAAAATCCTCTCCGAAAATCGATGTCTCAAAATCCCTGGAGAAGCTCTCTGACGATCTGATGAACAGAGACGAAAAGTATGCGTCAGCCGTGAAGAAAGTGGAGGAGAATCTCATGAGATTATCCTCGGAGAAGGTCAAATTCTCTCCCAAAGTCCACAAAAGCGACGATTTGAAGCATGCAACGGTGAAGAGAAGCCTCCAGATGGACAGCTTTGAGGGTAAGCGGGGGAGATCTCCAGTAATAGATGAACTGGATCTGCTCTGTATGACCCCAACTCCTCCCTCTGCAGCTCCAGCAGTGCCAAAATCCCAACCGAAAATCCTCTTTGATCCCAGTCTCGATGACTTTGTTGAGCGCACAAAGAACTCCCGGGAAGTGACTGAAGATTCAGTCAGGGATCCTGAGAAGCTCAAAGATATTTACATTGAGACAATGGAGAGATATTGTGGGATCATTGATAAGCTTCCACTGCCACATTTTAAAGCGATTGAGGGCTTTCATTCAGTGACTTTTGCAAAGCTCAAAGCTCTGAGGCATAAGATTCAGGGCAAGTTCCGGGAGAAAATCTCCTCCCAGACTTCTCAAGCTTCCTCCGAGGATCATGCAGAAATGCCTCCTGAAGCCTCAATTCCAGGAACTTCATCTTCCTATCGAAGCAATTCAGTTCCAGAACCTTTCTACGAGTTGAATGAGACTCTTGATCCTGATGAATCACTTGTGACTCCCAGTAAAAAGAAATTCGTGGCAAAAACTCAAAAAAGTGGACTTTTGCTGTCCAACTCCGTCATTTCCATTGAAGAGAGCCCAGTGAAGAAGTCCAGTGGTTTTCCGGATGACGATGAAATTGATGATCTCCTGGGGCAAGTCCGTGAGGAATCCCTGAAAAATGAAGGACGCTTCTCAATCTACAACGAGAAGAGAATCAGTGATTTCGATCCTCCGGCAAAGCCCACAGGAACTCAGTGGATTGATGATTCCTTCACGGAAGTTGACGAAGATGGCTGGCAGAAGTATTCCATTGAGGACTTCACAGAACAGCCAAGTACGAGCAAGGCTACAGTTCCTGCGAGGAAGAATGGCTTCATGAGTGCCCAGCAGAAGATGCATCAAGAGGCAGAGACCCAATATATCATTGATACCTGTCCAAGTCCTACGCAGACCAAGACAAAATCTTCCATCAAATCCAACAATGCCATGGGAAACTTCCATGCTGGCGTGAGGAATGATGGCGTCACCGGGGAATTCGATTCGAGGTCTTACAGCCACTCAGCGGAGATGCAACAAAAATTCCGGGAAGTGTTTGGCCTCAAGGAGTATCGTCCAAACCAACTGCAGGTCAGTCTTTATATTTTTGTATCATTTGTTGATCAAAAATTGCTTATCGGTTCATTACCGGTTTATACCCGATTGAAACCGATTCAGTCTTCTCAGGAATTCCAAGACCTTTTCAACGAGTCCAAAATTGCCCAAGTCGGTTGAGAAATACGCCCTCTAGATCCTTTTTAATCTTCGACCTTGAAAAACCATTTGTTAGATCCGTTAAGGAATCTGTAAGGGCGGAGCCATTAAAGCAATTGCGTGTATGAGCGCCTTGGTCGCCGTAGCTTTCTCCAGAACCGTCAGTATTCCTCTCAACGATCTATTCCCTACGACGATCCAACATGAACTAATTAGGGATGTGCGCCGAGATAATTTCAGCGGTGGCTAACATTTGAAAATTGTCGGCGGCTGGCTGCGCGCCGGCGCGCCAGCTGAAGCAATCGGCTGTGGGTCAGCTAGGCGCGCCAGACTTTTTTCCTTAATATTTTAATTGCTCGAACTCCAAGAGAGAGCAGTTTTCATAATCTTTCGATTACAATCCATATAAATTATCGATTTTCCTCAATTTTTTTCTTGCTAGAATTACTAATAACTCACAGACTAACAATACTAATAACTCACAGGCTAACACAAGGAACGCTCTTAGGAGAAATCGACGCCGTTCCGAGAAGCTAGTGCTAACACATTATTAAGAATGATTCAACGGTGTTTTCGTATAAGTACGAAATGTCTATCTAGACAACTTCTAAAACATATTGTTAGAAATGTCAGGGAAGTGATATGTGCCTTGGTCACAAGAGATTGTCCTAGAACCCTCAGAGCTCCTCCTCACGGTAAAAAATTTCGGCATATATTTGTTCCAAAAATTAGCTCGTCCACGGACACTGAAAATTTTTGGAACAAATATGTTACAGATGTAGGAATAATATTGTTATGAAAAAGTGTACCAATTTGTTCCTGACAGTGGGAACAAAACAGCCGAGGGAAACAAATTCTACCCCAACTTTCAGGAACAGATTTGTATAAAACGAAATCAAATCAAATTTGTGGACATTCCACCGTATCAAAACGGTTCCAAAAGAAAACTCTAACTAACAAAATTGTAACTACAGTAGACTCTTCGTTATCCGGCTGATTGGGGGACAAAACGACATTTAGGTTTTTTGAATGATCAACGGTTTTTCTATTTTGTGCCGTGTGAATTTATTTTCTGTCTGACAAAGAAAAAGAGAATTTTCTTCGTGGTGTGCTTATGTTTCATTTTTTTATCACAATTATGTATTAAAAACTTCGATACAATGTTAATAATACTTTAATTCACTCTGGACAAACTTCATGTTTAGTAAAAATAATTTTTGAATACATCAACCGCCAGTGTTTGGCAGCTGTCACCCGGATATCGAAGAGCTGAGTGTATATTTCGTAACAAAAGTGTAAAGAAAACTTTTTGGAACAAACAAATATCTTTAGGTACAAATTGATTCCAAAAAAAAAAATTGTTTCAAGGAAAACTTGTTCCAATATTTTAGTCAGTATCCAAAAGTTTTTATCGTGAGCCTGCGTATTTACCTCCTGACGATCTAACACGAACTGAAACCTCCTCGGCTAACCTCTCTACGATACTCCTCTCTGACGAGTTGATCTCGTTCTAACATTAGGAGCGCTCTTAAGGGGAACCAGTACCACTTTATTATTATTATTATTATTATTTATTTGCTCTCCAACATATTTACAATGTAAGGGAAAGTGCCCATGCTTTAGACGGTACCAAGCTTCATAATCACTGAATTTTTAAAATTGTAAAAATAGATATCTCATAAAAGACAAAGAAGATCGAAGGGAGAGCATACATATAAATATCATGTATCAATAGGAAGAAGAGAGAATAAAGTGGACGTCGAAAGAAGAAAGACGTCTTCTTTATTTCCAAATACTGATTTCCCGCTCCGAAATCATAATTAAATGCTTACAGGAAAAATGATTAGGGGAAGGTCGTCTGCCTTCAAACGAAAAATGGAGTTCCAAATTTAAGATTTTTTTTCTGAAGAATCCACAAAATGGATTTTATTTTCTACTACACCAAAAAAATTCTCTTGTTCATTCAGCGTAAGGTAAAGTACCCTCTAGTCGGCCGGTTTCTCAACTCGGCCAGTTGAATTATTCAACCAATTTTTTAACGTTTTATAGTCAACTTCTAAGAAATTTTCACTGATTTACGTTTTATATAATATAATACACCTTATAATGTTAAATCGGTAAGACCATATTATAACAAATCTAAGTAAATTGAATAAATAGTCGCACTGGCCGAGTTGAGAAACCGGCCGACTACAGGGTGCTTTACCTTATATGCTTACCTCATTTAGCACTTACAAGTCCTCAGTTTTTCCTTCTGAGGAAATTAAAAAAGTGATGTCGATTTGTATGAAGGTAGCTGGCATAGTCTGCCTTTAAACGCGAGGCAGCTGCCTTTAAATGTTTTTTTTTTTCACTGAGAATATTGAATCAATAAAACTAAATGGGCTATAAATGATTAAGTTGAAGCCTAACGCACTCACTAAAATCATCACTGCAGTCAAAAGACATTACACAATACCTTTTCTTCACATTTTTCTGAAGCACTGTTTTGCACTTGAAAATTTGGAAGAAAAAGCCATTGAAGTTGACAATTGTCAACTTGAAACATCCCGGCCGGAGCAAGATAGCAGGTTATAAGTATTTGTATGACGTTCGTCAGAGAAAAGTAGGAGTTCGATTTCACATATATTCGTGTGGGAATGTGCAATAATTTCTCTCATTGTAATTCTCCGCAGAGAAATATTTGAGAAAAAGCACTATAGAATATCTAGGACTTTGCTAGACAACTAAAATGAGAGGGAATATGTGAAATGTACATATAAAAATACTATTTATATTTCTTGAAAAGGTATTTCATTGTGACTCAAATTCACTTTCCAGTGATCTTTCCGATTTCATAAAAGCTCGCTTTTGGATTCTTTAGGTACGTGTCCACAATCAATTTGCGCAGGTTCTCCATTTTTATCACTTTTCTCAACCAAAACACAACCTTATTCAATTTTTTTTTTCAGAAATGAAAAGCTGACAAAATTCTCTTCAAACTTAAAAAAAAATCAAAACAAAACTCTATTCCTATTGTGACTAACTTCATGTCGAAAAAATGACATTTAAATTTGGGACACGCTTTACGAATGCTTTTCATGAAAAGCGTTCGGCGGTCTTGCATTTGAGGCCGAAAGTTAAAAAGAAATTCCCTTTGTCGGGGGTTTTTATTTGTCGTTTTCGGTTCCATAATCACACGAATATCGTAGAGGGAGAGTTTTGTAGATGTGGAATCAATAATCCCACTTCTGACACGGGTTTTAGACTAGAAGTCTAACCTAGTACCCGAAGTAATTTTAATGGATTTAATGGAGCAAGTATTTTTTTTTTAGAAACTACTTGAGTCATTCTTATGAAGCCATTATGTTTTTATTGATCTTTCTTATACAGTTAACAAAAGAAACTTGTTGCAATAGCGTGTGAAGTTTTTTTTTCCTTTCACGTTTCACAAGGCTTGACTCAAAAGAAATTATCCTTTAAGATATTCCACCCATTCCTCCTTTTACACTTCAAAGTGATGAGTGCTGCTAAAGTGGCGAATGCGCTAAATATTTTATATCATGCAATAAGATTGATCCTTTATACTGCGTCTTATGTAGACACGTTGAGAAGAACCATCAATAGTTGATACATAGACTTCAAACACTAGAATGAAATAGAATTAGTTTTTTTTTTTTTTTTTTTAATAAAATGTGACTTTTGCAAAAGCGTTCTTACGGTAACGAAAGTGTTAAAATTCAGCGGAACATATGATAATGCTTGAGGTTCGCTAATATTCTGCATATATTGGATAATGCAGACGAACATTCTCTGTTTCTTCTCAGGCAGAAGATACCATTTTGTTTCATTCATTTGAATCTCAGCTTCATCCAATTTAATAAGATAGATTCCACCCATCAAACACAGTGTAAATATCTCCCAGAAAAACAGAATTATCATAACTATTCCATGTATCCATCCATTCTTAATGAGGAGAAACATCGAAATGGCTATTCCCATCATGCTGCTCAAGATTATTACGAAAGAATGTAGACTGAATTGTTCATCGAGGATCGCCATGTACTTGGAATGCCTTTGTTGTGTCTTAACAATCATGGCGATTAAACCGTTAATCTTTTGAATTTCATGAGATTCATATTCTTCCAAATATTCTGTTAGGTCTTGACAAATTACACTAATCGTATCAATTTGTCCACAAGCCATAAACATTGCGTTTAGATAGAAATAGTCACTGGTAAAGAACCCGAACGCTCCATAAGTTATAATGATCAGGTAGGTTACAAGGTTGATAAGGTATCCATAATCACTTTCGTGGTCCAAAATCGGTAAAACTCCGCCAAATGGCAATACTTTAGTTCTGGTTACAACAGGCAATGATATACAAACAATAAGTAAAGTTGTTGCTAAGGCTGTCTACACACTATGAGCATTTTTTAAAAAAATTCTTTAAAAAATAACCCTAAAAAGGTTTTTAAAAAGAATCGGCTCTACACTAGTGAAAATTTTTGTAAAAAAAATGGATTTTTTGCAGAAATTTGCCTAGTATGTAAGCAATTTTGTAAAAAAAACCGACCCATTTTTATTTTTTAAAAATTTTTTTAAAGAATTTTTTTAAAAAATGCTCATATGTGTAGACAGCTTAAGCTGGTGTACATCCAGGCCATGTATCTTCTGAATTCATTGCAAGATTTGATATATCGTCGAAAAATAGAGCAAACATTAGGCTTATCCTGCACAGTAAAAAAAATTACCACTATTATAGTGTGTAACCTTTCACACCACTATTATAGTGTTAAATTTGGAAAAAATGTTTAATTAAAAATTGTTTAATTTAAAGTTGTTGAATTTCAAGTTGTTGAATTTGGAGTTGGTGAATTTAAAAATTGTTGAATTTTTGTGTGTAAACTCAAAAATTGTTGAATTCTACATATATGTTGAATTTTTGCTTTTTTAGACATATGGAATGTTTTTTGCTGTCTCAGGATCCCCCCTAATGCGAGATGCTTACATCTGATGCTCGAATCTTTACGATATATTTATTATATTTATAAATATTTGATGTTCTATATGACCTTTGCCCATCGAAATGCATCTCGACTGAAGTATAAGTCTTAAATGGAAATTCAACAATTTTTACATAACTTTTGTTTAAAAATTCAACAACTTTTGTTTAAATATTCAACAACTTTGGTTGAAATACACACGGCTTCACACTATAATAGTGTGAAAAATTATACTATAATAGTGTTAATTTTTGATCATGTGACAAAAAATACCATAAAGTTGTGTATTTTTTCACACTATAATAGTGGTAATTTTTAGAATTTTTCAACACTTTTACTGCACAAAAAACATTGTTAAAATTTTTTTACCACTATTATAGTAGTAAAATGTCAAAAATTACCACTATAATGGTGTCAAATTTTCAACATTTTCGAATTAAACAATATTGTTGAAAATTTGGAACTATAATAGTGGTAATTTTCAATCACGTGACAAAAAATTACCGAAATGTTGTGTATTTTTTAAACATTTTTAATTTAAACAACTAAAATCGTCGATTTTGCACTATTATAGTAGTAAAATTTTACACATTTTTTTACTGTGTGGTATTTAGCAACAAAATCCGATGCTTGATTTGCTACTTCACGAAATATATTGTAATTGTGGACTACCATGTAGACCTTCGCTCCCGCCTGAATTCCAATAACAACAGTGAAAATTGCCTCAGCCATTTTTTCTAAACTGTTTGAGAAAAGGTAAATGGATGTAAAACCCATTGTATTGCACACGATTACTAGGAAAATTGTAATATAAGTAAAAATATTTGGCGGTCTTCTATGGTCAACATCCATAGCGTTACATCCAATGAATCGGACAATGTCACTTAGTTGTTTAAAAGTGTTCCAACATTCTTCTCGGAGACCTTTTTGTGGCATTATGGCGAACATTCACGGAAAACTAACTGAAAATCTTCAGAGAAGTATACTGTAGTAACTATGAGGCAATAGAGTTGCGTGTTAAAATTCTTTATTGAATCCTTTTGATGTTCATTGCATAGGTCTTTTGCAATTCAATTAAGAATTAAGGTTTGTTACGCCATTTGGTGATTCTATCACGATTTTTACTGTCATTAAGTTAAAGTGTTAAGAAACATGGTTATGTCACCATGAATATCTAATCGTTGTTAACGTCACGATTCATTGGCGTAATTATTCTTTAGGAGGGAATGTAGTACGATTCATGAGAGTGGAGGGGCATTTCAATCCATTGCAATCCACTCTTGATTGACTAACACTCAAAGTAGCGACAAATTTCTAACCTTAATAAATTTCTCTGAAGGTCTGCTAGTAGGTTTTTATATAGTCCAACGATTACTGCAAGACTATTGTGCCTAAGGGTCTGAATATACTCCGATCCTCAGTCTGTAACATTTGGCAATAAAAATTTATCCTAATTTGTCATTCACCGAGGGCTTCGGATAATTAATTAAGAGGTCCTTTGCATACATCAATTTCCTTTACCTGTCCTTGATTCCACGGGCATGGGACTGACAACCTCATCCCGTACAAGAAAAAAATAATAATGCATGTCTAGAAATCCCCTTGCGGGAAGGCCTTGTTCCTTCATGGAATGTTGTTCCAGCATTACTATTATTATTATTATTAATCCCTAACTGCCAAATTGTACAAGTTAGAGGTGTGCAAGAACCGTTGAAACCGAATAAACGTCAAAATAAGTTTGTTCTGGTAGCGTTTTGACCATGACGTACATGTTTCGTTTGACGTTTATTCGGTTTCAACGGTTCTTGCACACCTTTAAATATTCTAGATGAGCACCCTGAGTCTATTTCGCTCTCAGAAAGTCTCGTTCAGTTTGGTATCGTAGATCCATTGATATCTATGGCCCCGGGAAAGTTAATCCTGAGGCCACCTCCAAAGTCGTATGTAAATGTTTGATGCGTCTCCGACTGTTATATGTATACCCCGACTTTTCAAGGATATTTTTAATTAATTTTAGACGTCCATTTTGTTTTAAATTTATAAGTTATTAAACTGTGATAACCTCCAGATCTGTGATATCTTACTGTGATACTGCGGAGAATTTTACTTTGTATTTCTTATCCACCGAGCATTGAAGCTTTAGGAGGGTCAAGACTAAGGGGACTGAGCCACGCTCAGTTATAATAGACAACCGGGCCACAAAAAACCGGGCAGTCCGGCTAAGCTCCATTGGACCAAGTGCCGATGTTTATATAATAAGAGTTAGTTCATGTTGGTTTTTCGTTTTCAATTTCATAAGTATCTCTTTTATGGAGTCGTGGATTTAGGACACGACTTTTGGGAATGAATTCCGAGATGTATTTGGGCAAGATAATGATTTCTTGATCTAGCGCATGTCCTAGGTCTACCCCAAGTTCTTATGGGTAATATTTCTTCGTTTATGCTCTAAGTATGACCATACCATCGAATTTCTAATCTCCAAACACAAAGAAGCAGCTGCTTGATCCTCAATAGCTTTCTCGATCTTTGTGAGTGATTCCCGTGACCGTACGTACTTACTTACTTAAACGGCGCTACAACAAATTACTGGTCTTGGCCTGACTCAGGGTCAGGACCCGTCGCCACTTGAGCTTGTTACGCGCCACTGTTATCCAATTACGCACCCCTAATGACTTGGCGTCCTGGTCCACGCCGTCGGTCCATCTGAGGCTGGGTCGGCCTCGTCTCCTCGAAGCATAGAGTCCGCCCCTAAAGAATTTCCAGGCTGGGTCGTCCTCATCCTTGCGCACCAGATGACCAGCCCACCGGAGCCTATTGAGGCGTATTTGCTTCACGACAGTTACCTTTCGATAGCGCTAATACACCTCATGGTTGTATAGGCTCCGGAATCGTCCCTCCTCACATATGGGGCCAAAAATCCGTCGTAGTATCCTCCTCTCAAACGCGGCTAACAATTCGCAATTCTGTTTTCTAAGGACCCACGTCTCAGACGAATACGTGAGAACTGGCAGGATCATAGTCCTATACAGCAGTAGCTTAGTCTTTATGCTTAAGGTTCTGGACCGGAAAACTCTTGATAGACTGAAATAGGCCTTGTTGGCTTTCAGCAGCCGTGCGCGGACTTCTGTTGAGATGTTGTTGTCGGCTGTGATTGTTGACCCAAGGTACACGAAGGAGTTGACAACTTCAAAGTTGTAGTCCCCCATCGGGAACCCTGTTTGATCGATACTCTCCGTGGATGTTGCCGGAGTTGCTGCTGACGAGGCCACCATGTACTTTGTTTTGCTTTCGTTTATTTGTAGCCCCAGATTTCGTGCCGCATGTTCAATCTGAATGAAGGCCTCTTGTACAGCTCTGGGATTGCGCCCCATAATGTCAATATCGTCAGCATAGGCTAATAGCTGCGTGGACTTATTGAGTATGACTCCCCTCATGCTCACGCGTCACGCCGGAGTCACGGATCGCTTTCTCCATTGCCAGATTAAAGAGGACGCACGATAGTCCGTCTCCCTGTCTGAGTCCGTTGTTCACGCGAAACTCTCGTGACAGCGATCCGTTCGCCTTTACTTTGCTCCTCACATCGGTAATGGTCATCCTAGTCAGTCTAATCAATTTGTTCGGGATGCCGAATGACCGTACTTACGGAGTAACTTTATTTCAATAGCCTTGCATTCATGATCTTATTACGGATAAACACAGCTTTGAAAATCGATTATTTACTCTGTCTTCCTCACCACGCTTTTGCCACGCTCCCTCATTAGTGCAGAAGCTTAAGTACTGCGTATCGTGAGTTCTACGTCTATATCACCGTAATGTATGAATACTAGAACCTACTACCGAGTTACTTGAAGTTCCAGCTGCTTCAATGAGCTTTGCGTTATAGTTCAAGCTGTCGAGATATCACTATTACGTCCAATTCCGCCATGTATTTCGTAAGCTTAAGAAGTAATAGTTTTCCGAATGGTTTTCCTCAGGTGATTAATGCTACCCTCCTCGGAGAGGATTGCTTTGTGCTAATGCCAACTGGAGGAGGAAAATCTCTTTGTTATCAACTTCCTGCTGTCATGGCAGAGGGAGTAACCATTGTGATCAGCCCTTTGAAGTCTCTGATCTACGATCAGTGCGTCAAACTCTCTTCTCTAGATGTAAGTACGGTTATCATTGTAAGTCTCTCTCAGATTGTCTTATGACTAAGTTTGAATTGACTATAGATAAATGCCCAACATCTATCGGGGGAAGTTAGTCTTGAGAAGCATCGTTCAATTTTCATGGAACTTGAATGTTGTCCACCTTTAATTAAGCTCCTGTATGTGACACCAGAAAAGATTTGTGCCTCAGACCGAATAAGGACGGTACTGGGAAAACTCTATGAACGTGGCTATATTGCTAGGTTTGTCATTGATGAGGCTCACTGTGTATCTCAGTGGGGTCATGATTTTCGTCCGGACTACAAAAAACTCAGTCTGTTGCGTTGTAACTTTCCAAATGTTCCGATAATTGCTTTGACAGCTACAGCAACTCCACGGGTTCGCATTGATATCCTGAATCAGCTCAATTTGACCAATTGCAAGTGGTTTTTATGTAGTTTCAACAGGCCGAATCTTAAGTATATTGTGGCACCGAAGAAGGGTGTTTCGACCATTGGAGAGATCATTCAGTTAATTAGAAGTAAGTACCCTCGAGCCAGTGGAATTGTTTACTGTTTGTCAAGGAAGGAATGCGAACAAATAGCTCAGAAGTTGTCATCAGGAGGAATTCTGGCAAAGAGTTATCATGCTGGACTTAGTGACAATATAAGAGATACTGTACAACAGGAATGGATCACAGAAAAGTTGCAAGTTGTCTGTGCAACAATAGCTTTTGGGATGGGAATTGATAAGCCGGATGTCAGATATGTTATTCACTATTCCATGCCCAAATCAATCGAAGGCTACTATCAGGAATCTGGAAGGGCGGGAAGAGATGGTGATCCAGCTACATGTATCCTCTACTACAACTATACGGATATGATGAGGTACAAGAAAATGATGGATATGGATCGAACGCTTTCGTATGACGTCAGGCAAGTTCACATGCAGAATTTGACAAGGATGGTTGACTATTGCGAAAATGTGACGGATTGTCGGAGATCTCAGCAACTGAACTATTTTGCTGAACATTTCACCAGGGAACAGTGTTTGGAAAATAGGTCAACAGCTTGCGACAATTGCTTAAAGAGAGGCGAATATGAAACAATTGACGCAACGGATATAGCCAAGGAAATGGCCAAGTGCGTTAGGGATCTCTGTAGTGGAACCAAGAGCTTTACTTTACTGCATCTTGTGGATCTTTTCAAGGGTAGCGAGACGAAGAAGATCAAGGATAACAATCACCACAACACAAAGTATCATTCGCGTTTGGCACAATGGGAGAAGGCCGACATCAAACGACTCCTACACAAAATGGTTCTCGACAACTATCTGCGTGAACAAATCATCTTCATCAATGACATCCCGCAAGCTTACGTCAGAATTGGATCAGCCATTGAGAATCTGATGCAGGGAGGAATTCGTATCATGTTTGCTCTGCATCAGAAGGATGCTGCTAAGAAGGATCGATCGAAACAGGAGGAGGTCCTGATGATGCCTAAAGCAGATTCTGAATTGGGCAAGGAACTCAAGGAGCTCGAGGAGAAATGCCACAATGATCTGCTGGAGAAAATGAGGACACTGGCAGGAGAACGCAATGCTCATATTTCCAGTCTCATCAATATACAGACCATCAGGGAGATGTCCAGGGTTATGCCGGCTACTAAGGAGGAAATGATGAAACTGCCTCACATCACAGCGGCCAATTTTGAGAAATTCGGACAGCAATTGCTGGACATTACGCAGAACTATGCAGCACACAAACTATGTGAGTTATTTGGAATACACTGAGTTCTTTGACATTCGTCAAAAAATGACAGCGGTATTTTTTGACATTTTCCTGTGTGTTTTGTAGCTGTCAGTTGAATATCGAAGAGCTCTATGCGAAGGATAAATTTCGAAGTTTATTTCAAACTTCAAACTTTCTCTTTCAGCAATTATGTTGGATGCCAAGGAAGAAGAGCAATTTGAGGAGAATCCTGATGATGATGACGGAACAAATTGGTCTGTGCTGGCAAAGCAGGATCTCGGGGCCAAAAGGAAGAGGTCTTGGGGAGGAGGAAGTGCTCCGAAAAGGCGTTACAAAAGAACAGGTAGGAAAACTACAAAAGGAGGAACTCCGAGGAAGAGAGTTGGCAAGAAGAGATCTCCCAGAAAGGGATCGCCCAAGAAGAAGATGGCTAGAACGGCTGCCACGACCCCAAAAGGAGGCAAGAAGGCTCCGCGACGTAAGTTGCATTTTTATTGATTTTCTATTGATTTTGATGCTGATTAGCAATATTTTTCTCAGCTTTTCAACTTATGCCACTGCCAGGATCAAGCAGAGGGAACTAAGAGATTTAGGATCCGTGTATAGTGTGAGATTTTTCAAAAAGAAATATTTCTGTAAATAATTTTTGGTTTTAATTACATTTTTATAATTCGAACTCCACAGAAAGTTTCACTCGTTTTACTCTACCATTTTTTATGTTTTAGTTTAGCGGATAAACATTTATGTAGAATTCAGATCTTCAAGTGTTCGTCAGCGGTTACTTCTTCTCAAAATAAAAATAATAAAATTTTTCCAGAGCTTTCGACACTTGGTATGGATCCAGATCTACCTCAGTGAGCTGAGAAATAGGTTCTTTTTAGAAATTTTTCTTAACTACTCAGTCAATTGGAATCTTTCACTTTGGGAAACGTCTATCGTCTGCTTACTACTATACATATCATCATTATCACTGATATGACCACATAGCCAGGGGAGATTATTTTCCGAGCTTTTTGAAACCATTTTGCGAAAGCTTCGGAAACCATTTTTGCAAGCTTCTAAAATTTATTGATCTTTGGTTTTATAATAATAATAATAATTTATTGCCAATCTCCATTTTTTGCGACTGCCGCCGACTTCAAAACCGACTTCACCGGGTAAGACGGCAGAAAACCCCGGATCACTAGTCGTATAAGCCGCTGATGATATTACAATAAGTGACATAACAAAATAACTATAACAGTGTAAAACAAATTAAAGTTTACATAGCATTAACAAATTGTAAAAAATACAGCAAACATTGACAGTCATCGTGGCGAACAAATGGAGAGGAGATCAGCAGCTGGACTCCGTGAAGGAGTTCGTGTCGCTGCCGACGAGTCAAAAAGGAACTATAGAATAGGGAAAAATATATATAATATAAAAGACGATTTAACTAAAATGCAAGAGGAATTGTGATAAACACATTAATAGGAAAAATAACGAGGGAAAATAGAATATCATTTACGTAAAGAAAGCGTAGAAAAAGGAATTTCATTAAATTCATAAGGAAGTAGTATTTATAAATTATTAGGCAGAAGACACCCTAAAAGCATATGGGATTGGGAGAGACAAAGCACCAAGCGAGCGATCAGGCGCCCCGTTGCCAGATTTTTTATTTGATTTATTTAGTTCTCTGTTTTCCCCACCGCCCGTGCGGCCATCGCTGTCTTAGCGTCGATTTTACCCTCAGGAATGAATTAAAATTGAAGTTTCATAATATAAAATTGAGATAAATAAAATGTCAGACTGCTTCCTTGAAATTTAAGCAATAATCCGCATACATCAAATTTTTAATCGTGTTTTTATTTAAATATTTTATTAATATGTATTTACTTTTATTTTTTATTAATATTTGATAAATATTAGTAAAGATATTGTGAATTATTTAACACTTGGAAGGACCCTAGTGGCAGCCGCTGCCAATTTAGTTTTCAATTTAATTTTTTATAGTGAAGAATATATCATTTCGCCTGGAGGCCTGATTGAATGCGTGCAGAATTTATCTGGCTATTTTTTCGTCATAAAATTTTTAATAAAAATTAAATAATAATGTAAATATATTGCAAAAACAAAAAACTGCACTCAGAAGGACCGCAAGTGGCAGTTGCTGCCATATGCATTTTATATGGGAGTTTTACGTTCTGCAGATGTTATTTTCTTGATTATTAATGTTTAAAAGCCCTAATAGAACAGTTTGAAAGTGTTTTTGCAAATTATTGAGAAGAATTATGGGGAAAAGTGACATGCCTTTGAATGCGTCAGTTTTTGAATGCTTAAATTTTTTCCTTATTTCCCAAAGCTAAAAATCCATTTTGTTAAGCGAAGTTAATAGAAAATAGTTAATACAGTAGACTCTTCGATATCCAGCACTTCGATATGTCGGGCTGCCAAACACTGGCGGTTGATACAGTGCCCGCTCTCTAATCCGGATCGCCGTAATCCGGACGAGTTATCGACGGTTACCTTTAAAATAATTTTGATGTTATGTATGCATATGTGTTCAGCAATGAGAATGAATTATCCTGTGAAGTTTTTGTTCAATAAATGAAGTATAATAGCATAGAATTCTCTAATTTTGTCCTTTTAAACTTCTTTAAAACTTTTATTCTAATTCTCGGAAAAAAACCTTGTATTATATTGAAGTGTTGGGACTTGGGGATTTTTGGGAGCCCAATTAATAAAAGACGTCCACTCCCATGCACTGTCTAGTTTATTCTCTTCTTTGCTCACAATTCACAATCATAATGCACCTTCAACTTACACATACACCTCATCTCCTTAACAGGGGGAAAAAAATTTTTGTCTTCTAGACGAAGAATTTTTCTGTTTTTATTTGATTTTTTGTTAATTTTACTATTTTTTTTTTTGTTCAAGATCTTGATAAATGCTTTTCGACTTATTGATAACTTATCGTTTCCTAAAAAAAAATCCCATTACTATTTCTAATTATCTGATTTGTAGATCTTTGTTCTATTCTTATGAATTAATTCTAATTTATTGTTTTTCTTAATTAATACATTAGGATGTAAATCTATAACTATCTCAAATGGACCTTCGTAAATAGGATTTAATTTATTCCCTATTTCTCTTTTCACAACCAATTTTTGATTTGGCATATAAGTAATTGGCTTCAATTTCTTGTCATATTTGGATTTTCTTACTTCTTTGGATCTTTCAAGATTTTCAATCACTTCTTTCTCTGCAACTTTGACTCTATATTGTAACTCTTTTACATAGTCTCCAAAAATTTCTTCTTCATCTTCATTTGGAAAATTGCTTGGTACATTACATTTACGTCCAAATACAATTTCATATGGTGTATATTTAGTAGAACTGTGGACTGTGTTATTGAAAGCAAAACACCAAAAAGAAATCCATTCACTCCAAGGCTTATCAGGCTTTACTCTTATCCTGAGAAATTCATTTAAATTCTTGTGTGTATTTTCAAGACTTCCTAAAGTCTCATGATGATATGCAACTGACTGAAATTTTTCAATATTTAAGGTTTGACAAACATTTTTGAATAATTCAGATGTGAATTCTTTACCTCTATCCGTTAATATTTCTCTAGGAATTCCGAAACGTAAAATAAAATTTTGAATAAAGCTTTTTGCAACAGTTAGCGAGTCTTTGCTCTTAATCGGATATGCTTCTATAAATTTAGATAATTCATCCTGAATTGTTAAGACGTATCTGTTTTCATGACTGTCAATAGGAAGAGGTCCTACTAAGTCTAGTGAAATTCTCTGAAAAACAGTTTTTGGGGTAGTTGTTAAAATCATTGGTTCTTTAGTATATTTTGACTGTTTGCACAACTGACATGCTTTACAATTACTGACAAATTTTTTAATATCTTCCATCAAATTGTTCCATACGAACTTTTTACACATGGTTCTATACATTCGGCTAATACCGGCATGACCTCCTGTGGGAAGCATGTGAAAATCGTTAAGTATGATCAATCGTTCTTTTAATTCTTTTATTTCTTTAGGACTTGATAAGACAATAATCTTTATAGTCTTTAATATATCGCGATACTTCTTATTTTTCAATTTATTTATTATTTCTTGTGTTTCCTCATTTCTTCTTAATATCACTTTGTCTATATTTCTCGTTTTGCAAAATATATCAAGCTCTTTCAGAATTGAATATAAATCTAAATCTGACTCTAGACTCTTGACATATATAATATTTTCTTCCATTATAATTTTTATTTTCTTTTGTCCTTTTTCTTTTGCATTCAGTGTGTCAAAAACCAATTTTAATTCTGGTGTATTTCGAGGTTTGCTTAATAATTCGACAATTTTTGGTTCATCCACGTTATTACTTTCGAAATTATTGTCATTCTGATTTTGATTTTTGCGTATTTGCTTTGTCATACTACGAGTTACTACATTTACAACATTTTTATTCAAATCTTTAAGGTTTTCTATTGTTATTCGTGAAAGTGCGTCTGCTGTAACATTCGATGCGCCCTTAACATATTCGACTTCAAAATCATATTCTTCCATGGCTAATCGAAATTTAATAAGACGACTTGAAGGGTTTGCCATTCCGAATAAATAAATTAAAGGTTTATGGTCTGTTAAAATTCGAAAATGTCTTCCAAATAGGTAAGGTCTAAAATGTTTTGTGGCCCAGACTATAGCCAAAAGTTCTTTTTCTATCGTGCAATAATTTAATTCTGATTTATTTAATACTCTGCTTGCGTAGGCAACTGGTTTTCCGTTTGAATTAGATAAAACAGCTCCTAATGCGTACCCAGATGCATCGGTTCTCAAAGTAAAAATGTTTGATTGATCAAAATTTGGAAAATCAAGAACTGGTGTAGTTGTTAATCGTTGTTTTAAGATATTAAATGCATTCTCGCATTCCGATGACCATTTAAATTCAACTGATTTTTTACTAAGTCTGTGTAATGGTCTCGCAATCTCCGCAAAATTTGGAATGTGTCTTCTGTAGTAATTCGCAAATGCTGTAAATCTTTTACATTCTTTTGAGTTCGTTGGGACAGGATAATCAATTAAAGTATTAATTTTGGTTAAATCTGGCGAAATTCCATCTTTACTAATCATATGGCCTAAATAATTGATTTGCTTGCACAAAAATTCACACTTGATTGGATTTAATTTTAAATTTGTTTGTCGCAGCCTTTCAAAAACTTTTATTAAATTTCTATTATGCTCTTGTAAATTTTTACCGAAAACTATTAAATCGTCTAAATAAATGAAGCATGAAATATAATTTAGTCCTGACATTGCAACTGTCATAAAACGTGTGAAAGCGCTAGGGGAAATTTTTAATCCCATGGGCAGTCTGCATAACTGATACTGCCCTTTATCTGTACTAAACGCAGTTATGTTTCTGCAACTTTCTTCTAAAGGAACCTGGTGATATCCTTGAGACATATCCAAATGAGAAAAGTATACCGCTCCACCTAACGAATCTAAGATATCGGTTATGCACGGTAACGGAAACTTATCGTCCTGAATACGTTCGTTTACTTTGCGATAATCGATTACAAGTCTAAATTTTTGTTTACCGTCTCGATCTATTTTCTTCGGTACTAGCAATAAAGGACTCGACCAATCACTTCGAGTTTCTTCAGCTTGTCCATTAGCTAGCATTTCTTGGACTTGCCTATTTATCTCGGTTTTTTGTGAGTATGGCAATCTATAAGGCTTAGTGTACACTGGTGTCGCGTTTGGTTTTAAATAAATTGCCTGTTTCATAACATTTGTAGTAGTTAATCGATCTCCTTCAAGATAAAATATATCAGAATATTTCCCGCATATTCTCTGAATTTCGTCTTTTTCTTCCGAATTTAAATGTTTTAAATCAAGTTTATTTAGAACTTCTTCGACTCTTTTCGCGTTCTGGTTTTCTCCATAAAAATTCACAGTATGAAAATTTGTTAGCTTTTTAACTTTAGGCTTGTATCCCTCAATGCTTCGATCTTCCGACGTAACGTTCATTATCCTTATTGGTATTTTTCCATTAATCGGTCTTGCTATTGTATGAGCTACCATAACTCCTTCTACAATTTCTTCTCCCTCAACTACACAATCATCCGTTTCATCAACTTCGAAAAATTTTATGACTTGACATCTTGGCGAAATAGTTATTGTATTTATTTTTTCATCCATTAAGTAGCTGAAATATTCTTTTCCGTTTATTTCTATGAATAGCTTTGAACTTTTGTAGTCAACTACAGCTCTATATCTGCTTAAAAAATCCATTCCTAATATTCCGTCGAAATTAGACATGAACTTCTCCATGATAATAAAATTGTGTTTAACGTATATGTCCTTAATTTCTAAATCGGCCGTTATTCTACCCTTTACGTTAATATTCCCAATAATTCCATTAATATTTAACCTATAGCTACTATCTATCTTACTATTTATCGGAATTTTTTCTCTCTTTAGGATGCTGATACTTGCTCCCGTATCAATCATCAAACATCTTACTTCTCCATTAATTCTTAAGCGAATTCCTTTAATTGACTCCATTTTAATTATTATCAATATTAGAAACGATTAAAAAATCCAATTTGTTCAAAATGTCTACTGTTCTGACCTGAATCTTGACCTTCAGAAATTACCTCTCTATCTGCTTGTGCATGATGTACATGCTGGTCTTGGTATCCTTGCCCATTTCCTTGATATCCTTGATTGTTTCCGCGACCTCTATTACTGTACGATCCTCTATTATAACCGTTAGAGCTTCTCCAACCTCCGCGATTTCCACTACCTCGAGAACCACGATGTCCGTTATTATTACCTAGTGATCCATTTCCATGTCCTCGATGACTTCCTCTATTACCACCTCGTCCTCCACGATGGTTATTGCCTCTACCACGTTTATAGTAATATACTTTTTCATGTCGATGTCCAGATTGGATCATGTCTTGTTCAATTGCTGTTTGTATGGCTTCGCGTAAATCCGCAATATTACGCGCTCTTACCGCATTTCTTACTTCTGAATCGTTTAATCCTTCGACAAAGGCAACTACGGTATTAGGTTCATTGACTTCTCGAATAATTCTTTGATTTTCTTCCTCTGCGCCTGACTGTGCTAAAGTCATTTGGTCTAGCAATCTCTCTAAGTATCTACCGTAATCTGCAATTGACCTATTCCCTTGGCGTGCTACGGTAATACGTCTATTCAAGACCTGAGGAGTTGGTGTTGGCAACAAAAATTTCCTAATATCTGTTATTAGATCTTTCGCGGTAGGATAAGTTGAGCGTAATTTCAATCGTTGTTGTCTTGAAAGACGCTGATTTAAAACAAACTCTATGAGTTTTCGTTTCTCCCCTTCAATTAATATTGAATCGTAATACTCTAAATTTCCGATCAATTCTTCTAATGATTCATTCTTTCCGTCAAGTTTTGTAATTAAATTTAAGGCGGTTTTTAAATCAAAATTCGACATTGTATTTTCTTCTGTATTATACTGATCTTCCTCAATATTACTTTCGTTTGTATTTGCTAGTGTTTCTTCACTCAATCGTCTACTATTTCCTTCACTTGTAAGTTGATCTTTATTATGTTTCTTTGACTTTATAATGTTTTCAATTCTGTCTTCAATGTGAGCTCTTATTAATTTCCAATCATTTACGAATTCTTTTAATAGACCAAATTTTTCTAAGTCTCGCTCTAAGTCAATTGTTTTTTCAATATCCTTTCTTTTAATTCTTAGTGCATCTAACGTATCAAGATAAGTTTTATTTACTCTCAAATCCGATCGTCTCTCTTGATTATCTTTTTTAAGATTACTTATAAATTTTCTCAAATAGTCAATTAATTCTTCTATTGTGTTAAGTTCCATTTGTTTTTGTTTACTTATGATCTATATACTCATCTGTCATCATATTTTTCCTTATGTTGACCCATATTCACTTCCGAAATGCTGCGTTGCATTTTCCGACGTTGCTTTTCTTCTGTTGTCCGATGACGCAATTGCATTGAAGATCAGTGCCCTCCATGGTATACGTGCTGCGGTGTTGCTTGGGCTGTATTAATTGATGTCTCAGCAATGATGATGTTCACTGTACTTTGCACCTTTCGCGATGACCGCTACTGACCCATGCTGGCTTATGGCTCAGAATTTGCCACGTTTAAATTCGATCGTTGACGTTGGTCCAATTCAAGTCCCATCTGTCGGAGTCTGGCAGATCTTTCGATGCTCATTTTCCACTTGTTATATCCCTTTTCCAGCAACTTCCAAATCACGTAGACTGCTATAAGAGTTAAAAGTGTTGTGAGAGCAATCTCAATATAACTTAAATTCAGATGCTGGGCTATCTCCGTTGCTTGATCCTTGGTACTGCAGGTTTGCGGTTTAACTTCTGCTTCCACTACATCATCCTGGAGCTGAATTCTTCTGCGATGGTAACGTCCGGTGCAGGCTATCATTTTCCTCTTTGTTAAAATTTACACGTTTTCACTTTTTCTTTAAAACTTTTCTTTTACTTGTTTTGATTATTTTTTGTCCATAATTTATTTTTTCACTATTTATCCTTTTTTTTCACCATACACTAGTCTCCAGATGTGGCAGGATCGCCATGAAGTGTTGGGACTTGGGGATTTTTGGGAGCCCAATTAATAAAAGACGTCCACTCCCATGCACTGTCTAGTTTATTCTCTTCTTTGCTCACAATTCACAATCATAATGCACCTTCAACTTACACATACACCTCAATATTTTCAAGACGTTGAACAAATTCAAAAAATCCATCCGGATTACGAAGCGGACATCTGTCAAATTGTCTCCCAATCATCCGGATTACGAAGCGGGCACTGTATATTCAAAATTATTTTCACTAAACATGAAGTTTGTCCAGAGTGAATTAAAGTATTATTAACATTGTATCGAAGTTTTTAATACATAATTGTGATAAAAAATGAAACATAAGCACACCATGAAGAAAATTCTCTTTTTCTTTGTCAGACAGAAAATAAATTCACACTGCACAAAATAGAAAAACTGTTGATCATTCAAAAAACCTAAATGTCATTTTGTCCCCCAGTTAGCCGGATATCGAAGAGTCTACTGTAGTATTAACTATTGTTTATAAAGTAGAATTTTTCCTTTGAAAAATAAGAGAAAAATTAAAAATTCAAAGGCTGCCGTATTAAAAGGCACACCACTTTCCCTGACTCCATGATTCTGATAAAGATGAAAACATCGAATGGTTAAAAATCTTTAGATACAGTACCCAATGAGATGAAATTTCTGGTTCAGACACCAGAAAAGAACTGACTAAAGCTTCGAGTGTTTAAATATAAGTAAAAATATCAAAATATTATGTAAAATTCGACAAATGGCAGCGGCTGCCACTTGGTCCTTCCGTGACACTTTTAGTTAGCGTTCTACGAAGTGTTAAAAAACAAAATTACGCCGATTCTAAATATGTATATATCCCAAAATCGCAAAAATGAAGTTACGACAAATGCTGATTTAACTGACGAAGTCGCCCCAGAAAAGCAATAGAAGTAGTGGAGGAGGTCTCTTAAATTAAAAGGACGTTGTAGCCACCTAAGTTAATTAGCCCCGGTCTCCCCTATTCTCTCTATCTAATCTTGGCGCAAATTTCCAAACTCTAACCTTCAAGCCACGTGGTCTCTATAATCCCCAGAAAAACTGCCCAACTTCCCTACTTAAAATTTATTCTCAACAAGCAAAAACAGGCTAAAAAGCTATTACAGTGTGTCATTTCTTAGACGGAATCTATGCTAAAAGAGACAGTGTTGCAGGAGAGGAACTCAAGACATTCGCTAGTCCTTTTCCTTTCTGGTGCCCATGCACCAGAGGACATGATCCCCAGTGGTAATGTCCACGGCTGGGGAGCCACTGTAAGTGTTGGAAGTGCTGACAAGGCCACCAAACTGGGTAGTCTTGTTAGTCATGTCCCACTTGAGTCCTCTCGTGCTCAGAACGCATTTGTGACCAATTGGGATGAGAGAGCACCAGACTTTCTGTTCCAGGACATTGGGAGGGATGTCGATGGTGTGATGTCCGGGTGGCAGGAGCCAACTGAGAGAATTGCTTGACATTATGAAGATTTTGAGGTCAGGAGCAAAGTTCTGGGCTTTGAAAAGTGTATTTATGTTAGCCATAATTTGATCCAATCTCCCCGATGTATCTGCCAGGACAATGACAGTTTCCACTCCACGGAGGCTCAGTCGAGGAGCCAGCTGTCTCAGGGCCTTGGTAAAGTCAGTCTCATTCTGGTCTTGTGTCCGGATCACCTCGCAATTGAGGCTCTCGAAGTGGGAAAGTGTGTCAGGTTTGACTGAGTCAAAATCTCCTGTTATCATGTCTGGATGGAGGATATTAGCCTCAGGATTGCCCTCCAGGAATGTCAACCATCTGTCTGTTCCACCGTCAACGGTGTGCCGAAACTGGGCTGGAGCGATCCAAGGAATCAGCGGGGAAAAAGCCACATTGAATTTATTGTTCCACTTACCCGAATTCCACATTTCAATCACAAAATCCTGGTCCAAATGGATGGGCCGATTGAGAATTATCACAGCATAGAGTTGCTCCTTAAGTTTTGAGGCTGTGAGGTAGTTTTCAGGTGTCCAGGTTGTTCTACTGGCCTCGGAGGAGGAATTATTGGGCAACTGGTGCATCCTTTGAGGTCGCAAGGATTTGAACAACTTTCTGGTGGAATTTGTAGTCAACCGGAAAAGCATACACGGTGCCCAGGTGTATTTTCTGACTCCGTACCTGTCCTAGAGCACACACTAATGCTCAATTGCCGCAGTAATTGGGCAATTGAGGAGCAATTTGGGGCAGAAAGTGGAGCAAAAACGCGTGTTTTAAGTACATAAACAAACATGGACGCTCCTCCAGTGACAGCTGATGCTGTCAGAGAAATGCCCTGACGTCACTGGGGAATCCAACAGTTGTCTGGTGAAGTCACGTCCCCACTTCTTTTGCATAAAATCCGAAATTCCTGGGACTCTCGCTCTTAGTCATCGTCGGTTTCCCGGGAGGCACGTCTCAGTCAAGCCAAACGTGAGTGGATCAGTCATTGCAAAACCTTCCAACCGGTCGGATTGCAATCTTCCTGACCTCCGGACAAATGCAAAAAAAGTGCGTCTTTTGAGTGAAATCTCCCGGTCCAAGTACAGTAATGCAGAAGCGTGATGAAAAGATTACAAGGGGCTCCTCTAGCTCCAGTGGAGTTAATTCAGACATTTATCTCTACGAGATGCCTGCCCAGGAACGAGAACTTCTCTGCCGGATACTCGATGAAAATGATGTATGGAGAGATTTAGCCCTGAATCACATGGGATACACAAAAACTGATCTCCAGGTGAGAAGAAAAAATCCTCTTTGTCCTGAAGACAATGCATCCTCTGAGCCAGGGTCAGGAAATCTTTGGTTAGGAGAAAGTGGCGCCAATTTCATCATCTCACAAAAAACTTTCACTTTTTCTGCTATTTTAGGAAATCAAACGGCAAATGCAACTTGGGAATTCCCCAGCAGATGAGTTGCTGACGATGTGGGGCGATCAGAATCATACGGTGACTGAGCTATTTGTCCTCCTTTCCAGGTAAGAATCTCCAGGAAGTCTGGTAATTAGAACCACAAATATTTTTATTGAGCTTATGTGAAGTGAGATTATTTCATGCTTCCCTGTAGTTTTCTTAAGAAAATTTAGTAAATTCGAGCATTGGGAGGATTGAGAGTCAATGAATCTCTGGGCTTTTCTTCTTGGAATCGCTGAAGTCAGTTGAATTTTTATCAAAAGCGTATGCATCATGAGCATGCAGCATATGCATCATGCATTATTTCTACATTTCACCGCGAAAAAAACACGATTTTTAGCCACTAGCGGCAGGTACACGAACTTCTGATGTACTGAAAAGTTGCAGAGCTTTAGATTACCTTTTCATCTTACCCCATTTGCCAAAATTGCTTGACAATTTCCGCACGTAGAAAATTAACATTATTTGAAAAAAAAAGCTAGTGATAAGCCTAGATCAGTTTATTGTAAGTGAGATTCTTAACGTGAGCAATACTCGAACTGCATGCAAATTCGATTTGGAACTAAAGATGAGAGGTATTATACAGCAATTTGGAATAAAATTTCTGAGAAATTGAAAAACCTTTTATTTAAATCAAAATATCTAGGAAGTAAATGAACTGACAGATAGATGATTAGGAATATAGACCAGAACATATTATAAAATTTGATTTTTCGACTGTGGCGCGCTTAGCGTTGATTCTACGAAGTTCAAATCGCTCCTAGGTTCTGTGCACTCAGACAGAGAATTTAATAAAATTTAAGATGGAGTCAATAAATTTCGTTATTAGAAAAGTTTTTCAAAATTTTACTCTATGATTGCTTGCGCGGTTTTGTTTTAAGTCAAGGGGCACAAAATAGATTTATCGTTCAAATTTTTGTGAAACAAGGGACTAACTCAAGCAAGTTGATCCCGTGTCATTCTAATTTCAGCAAAATTTGCACATCATTTAGAATGACAAAGAGCTAACTCATAAAAAAACATATTTTGAAAGGTAAAAATATGTATGTTTCTATGTTTATAATAGTGCTCATACAAATAGAAAAGAATTAAATTGTTTTTAATAACATACATAAATGAGATAATTATTTATAAAAACTTTAATCTTTCATGCTGTCTCCTGAAAAATGGCTCAGATTGATTTGGCCCCTTGTAATTTCCAAGGAGCGAAATGTTCTATAAAATTGTATCGCTTTTCGAGACCTTTAATTTACGCCATCACTCGTCAAAATCGGTCGAATAGGTCGAATAGAACCGGAGATATGACATTTTGAATTTCGTAAATTTTGACCCCTCATATCTTTGATTCTATTGTAACCACAGTGAACCCACGGAACTTTTTTAAACTTTATGGCCTATGCTACAACACGATAAAATTTGATTAACTTGCACAATGCCGTTTTTGAGAAAAATGAGTTTGAATTTTGACTATCGCAGCGCCACCTGTGGTGACTTTTTGACCTTGAGTGGTCATCGAGACGAAACCAAAACACCAAAATTTAGGTCAAAATGTTAATTAGAACCGGAAATAGAGGCCGGTCAATTTTTGAACTTTGACCCCTTATAGCTCGGGTCAGGGGTTATGGATCGACTTAAATATTTTTTTGTTTGACAGGTATAATCTGTGGATACAACATACTAAAATTTGAGGCCTATGTGCAAAGGAATTTTTGAGTTGTTTAACTTAAGAAATTGAAAAATTTTCTTTTTATAATAGCGCTTCTAGCGGTGGTTTTACGAACTTCCGATATCAATAGGAAAGTGGCATTTCACTAGAGCTTTCCAAAACGCCCTTACTTTTTAAATTCTGACAATTAGAACCAGAGCTATGGCAATTTTAAAAAATTTTTTTTTGACCCTTATAGCTCGGGTCAGGGGGGTCTGAGCACCTTAACTCTTTCCGGACCGCAGCATATGCTGCAAGCCAATTTCACAATTTTTAATCAAAAATATCTAAGCTCAGGAATTAATTGAGGTCCTACAAAAAATATCTTACATTTGGACAACCTTATAGTTTGTAATCATCCACAAGAATCGGATTTTTATCAACTCTGAATAATTAAAAAAACATTGTTTTTCATAGAAAATGCATATGCTTCTTTGGGTACTAGAGTCCCAAAAGAGACGAAAGAGTTAAGTTTGGTATTGATCGAAATATCTAAGGCCCAGCTAAAACATATTAAAATTTGAGTCCGATCTATGCCATATCGACTTATAGTTCATGTTGTTAAAATATGAAATAAAATAATGAATTTTTGAGAGAAAATTCTGTGGTTCATAAGTCATTCAAATACGTAATTTGTGGATAACGGTATACTTTACGACCTTATGATATTCAGGAGACTATGTTTGTAAAGGATTCAAGTCGGCCCACGCAACATTTTCATGGATTTGGAGGATATTTAGAGGTTTATGAAACAAATCTAAAAAAATGAATTGATAGGGATATGCGATGTTCCAGGAAAATTGTCCTTAAATCCTCCTCTACACATCCTTGAGTTATCCTTTGATACCAACATCCTAGGATGTACCGTTATTAATTATAAACAACTTTTTTCAAATATTTCGAAAAATTTCTTAAAGATTTTTTTCTTAAGATATCTGAGAAACTTGAGGTGATGGACCACAAGTTTCTTCGGGGGAAATGTTCATGACATACCAAGGAACAAGAAACTACTCATTATTTTCCATCCCAAGAAAAAAAGAGTCATTTTGTTGCGCCGTGTTATCGGTTCATAGTCTACCAATTGTCGTTTTACAGTAGACTCTCGCTCAATACGGTCTTTTTCAATCAGGCCTGGAATTTTGTTGATAATTTTCACGCTTTATTCTCCGGTTCATTACCGGTTCATAATCTATCGACTGGAATTTTAATTAAATAATCAATTAAGGAACGGTATGTAAATATTCAAAATGGCGCCCAAAAACAACTTAGAATTATAATAAATAGTACAATTGAATTTCGGTTAAAAATTTATTACCGATTCATAACCGATTGGAAGCAATTTAGAATTATGAGGGTTTCCAAGACGTTTGCAACCAACCTAAATTTGATCAATTCCTATGAGGAATAAACTATCTAGAGCTTTTTAATCATTCAAATGTTACCGTATTAAAGAGATTACATAACGAATTTTGATAAATCGAAAAAAAAAAACACTTTATTGGAAGGGACGGGGAGCAGAAAAATAATTTTTTTTTATAATCCTGTTTTTAAGCAATTCAACATTAAGAATTTTAAAAATAGATTTTTCGACCCTTGCTTCTCTAGCGAATGGTTCGAATGGTTACGTGAATTTGTCATGTTTAAAAAGAATTAAAGTATAGTAATTACACAGGATCCTGCGATTTACACCTTTGACAATCCATATTGCACCCGTCAAATAATATCTGCAGATATCTTTAAGATTTCTGTAGAGAAAATCTACACCTCTACAGAATATCTGCAGATAATATCTGTAGATATTCTTACGAATTTTATTTGGGCTTGGGACAAAATTCGTCAGAATATTTCGGCAGATTTTCTGACGAATCTCTGACGAATTTCTGTAGATATTCTGCCGATTTTCTGTAGATTTTTTCTACATTCCAGACTTTCCAGACAAGATGTGTCAGAAGAGATGGAAAAATTTTTCACTGAAGTTTGCAAAATTCAATAGAGTTATTTTTTGTGATATCACGGTGTTTATATAAAATAAAGAATTCTGCGACGCCGTGTTACAAGATCTGTTTAAAGTTTTCACTTCACTTTTCTCTACTTGTAACACGGCGTCGCAGAATTCTTTATTTTATATAAACACCGTGATATCACAAAAAATAACTCTATTGAATTTTGCAAACTTCAGTGAAAAATATCTCTTCTGACACATCTTGTCTGGAAAGTCTGGAATGTAGAAAAAATCTACAGAAAATCGGCAGAATATCTACAGAAATTCGTCAGAGATTCGTCAGAAAATCTGCAAATATTCTGACGAATTTTGTCCCAAGCCCAAATAAAATTCGTAAGAATATCTACAGATATTATCTGCAGATATTCTGTAGAGGTCAAAATAGCAATTGTTGATGAAAATTGTTCCGAAATGTGTAGAGGTCTTCATGAAACAAGTTTAAAGCAACTTAAGTCCCAGCATTTTATTTGAGTTACAGTAGACTCTCGCTTATTCGGCTCTTTTTTAATCGGGCGCAAAATTTCGTAAACAATTTTCACGTTTGATTTTAAAACAAATTTGTTCAAATTCGCTGTAGTTCTTCTTGTTTTATCGTGATTCTTTATAATTGAGCGGTTTTTGTGGAATTTACAAATACTATGACGTCGAAATATCTCGATATATGGATGACATTTTGCCCCATGCCCGATTGAGAGAGAGTCTACTGTAATAGCAATAAAACCATCAAGTCATTAACTATTACCGCGTTTATACTTTACGATCAGTACATTTTTGACACCTGTCATTTTTATGATCATTGGGGACTTTATTCGCGCTCCTCTCGAGTTTCAAGCCCAATCCTATGACTTTCATTATTTTAGTCGAATACAAAATAGGTGAAATGTACGAATATCAATCTCATTCAATAGAATGATTAAGCTTCTAAAATGCTCTTGAGTTTTGGAGGTTTCTCTGACTCACAAAATAAATTTGATAGAATGCAACAGTACGTGGCCATGACAGCGATCAAGGATCTGGTTTCTCGCCAATATCATCGGCTCATTTACAGCGGTCAGCCAGACATTTCCCTTTTGCTTAAGAATCAAAAATTAGAGGATAAGACTCCGGCGACAGAGGAACGAAATGGAGCTGGAAAGTCCAATGCCAAAATCCTCAATTGTCCACAAAGTCTAGTCAGCAATGAGAATAATGAGGAGCAGGAGGGTGCCTCATCGGCAGGGATGGACATTAAGAATTTCACAGACTATGCCAGTACAATTCCTCAAATTGAGTATCAGGAACTTGTGGAAGCCACAAATAACTGGTGTGATAAGAGCATTCTGGGCAAGGGGGGCTTTGGAACTGTGTACAAGGGCACGTGGAAGTTCACAGCGGTGGCTATAAAAAAGATTCAGTATCGCGGAACGGGAAATGCCGAAGCCAATAAGATACAGATGCAGCAGAGTCTCAATGAGCTGAGGTATCTCAATTCCTGCCGGCATGACAACATCCTGCCTCTCTACGGGTACAGCATCAATGGGGATGAGCCCTGTTTGGTGTATCAGCTCATGACTGGAGGATCTCTGGAACAGAGACTCTTCAGCAAAGCCCAGGAACCACTATCCTGGTCACAGAGGATCAACATCGCCAAAGGGACTGCAAGGTAAGTCTCAGAGATCTTTCAACCCTCGACTATCCTTACAAAAAACATAAAGAAACAGCCTGAATTTTTGTGGTTTTAGTATGCTATGCATGCCATTGCCCCTAACGCCACTAGCGGTTCTTGGGTGAACTTTAAGTGTAACGAAGAGTTTATTATAGGATAGTTAAAAATTGGTAGAAAATTTTTTACAGTCGAGATAGTCCCGAAATTTTATTTCTATTTCCAAAATATTCGAAATATTTGCAAAAAAAATCATTTTTTTAGAAAATAAATTAAAAAATAAATAAAACATTATTCGCAATATTTGCAATATTCACAAAATATTCGGTACATATTTAAAATATTTTTGAAATAATTGGAATATTCACAAAATATCCAGATTATTTGGCAATTGGAATTTTTTACAAGATAAAATAAATAAAAAATATTAAAAAGAACGAAATATTAGAAATACGAACAATTAAAAATATTATAGCTATGAAATTTATCGAAATATGAAAATTCATTAGAAATTCTGAATATCATAAATCATGAAAAATATTTTCAATAAGACATCTAATTGTCTTATTGGACTATTGGATAAAATCGGAGAGTTTTAGGTTATGTTAATCCTAACCTAAATAATTAAAAATGTATTTTTTATGATCTGATTTTATTAGTCCGCCCTGCTCTCAGTAAGAGAAACTCTGGATCAATAATTGAGTCATTATAAAAAAATTGGTAGAAAATTTTTTACAGTCGAGATAGTCCCGAAATTTTATTTCTATTTCCAAAATATTCGAAATATTTGCACATAAGAACACATAAGAAATTTTCCTTCAAAACTTTGAATGTAGCATTTCTAACCTCAAAAACACCAAATTGTGGTTATATAAAATATTTTTGAATTAATTTATCAAATTCTAAAACAAATTTTAAGATTTTTTTTAAATTATGGGAGAAAATTGTATGTTTCATTGTATTTCACGATTATGTTTAGTAGAAGAATCTCTCTTTGAGGTTAGGTTAGAAAAAAACCGCAAATACAAGAATAGCTACTTGATAGAATAAAAGAGTTTAGGAGGTTCATTTAGAAAATATCACTTCAAGTAAGAATTCATTAGAGAAATAGGGAAAACAGGAATAATTGAATAGTGAAAGTAATTGAATTATAACCCCAAATTTACAGAATTTCTCCAGTTATAAATTTGTTTTAAATATTGAGGTTAAAAACAGGATAGTGGTAAATAAATCAGTGTGAGAATTTTTTAATTAATCCCCACCTCAGTTCAACAGTGAAATTTATTTACTTAATTGTCAAAGAGATTATAAAATGTGAGGTTAAGGTGATATATTCATTTTGGGGGCACCAAGTGGCGCTCATACAGCTTCAGTCGCTCTAATTTTCTCGTGTTTCATGTCCTTGCCAACTCGCCCGGTACATTTAGGCCTCCGTTTGGACCCGTTATGCATCCCGTTTTTAGGTTATAAATGTGAAGTCATTTTGGTTATAAATCTAAGAAAAGGTTTAACTATAGCACAAAAGTGAAAATGTTTTAAAGTGCTATTCAATTTAAATATTTCTTTAACTTTCTGAGGATTAAAATATTGTATTTTGTCATATCTTACGAATCCTAACCTTCAAAAATTTTGAGGTTAGAATTACAATTATGAGAGAGGGGTTCCTAAAAAAGTTTCAAATTATCAATTTTTAAGCTTTTTTAGCCACAAAAGCTAAAAGTTTTGATCCAAAAATCGGTAATTCAACAAATTCTTAACCTAAAAATATTTTTGAGGTTAGGATTTGTAAGTTTTTGGGATTGGAATTTGAATAATATTCTAGTAGGTAATGTGATAGGTCTGTTGATTCTTTAATTAATTATATTACATAACTTAGCCTCCAAAAAGGAAATAAGTAAAATATTGGCAAAAATCGTATTTGCAGTAGCCGCCAAAAAATGCCTTTGAATATTTCTAAATATTCAGCGAAAGAATATGCTTCTTCGGATCAATGACTCTGACAAAAACGTGAATTTAGGCATATACTAATAAATTTATTTAGGCGATTTGGGTTGACTCTTATTCACGATGGCCATGTAGCAGAAGACACCAGCACGTGGGAGGGGCAAATTCTTGAGGAAATTCCCACCATCTGGAGAATTATCCAACATTTCTTGCTGCCTCTGGCGAATTTCTTCGACGCTCGGACGTCTCGCTGGGGATTTCCGCGGTGAAATTCTCTCAGTGGCTGCTTTCTGCAGAGCCAGAGAAAAAAAACAGGGTCAGGTTTATGTGATTGGGAAAACCCCGTGAAAATTATTCTCACAATAGAATTTAGCACATTCAGGAGTGTTTCCGTCGCCCGGGGATTTCTGTTGAACGGCTGGAGGAGTTGTTTAGTCTCCTTAAGGCAAATCAGAAGGAATTTTGTCAAACCGTTTCGTGCTTCTGCCTCAATAATGTTCCTCTGAGCCGTTGGACTTTTCAATTTATCCACCCAAGCTTTCAAACGTTGTCTCTCATTTGGCTTCAGAACATGAGAAAACTTCTCGATTTCGCGTAAAAGACGAAGAAATTGCGCATTGAGGCTGTTTAGCTCGTTTCCTGGCCTTCTGGACATTGTCCAATACGGCAACTGAGATTCAAATGGGGAATTTTTTATTGTGCTCGGTTTTAGGGGTCTTCAGTATTTGCACACATTCAAGGAGAAGCCTCTGATTCATGGAGACATCAAACCTGCCAATATCCTCCTCGATCCGTGCTGTCAGCCAAGGATCGGGGACTTTGGGCTGGCCAGGGAGGGTCCTAATGCAGTCAATACCGCCATGGAGGTTTCTCGTGTCTACGGGACTAAACCCTATCTTCCGGCAGAATTCCTGGGCTATCGCAGCCTCAGCACCAAAGTTGATACTTTCAGCTTCGGCGTTGTGCTCTTTGAGCTGGTGACGGGATTAAGGGCTTATGATCACAAGAGGACCCACAAATTTCTCACCAAGCATATCATGTCCGCGTGTGCAGAAAATGTGTCCATAGGTAAGTGCTTTATTACTTTTTTTCCACAGGGATAATCACGTTGGAAATTTTGCCTTGTTTCCCTGGCCAGGGGAAGATTTTTCCAGAAAAAAACATACAAAAACCACAAAAATTTAAAAAAAATTAGCAGAGAAACACACCACACGTCCTTAAAAATCACAAGTATATTTTCTGGAAATCTTCTTTTTTTGATCAGGATTTAATTTTACCATGAAAACTCAAAATAAATAATAATAATAATAATAATTCGCGATCGAACAGAGAACATGTTTTTTTCCAATCCATAAAAAGTAAAAAAGATAAGCCAAGACACAAACCAGAACTACGTAAAAAACATGAAATCGTTTTAGTACGATTCAGTTTTTCCCAGTTTTTCTTTGGAATCGTTGTCTTCGGTAATTTTTGTTTTTTGGAAACGTCTTTGGAAATCTTGTCTTTCATATATTTTAAACAAATATATTTTATTAAATAAAATAATGATATTACAATGGTTTTTTTTTGAAGTTTTTAGTTTCGTCCTTTAGGGCAAAGGGAAATTTTCTGCGTTCGAGGAAGTTTTTGGTTTCGTCATTTGGGGCAAAGGGAAATTTTCTACTTTCTGGGAAATTTTTAGTTTCGTCCTTTGGGGCAAAGGGAAATATTCTGTGTTTTGGGAAATTTTAATTTCGTCATTTTGGGTTAAGGGAAATTTTCTGTGTTTTGGGCTGTTTTTAGTTTCGTCCTTTGGGGCAAAGGGAAATTTTCTGTGTTCTGGGACATTTTTAGTCTCGTCATTTGGGGCAAAGGGAAATTCTCTGTGTTTTGGGAAATTTTTAGTTTCGTCCTTTGGGGCAAAGGGAAATTTTCTGTGTTTTGGGAAGTTTTTGGTTTCGTCCTTTGGGGCAAAGGGAAATTCTCTGTGTTTTGGGAAGTTTTTGGTTTCGTCCTTTGGGGCAAAGGGAAATTTTCTGTGTTCTGGGACATTTTTAGTTTCGTCATTTGGGGCAAAGGGAAATTTTCTGTGTTTTGGGAAATTTTTAGTTTCGTCCTTTGGGGCAAAGGGAAATTTTCTGTGTTTTGGGAAGTTTTTGGTTTCGTCCAGGGAAATTTTCTGTGTTCTGGGAAATTTTTAGTTTCGTCCTTTGGGGCAAAGGGAAATTCTCTGTGTTTTGGGAAGTTTTTGGTTTCGTCTTTTGGGGCAAATGGAAATTTTCTGAAAAAAGGGAAATTTTTGGAAAGTTATAAAATATACCTGTGCAAAATGTGTCACAGACAAAATTTACGAAAATTGTGCAAAATGTATGAAAGACAAAATTTCCAAAGACAAAGTTTCCAAAAAACAAAAATTACCGAAAACAAAGATTCCAAAGACAAACTGGGAAAAACAAAAGTGAAAAAAAATAAAATGGAAAAAACGAAGATTCTCGATCCCATTTATCGCAGATACTTTAAATTGTTTTTCATCTTATTTACTGACTTTTTTTTTTTAATGAGAAATCTTAGAGTTCGCATACTTCTAGTGAATGCGATCATAAGAAAGTTTAGCAGAGACACATAACTGATGGACAAAAATGTGTTGTGATAATAAATTTATTTCAGTTCATTTTATACATAGATTTATTTTTATGCGATTTACATTCCACTTTTCTTTGTTTTTACAAAATATTTCGTATTTACTGCAGCATGGCTATCTAAATAGCGCAGACAACAAGGTTTTGCGATGTGTGTCTTGGCTAGTCCGTTCTCAAAGTAACAGTCAATTTGTTTTTAGAAAATTCTATCAAGTAATTTTGGAAAAGATAAGGTTCCTTTGCTGTGTCAACAAATTCGTTAATAGAAATCTAAATGGGTTTCAAATGCATAATAGTGCTATTCCAATTAAAAATGAAAATTAGGAATCATTTCCTAAACATTTTTTTTAGCACTTTACTGTTTTCAATTGCATCTCCATTATCGATAGTCCTATATGTTGGTTCCTATCACAACTGTTTGGTGGTTTTAGAACAAGGTGGGAAACCAGTCGAGACAGGAACCAACACAATGAAAAGTCGATAATGCAGAAGCACTTGAAAACAGTAAAGTGCAAAAAAAAAGTCTAAAAGAGGTAGTTTTCCCCTTTTAATTTTTACTGGAAAAGCACCATTTTTATTAAATTCGGTCGAGTTTGAGATCTGGAAAGTTTAGGAATTAACAATCGAGAACGGTTGCCAGCGCCACTCACGGGAGATAATTAAAATATTGGGCATAAAGATTAACCAGAACTTCCTGGCCCATTCTTCAGTAGAACTTTTTTTCTTTAGATCAATTACTTGACAAAACCGTCCCAGCGGATGGAGACACGAAAAAGGCGTGCTCAATGATGATTAATCTCGGACGTTTCTGCACCGCAGACAGGGCTGAAGATCGTCCGGAGATGGTGAAAGTGCTGTCGTTCTTCGACACCAAAATCTGCTTGTGATTGTTAACTGCATTCCGCAAAGAATTCCTTCCAAATGTTGCAGATATTTTCTGATTTTTTTGATATAAACAATTTTCATAGCAAATCTGTCTTTTTTTCTGTGGCGGGAAAAAGCTCAGCGGAGCTTTCCACCCCTCTCGAGAGCTTTCGCAGCATCTGGCGCGTGGAGCAGGAGAATTGGGATGGAATGCACTATGCATGCGCACATCAAACGGATTCTCCGTGGAAAGGATATCGATTGAGAATCACTGAAGTTGGGAGTGAATTTTCTTCATTCTCTTGTGGCACAAGTTTTCCTGTGCTTCCGGCGGGGATTCTCTGGGCTTCCTTGAGGTGCTGTGAAGTATGTTTGGCGGGAGATTTGTGTTCTGTTTTGTTGCACTTCTGGTTCTCAGTGAAAATGTTTGTGGGCATTTTGGTGAGTGCGTAAAAAGGCGCAAAGGGTAGAGGGAAGAGTTCTTGAAGTATTTTTTCTGAATAGATATTGAACAAATAGAAGCCAATCCAGACGCTAAAAGGCTCTATGATGATATCCTGAGTAACTACAATCGTTTGATTCGTCCTGTGGTGAATCACACGGAGACTCTGACGGTTTGGCTAGGCCTGAAGCTGTCGCAGCTGATTGAGGTGAATCTGAAGAACCAGGTGATGACAACAAATCTCTGGGTGAAGCAGAAATGGTTTGACTACAAGCTTCGATGGGATCCCGAGGAGTACGGTGGAGTGGAAATGCTCTATGTTCCGAGTGAACAGATATGGCTACCGGATATTGTCCTCTATAATAATTGGGATGGGAATTATGAGGTGACTCTCATGACAAAGGCCACTCTAAAATACACTGGGGAAGTTTTCTGGGAACCTCCGGCCATCTACAAGTCTACTTGCGAGATGAACGTCGAGTTCTTCCCTTACGATGAGCAGACGTGCTTCATGAAGTTTGGGTCCTGGACCTACAATGGTGCCCAGGTTGAGCTGAAGCATTTGGATCAGGTGCAAGGGAGCAACCTTGTGCTGATTGGTATTGACTTGTCAGAGTTCTATCTCTCTGTAGAGTGGGATATCCTGGAAGTGCCAGCCAGTAGGAATGAGGAATACTATCCTTGCTGTACTGAACCTTTCTCTGATATTACCTTCAAGATGACCATGAGGCGCAAAACACTCTTCTATACTGTCAACCTGATTATCCCAATCATTGCTCTTACATTCCTCACTGTGCTGGTCTTTTACCTTCCCAGTGATTCTGGGGAGAAGGTTACCCTCTGCATCTCGATCCTCGTCTCGCTCACTGTCTTCTTCCTTCTTCTCGCTGAGATTATTCCTCCGACGAGTCTCGCAATCCCACTCCTCGGGAAGTACCTTCTCTTCACCATGATCCTTGTCTCACTATCCGTCTGGACAACTGTCTGCGTCCTCAACATCCATTTCAGGTGAGTAATGAACTTTAGAAAAATGAATATAAAAATGGTTTTGGAGGGAAAGGGTGAGGGAAACATGAGGGTCATGTTAATGTTAATGGTCCTCCTTAAGTCCCAAGTCTCTATCTCTAACCGTTTGGGCTGTAGGCATAGTAACGGCCTCACGGACAGATGGACAGACGCACAGACGAACAAAAAAATGATCTTATACTTGAATTTTGAATTTAGACCTAAAAGATCCTAAAGCGATCTTCAGACTAGAAATTTAGCCTAGTTCCGAAGGTCTCAAAATCCTAAATAGCGTGTAATTGTATTGATTTTTGAGAACCTAATAGGTCGCTTATCTTTAATAATCTAATCCTAAGTTATATTTTTTTTTAAAATCGTGATGGATAAGAAATTACAGCAGTTAACCCATATGGCTAAGCCTTAGGTCTGAAGCCCGTATAAGATCTGAGATGAAGCTTTTACCGTCGACACTTTAAATTAGGCTTTAAAAGCTTATTCGTATTAGGTTCTTTTTTTACCTTCGAAGATGATCGTAAGGATCGTAAGGACCTTTCAATTAAACTTTTAACCTGAAGCTTTTAAGACGAGCTTTTGATGTAAATCATTATCCTTTAACTAAGTATCAAAAAAATTCTTTAATTTCTAAAATAAGGCCTATACTATATACTAAAAATACCCCAGAAAAGCTATCTGCAAGCTATTGAGCAGATGACTGAATAAAATTCAGGATGTTGCCTTAGAGTTCCTTGGTATCGATCGCAAATATCTTCCTGAAGCGGCGAAAGGTCGACAGGCGTGGGCTTCTAACTTTGGTGTCCTGGGCTCGCAACCCCAATTGGAAAAAAACGGTTGACAAGAAACGAAAAAAGACCTAAACTTTTAGCTTCGACTCTTTAAATCAGGCTCTTTAAAAACCCATTCGTATTAGGTTCCTTTTAATTTCGAAGATGATTGTAAGGATCTTTTAATAAAATTTTTAAGCTGAAATTTTTAAGACGAGCTTTTGATGTAAATCATTATTATTCGACTGTGACAAAAAAAATTAATCATCTAAAATAAGGTCTAAACTTAGATAGATTCCCCAGAAAAGCTATGCAAACCATTGTGAGTAGGCTGCCTAGAGGCAGACATACGACAAGGTGGCTAATTCAAACTCAGGATCTTGCCTTGGAGAGCCTTGAGATCGAATCCGAATATCTTTATGAAGTGGAGGATAGACAGGTGTGAGCTGGCTGCTAACCTGGGTATCCTGGGTCCGTAATCCTGATTGCATAGTTGAAAAAAATTAAAAAAAGGCCTAGAGCCTAAACTTACAATTTTATTTTTTTAATCTTAGAATTTCAAGAATAATTTCTTCTGGAGAAGAAGTTATTCTACTATCCTAATACGGGCTTCAGACTAAAGTTTTAACCATGTGGTTTTATTAATTTAATAGAAGTATCCTTTTAATAAGAATTTCGCAATAAATTGGCTTAGGACTAGATATTAGGCGAATTTGAAATACCTCTTAAAATTTCTCGTTATTTAGGATTTCGAGATTTTCGGGAACTAGTGTAATAGGGGGTTTAGACTGGAGGTTTAGTCCGGTTTCTGGATGTCTCGAAATATTAAACATCAAGTAAATATCAATTGAAGTTTTCTCAAAAATCATTCTTGATGGAAAAATTAGATTAGCTCAGCCAACTCGCTAAACCTTAACTCTTTCCGGACCGCAGCATATGCTTCAAGACCAATGCGCCATTTTTTAATCAAAAATTTCTCAGCTCCAGGAATTAATTGAGGTCCTACAAAACATATCTTATATTTGGACATCCTTATAGTTTGTAATCATCCACAAGAATCGTAATTTTATCAGTCCTGAATAATTAAAAAACATTGTTTTTCACTGAATATTCATATGCTGCTTTGGGTACTCAGAGTCCCAAAAGAGACGAAAGAGTTAAGCCTGAAGCACGTAAGAGCCTCCAATCTGAGAAACCCTTGTAATGCCTCTTAGACAGACTTACAACTTAGGCCGAAAAACCGCTTATTGGGAATCTGAACGGAATGTAGTCTAATCATTATTTTGATTATGATTACGTTAAGCTGTCATTCGGCTTAAGTCGCAGGAGATATGATTTTTCAGTAACTTAATAAACTCTTCAATAAAGACTTAAAAATACTTACCATGCATTTTGTTCCTTTTACTATTAAAAAAATAATAAATGACTATAAAAAATGGTTTCGTAGGGGAAGGATGAGGGAAACATGTGGGTCATGTTAATTTTAATGGTCCTCCTAAAATCCCAAGTCTCTATCTCTAACCGTTTGGGCTCTATGCGTAGTAACGGACGGACGGACAAACGAACAAAAAGACTGATTGTGCTTGAATTTTGAATTTAAACCTAAAGGATCAAGATCCTTAGATCTTGATTAAAGGATTAAAAATCTTTATCATGCACATCATGCATTTTAAATTTACTTCCAGATCGCCTTCCACCCACAATATGTCTCCGATTATGCGACGTGTCTTCCTGCAATTTATGCCAAAGCTCATGATGATGCGCAGGACCCACTACAGCCTCCCGGACTACGATGATACTACTCCCAGCAACGGCTACACCAACGAAATCGACGTCAGGGACAGTATCAGCGATTTTCCAGGAGAGTATAAGGAAAACACTGATGGAAGCTGCGACAATCTCGGACATCATGCCCATTCCTCAGGTAGATTTCCTCATTTTCCCCGCCCTTCCTGAAATATTAACTTTTCTTGGATTCTAGTGGAGTCTGAGCAGATGTTCCCTCGCCAAATTACTCCCGAATTGATGCAGGCAATGAAGAGTGTCCGTTTCATTGCTCAGCACATTAAGGATGCCGATAAAGACAACGAGGTGAGAGATTTATTTCTTTCAGGCGGTAGAGAACCCCGTAGAGACCATTTGTCGATTGTGGATGTGAATAGTTTAATCCTGATGGTAGAATTCCTGCAAGTAAAATCCCCTGAGGAGTCGATGTATTGGCGCGAAAAAGTCCGTTTGAATATTTGATAAGATCATTTTGTGGTAATTTCCTTTTCCAGATTGTAGAAGATTGGAAATTTGCGTCTATGGTTCTCGACAGATTCTTCCTCTGGGTATTCACTCTTTCCTGCATTGGCGGGACATTGGGGATAATCTTCCAGAGTCCTTCGCTGTATGACATGCGTTCTCCAATTGACAGGGAGATTGTGAAAGCTTCCTCCAGACCTTTTACATATGCAACCGGATGACTGAGGAACATCAAATGGCCTCAATATATCCTCAAGTTAACGTAGTTCATAGTTATGGAGCATAGGACAACTCCTAAACAGCAGTTCTAGTACAAAAGTTCTCAAAGTACAAAACATCGACATTAATTTACAATTCCTCAAAGAAATGTATTCTTGTTCTTCTTTTATTAAGTTTCATAATATAAATGTTCAATGGAAGAACGCAATTGTTTTTACTGGGTTTTGGGAAATTCGAGAGAGTCTTCTGGTGTCTACTGATCCCATCGACTTTTGTAGCATAATGAAATTCTATGTTTAGAGATATACAGAATCATCGATCTTCAAAGAACGTTTTAAGAATTTTTCTTTGCGGCTCTTTTAGTTCAACTCTTCATCAACATTTAAGTTTGTCATCGAAGGAGTCATCTTGTATAACGCTATTCTTCATCCTCACCATTCGGGGAATTCCTTTAAAGAATCCCGGAAACTTGGACCGGTTCATTTCTGTCTTTAACAGATTTAATTGTGGATCTTATGTTATTTTTCCTATTGGTTCGTTCTTAAGATAAAATCCCTCTCGCCTGTTATAATTCCCCCAATTGTGTCTTAGCTAAAATAGAAAGTATGACAGTTTGTAGTGTAATTTGATTGTAATGTAATGTAATTTATCATGCCTGTGATGAGAATTTGAGAATATGGAAAAAAATGTGAGAAATACATCTAGAGGGGAATTCTGTAACGCTCTGGCAATGTCATATGAAAAATGGGGTTCGAATCTTAGGAGAGTTTTTTTTCGAAAATGCGATTCTGTAGCCGTGACAATGCCATTTCAGCTCACGTGGCATTGTCAGAAGTCACATATTTAAGATTCTTGGCAATTCAAATGACAATGAATTTTGTTAAACAAATCAACCAAGACGTACTGTATTTTCATAAATTCATCAAGTGAAGGGATTTCATTAAAAATTCAATGAATTGCATTTTCGAACTCATATGATATGACAAAAAAAGCTCGAATGGCATTGTCAGGTTTCGAACTCACGCGTGACAATGCCACGAAAATTACAGAATTCTCCTACTGGATTTTGATTTTTTATTGGGGGTCACCAAAGACCGAAAATTGATATCTCTTTCCGGTTAAACTCCAGGACCGTGATAAGATGAAAAAAAGTCGATTGTATAACGACTCTCTCTTTGATTTGATAAATAAAAAAAAATAAAAAAAAAAACAAGAGGAATGAACAGGAAAAAGAATCTAAACGACAAAATAAAATGTTAAATGCTACCCACTGTAATAATGCACTGTTATGTTATGGAAAATCTCCCTTGATGTAGCATGCCGAAGATAAAATCTTCTTTCGTCTGTTATAACACCTCAAGTGTGTCTTGGCTAAAATCAGAGCGGAGCATTCTCATACATATTCCGTGCAAAAGTATGGTATATTTTTTCTTAAGTGATTTTTCAGTTTTAGTATAAAACCAAATGCAATCATTTTAAAACTTTTACCAAATGAAAGAGTATCTAATGTTATGTTATTGGGTCAAAATTTATAATTTATAACAATAAATAAATAAAATTTATAACAATTCCTAAAACCTATACAAAAAAAGACGTAAAATTCGCAATTTTTTGAATTTTTCTGACAAAGTTTCTCTTTGTAACACCAGGAACATTTTAAATTCAATAAAAATATATTCTCTATGTGCCTACCATTTCGTGTTATATTTATTTTTGTGGGATCTAAGATTCAAAAATTATAAAGAATTTAAGAAAAATGTACCATTTCTGAATTAAAAGGGACAGATAATCCTAACCGGCTTATGTAGGTGAGATTCTTAACGTGAGCTAACTCGGAGTGCATGCAAATTCGATTTGATGCTGAAGTAGGGAGACGCCATTCAGTTATCTTGAATCAAATTCGTGAAATTATACAAGTTTTGTATTTAAACCAAAATGTCAAGGATTTGGATGAACTGACAGAAAAGTGTTATATGGGTGAAATGTAGACCAGAATGTTCTCTATAATTTTGCCGTAGAACTTGAACTCATCGACTACTCAGAAGCCAAGATAAGCGAGGTTTTTTGTTTCTTAACTCGTTTTTTCGACCAGAGTGCCCCAAGTAGTCATTTGTTGAACTTCAACTATATCAAAGAATTGTTGTATTTTGTGGGACTTTCCATTTAAACCCCTATTTTAAGTGTCTTGGTGGAGTAGAGGCAGTCAAATTGGCATCTGAGTGATTTCAAAGCGTTATTATGGGAAAAATCAATTTTTTCACACTTAAACGGCAAAATCGGAGTGATAGCGTAGTCTGAGCGGAAAATGATGTATGGACGAAATGTAGAGACAAATGTGCTCTACAATTATGTTGAAGTAATCATCAAAATCGGTTCAGCGACAGTCGATATAATTGAGGTTATGTGATATTGAAATTGGTTTTTCGACTGTGGCGCCCCTGGTGTTGGTCCCACGAAGTTCAAATATTCTAGAAAGTTATAGAATTTGGTGAGATCTTTCGTTTAAGCCCTCACTCATCAAAATCGGTCACATAGAACCGGAGATATGATTTTTTGAATTTCGTGAACTTTGACCCCTCATATCTCCGGTTCTATTGAAACCACAGCGCGCATACGCACCATTTTGGAAACGTCCTAGACTGGACTACAACATACTAAAATTTCATTAACTTGCACAATGCCGTTTTTGAGAAAAGTGACTTTGAATTTCGATGAATTTTGACGCTATCACAGCGCCACCTGTGGTGACTTTTTGAACTTCCATCTGAAAGTGCTCATCGAGACGAAACCAAAAAGGTAAAATTTAGGTCGCTGTGTTAATTAGAACCGGAGATAGAGGCCGGTCAATGTTCGAACTTTGACCCCTTATAGCTCGGGTCAGGGGTTATGGATCGACTTAAGGTTTTTTTTTGTTTGATAGGTATAATCAACGGCTACAACATACTAAATTTTCAGCCCGATGCACAATGGAATTTTTGAGTTATTTAACTTTTAAGATTTAAAAATTTTCTTTTTAAAAAAAGCGCCCCTAGCGGTGGTTTTATGAACTTGCGATGTTAGAAGGGGAAGTGGCATTTCACGAGAGCTTTCCAAAAAGCCCTCACTTTTTAAATTCTGACAATTAGAACCGGAGTTATGGCCATTTTAAGAAATTTTTTTTGGACCCTTATAGCTCGGGTCAGGGGGGTCGGGGGACCTTAAGTTTGATATTGATGGAAAGCTCTAAGGCCCAGCTATAACATACTGAAATTTGAGTCCGCTGAATGCCATAGGGGCGGAGCTATTGAGAAAACAAAAAAAGGGGGGTCTCCAAAATGGCGGAAGGAGGGGTGGGGGGTGGGGGGTCTATGCACCAAGTTGCAATTTTCACCCGATATATAACCTTTGCCGAAAACCGCAAGTCGATATCTTTTTTAGTTTAGGAGCTATTAAGCTCCAAAGAGCGGCCGGCCGGCCGGCCGGGAACGTAAAATAGCCACATATGTATATATTCGTGATCAGGAAGTGCTGAAACACATTTTGGCCAAATTTGAGGTCGATCGGACGACATGAAATTTTGTTAGGATTATAGTAGGTGAGATTGTTAAGAATCTCACCTAATATTCCATCCGTTAGTTAATCATCCTAGGCTCTTTATAAAATATACTAGATTTTATTTTAATACTCGGGAGAGAAAACGATTTTCTTTTAAAATAAAATTGCTTGCTATAATTCCGTCTGTAAATTCTTCTTGCTTAATCTTCCAAGCTCATAATCATAGGAAAAATCAATACTTTCAATACTTTTTTCAAATAGTAGACACGAAAAAAGTGTGCTCAATGATGAAGATGGGGAACCTACGGCTGAACATTTTTTTAGCATTTTACTGTTCTCAAGTGCTTCTGCATTATCGGCTTCTTCTTTGTATTGGTTCCTGTCACGACTATTTCGTGGTTTTATAACATGGCTTAACCCTTATAACAACAGACAAGACCGTCTCAAGATAGTCTTCACAAAAATCACATTTACTGCGATTACAAAGTTTTTATGTATTTAAAAGTGCTATAGTGTCCTCGGTAATAGTCTTACTAACATCTTTTGAAAGTTTGAACTCATTTTGACTCTTCGTTTTGTTGCTATTCCCAGTTTTGTGTGACAGGTCAGAGAACAAACAACAAAAAATATTTGTGCAAAAAAACTCATTTCCAATTTCCATAAAAATACCGACTTAAAGTTATCTGACCAAAAATATATTTATTTTTTACTAAAAGATATGTCATTCTACTTTGTATATTTTATTTAAAAAAATTGAAACAAGTAAAAATGTGAATTTTAGAAGCAAAGAGTTTCAAAAACTTTTTATATCTTCTTACTTAGCGCCTAAACTAAAAGAGATAATGTAGAATGGATGGTGTTATCAACTTTATTGGATCCTATCCTAGAAAACATAGTTTTAGAACTTTTATTCGCATATTAAAGAAAACACTGTTAGAGGGTTAAGAAGACAGTCGTGACAGGAACCATTATAAAGAAAAATTGATAATGCAGAAGCACTTGAGAACGGTAAAGTGCTAAAAAAAAAAGATATTCAAGCAAGAGGAAGATTTCCCTTTTCATTTTTCATTGGAAAAGCACCATGAGGAAAGAAAGTTTTCGTTGATTTTTAATAAATTCAACGAGTTTGAGATCCCGAGATGTTAAGAATTACCAATCGAGAAATTTTGACAGCGCCACTCACGGGAAAAAACAGTGCCCTCATGCGGAAGAAAAGACTATCAGGATAATTGAAGAAATAATTAGAATTAGGAAACAAAGTTGCTCTAATACGGGTTTCAGACCTAAGACTTAGCTATATGGGTTAACTGCTCTAATTTCTTATCAAGTACGATTTTTTGGAAAAAAAATAACTTAGGATTAAACTATTAAAGATAATTAACATATTAGCCTCTCAAAAAGCAATAAAATTGCTCGCTATTCAGAATTTTGAGACCTTCGGCAACTAGGCTAAACCAATGAAGACTGCCTAACGCACTAAAATGCGATTTGTAAATTTGATCTCGATGGAAAGTTTAATGAAAAACTTTATCTAATAATATAAAAATACTAAATTATTGGGCAAGAAGATTAACCAGAACTTCCTGGCCCATTCTCCAGTAGAACTTTTCTTTTTTCTTTAGATCAATTACTGGACAAAACCGTCCCAGCGGATGGAGACACGAAAAAGGCGTGCTCAATGATGATTAATCTCGGACGTTTCTGCACCGCAGACAGGGCTGAAGATCGTCCGGAGATGGTGAAAGTCCTGTCGTTCTTCGACACCAAAATCTGCTTGTGATTGTTAGCTGCATTCCGCAAAGAATTCCTTCCAAATGTTGCAGATATTTTCTGATTTTTTTGATATAAACAATTTTCATAGCAAATCTGTCTTTTTTTTTGTGGCGGGAAAAAGCTCAGCGGAGCTTTCCACCCCTCTCGAGAGCTTTCGCAGCATCTGGCGCGTGGAGCAGGAGAATTGGGATGGAATGCACTATGCATGCGCACATCAAACGGATTTTCCGTGGAAAGGATATCGATTGAGAATCACTGAAGTTGGGAGTGAATTTTCTTCATTCTCTTGTGCACAAGTTTTCCTGTGCTTCCGGCGGGGATTCTCTGGGCTTCCTTGAGGTGCTGTGAATTATGTTTGGCGGGAGATTTGTGTTCTGTTTTGTTGCACTTCTGGTTCTCAGTGAAAATGTTCGTGGGCGTTTTGGTGAGTGATGAAAAGGGATTGTAGGGCGGATGGAAAAAAATTTAAAATGTTTTTTTCTGCAAAGATATTGAGCAGATGGAAGCGAATCCGGATGCCAAGAGGCTGTATGATGATCTTCTTAGTAACTACAATCGTTTAATTCGTCCTGTAGTCAACAATACGGAGACTCTGACGGTTTGGCTAGGCCTGAAACTGTCGCAGCTGATTGAGGTGAATCTGAAGAACCAGGTGATGACAACAAATCTCTGGGTGAAGCAGAAATGGTTTGACTACAAGCTTCGCTGGGATCCCGAGGAGTACGGTGGAGTGGAGATGCTATATGTTCCGAGTGAACAAATCTGGCTACCGGATATTGTCCTCTATAATAATTGGGATGGGAATTATGAGGTGACCCTCATGACAAAAGCTACTCTAAAATACACTGGGGAGGTTTTCTGGGAACCTCCGGCCATCTACAAGTCCTCTTGTGAGATTAACGTTGAGTACTTTCCTTACGATGAGCAGACGTGCTTCATGAAGTTCGGGTCCTGGACCTATAATGGTGCCCAGGTTGAGCTGAAGCACTTGGATCAGGTGCAAGGGAGCAACCTTGTGCTGATTGGTATTGACTTGTCAGAGTTCTATCTCTCTGTAGAGTGGGATATCCTGGAAGTGCCAGCCAGTAGGAATGAGGAATACTATCCTTGCTGTACTGAACCTTTCTCTGATATTACCTTCAAGATGACCATGAGACGCAAAACACTCTTCTATACTGTCAACCTGATTATCCCAATCATTGCTCTCACATTCCTCACTGTGCTGGTCTTTTACCTTCCCAGTGATTCTGGGGAGAAGGTTACCCTCTGCATCTCGATCCTCGTCTCGCTCACTGTCTTCTTCCTTCTTCTCGCTGAGATTATTCCTCCGACGAGTCTTGCAATCCCACTCCTCGGGAAGTACCTTCTCTTCACCATGATCCTTGTCTCACTATCCGTCTGGACAACTGTCTGCGTCCTCAACATCCATTTCAGGTGAGTAATGAACTTTTGAAAAATGACTATAAAAATGATTTTCGAGGGGAAGGCTGATGAAACATGAGGGCAATGTTAATTTTAATGGTCCTCCTAAAGTCCCAAGTCTCTATCTCTAACCGTTTGGGCTATAAGCATAGTAGCGGCCGCACGGACAGACGGACAGACGCAAAGACGAGCAAAAATACTGTTCTTGTGCTTGAATTTTGAATTTGAACTAGATCAAGATCCGATCTTGAAAAGTATTAAAAATCCTTATCATGAACATGATGCATTTTGTTACTTCCAGATCGCCTTCCACTCACAATATGTCTCCGATTATGCGACGTGTCTTCCTGCAATTTATGCCAAAGCTCATGATGATGCGCAGGACCCACTACAGCCTCCCGGACTACGATGATACTACTCCCAGCAATGGCTACACCAACGAAATCGACGTCAGGGACAGTATCAGCGATTTTCCAGGAGAGTATAAGGAAAACACTGATGGAAGCTGCGACAATCTCGGGCATCATGCCCATTCCTCAGGTAGATTTCCTAATTTTTCCTGCCCTTCCTGAAATATTAACTTTTCTTGGATTCTAGTGGAGTCTGAGCAGATGTTCCCTCGCCAAATTACTCCCGAATTGATGCAGGCAATGAAGAGTGTCCGTTTTATTGCTCAGCACATTAAGGATGCCGATAAAGACAACGAGGTGAGAGATTTATTTCTTTCAGGCGGTAGAGAACCCCGTAGAGACCATTTGTCGATTGTGGATGTGAATAGTTAATCCTGATGGTAGAATTCCTGCAAGTAAAATCCCTTGAGGAATCGATGTATTGGCGCAAAAAAGTTCTTCTGAATATTTGATAAGATCATTTTGCGGAATTTCCTTTTCAGATTGTAGAAGATTGGAAGTTCGTGTCTATGGTTCTCGACAGATTCTTCCTTTGGGTGTTCACCCTCTCCTGCATTGGCGGGACATTGGGGATAATCTTCCAGAGTCCTTCGCTGTACGATATGCGTTCTCCAATTGATCAGCAATTGAGTGAGATTCCAATGCGGAAGAACAACTTTATGCTTCCTCCAGACATTATTCGCATGAAGCTGGATGACTAAGAAGCATCAAATGGCCTGAGAGTATATTCTCAAGTTAACGTAGGTAGATCATAGTGATGAAGGAAGTGGAATTGCTTCTTAGCATAGGATAACGCCAAAGCAGCAATTTCCACGGTTTCCAAGCACCAAAAGCTATAAAAGCACAAAACATCGACATTGATTTATAATGCCCCAAGAAATGTGTTCTTGTTCTCTTTTTATTAAGTTTCATAATACAAATATTCAATAGAAATGAGTTATTATTTTTTAGTTTTTTGGGAAAATGGAGTGTGTCTGAGCTGAGTTCATTTGCCAGAATTTTCTGTCTTTAGAAAAGCTTCTCGCAGAAGGATAGATTTGGGACTGTGGACAGAGGTAAGTTATGTTGAGTTTTGTGATATTTCTCCTATTGGTTAGTTTTTAAGACAGAATCGACAGAATCTCCCTATCGCCTGTTATAATTCCCCCAAGCGTGTCTCGGCTAAAATAGAATGTATAGGACAGATTTTTTACTTGACCATTTCAGGACAATTGGATCACTGTTGACCCAAAAAATGTAAACGATGTAAACGAGGCCATTAGGAAACACTCTTTAACTGCATATACCATTCCTTCCCCCATCCATCTGTTTAATAATCCCAATATAGAAAGAATTCCTTCGCACAAATATAGTTATTGATGCACTGAATTACATATTATTAGTACAACTTCTGTAGACAAAGAATTGAGAATCATCTTCAAAAATTTGATTACAATATCAAAAAAAAAAAAACTCACCGCACTAATGCAAATAATAATTCACCAATTATTCATGACACAAAAAAAATCGTACTGATAATGAGGATATTTATCTTTCTTTCACGTTCCAACAGATCTGAATGAGGCGAAAAGTGAAATATAAAAAAGGAATCCTATATAAGTGCATCTAAAAATTTAGAAAATTATTGATAACGTTATTAGTTAAAAGTAAAATGTTCTCTTTTCGTATGGGGGCTATTAGAATGGAGAGTGGGGGAGATGATGGTATGCATGGACAAAAAGTTCAAGTCATACACTGACCTTGTACAGAATTACATTAAAATCGTTTTAGCAGTTCTTGCGTAATTCGTTTTCAACATATCGATTTATCCGAATAATGTAAAGGCTTTTTTACAAGAAATCTCACCGTTTATCGTCCTGGGTGCCGGCAATTTTTTTTTTAAATTTTATGTCAGTTACCTATAAAAAGCACCTACTCTCGCTTTTTTATAAAGCTGAACCAGCACTCATATCGACCCTCAGAATATATGAGTCGAATAATTCGATTTTTTGCAAAAATCGTTTTATTCGTTTTTTGAATACTTCTTTATACCATCTACCTTCCCTGTGAATATTATACTTGGAAGATAATTATTTTCAATGTTATAGAGAAATTTTAAATCTCAAAAATCATATACAGTGGGTGTCAATGGTGTCAATAGTTTGTTGCCTAATGCATGTTTGAGAAAACAAGTGAAAAAATGATAGAAAAAAAATACTTATTCAATTTTTTCCTTTTTGCAGATGAGTTCCCTGTGATCCAGAGATATTATTTATATTTTTCAAAAAAATAGTTAATTTTATTTCATATCAAAAATAATTGTTTTCTAAAAGTTGGTCATTTTTGAAAAGTCAAAAGTTTGTTGCCTCATTTAAAAAACTAATTCAAAATGATCAAAACATGCAACCAACTTAATGTAAACCGATTGCATTATGAGTTTATGTCATTTGAGAGGCAAATAGTGGGTTTGTACATTTTTAAAGTTGTCAATAGTAAATATATGTATATAAAAATGATGATAAATAATATAATTGATCATTCTCCCTTTTGAGAAATAGTTTTTCTTGGAAATTTTTAGAAGTTTTTATTGAAATTGTTCCCAGAACGCCCAGAATAGAAGTTCCAATCTTTCCTAGCTATACCAATTGCTAGCCAATTCCTAGCTATTATACCACAGGGCCCGTTCGTGGCGATTCCGGGGCCGGAATTAACCTTTGGTAAATTTTGGGGAACTTGGGGAAAACATACACTCTTGGTGAAGAGAAAATTCTTTATGAATCATCTTGGAAATTTAAGAATGATTTAATTAAATAGTGATTTTTTCTAATTAAAATGTACAGTAGACTCTCTCAAATTCGGGCATATGGGACCGAAATGTCAGCCGAATTAGACAGAAATTCGGGCGACAAACTTTTTGAAATGCAACGATTTTTTATTCATGTGCATATAGATATTGAGTTTACACACTCATATATAACGTAAATTGCATGAAAATCCCTTAATAATGCAAAATCACATCAAAACTAAGACAAACCATGCCAAATTTGAGCATATTTGATTCATTTGATAATCATAATAAAACTTGAAAAATGACACAAACTTTTTTCAAATTTAACCGCTGCCCGAATTAAAAAGTAGCCCGATCTTAAAAGAGCCGAATTTGCGAGAGTCTACTGTATGATTTAATTAACCCTTTAACGACGAGACACTTTTTATGGACTGAAAATCAACAATAAAAATTAAACTGAGGAACATAATCAATGATAAGTCTTACATCTAACCTTGGAAAGTCCAACAGAGTCTGATCTGGTATATTTTGTGCTTCTATGAACGATAGGGACAAAAATAGCCCAAAAATTTAAGTAATTTTTCTGACAATACCAATGAATAATATTTTTCGCTTTAATAAAAAATATTACGTATGAGTAAGTTTTTTTTGCCAAAAGTGTTTTACTTAAAAAAAAATTGGAAGTATAAAAATAACTAAAATCAATTATGAATTTGAGAATTTAAAAATTCGTCATTTTTGAGCTTAAATATTTACTACATAGCAAATAGCTAGAGATTTGCAAAAAAATATAGTAGATTCCTTCAACCTTATTCTTTACAAATATGTACAGACATAAGAAAAAAATTACTTTAGGTAGTCAGGAAAAATTATTTTCTTTATGGGACACCGGTGTTCCAATCGTCCTTAAAGGGTTAATTTCAGTTACTGGATATTTGAATTTAGCGGGATGCTGAAGTATTCAGCGCCATCTAGTTGCTAGTCCCTGCAAACAAGATTTCAATTGGACATTTCCTCAGATATTCCACCATTCCTTCGGACAAAATCCGCAAGTTTCTGCTGCTAATTTTTTAATGGGGCGAATTGTCATTCGCAGTGTGCGTGTGTTTGTTTTTGCAACTTTTCCTGTAAACATTTTTCCACAGACAATTTGTGGCATTTCTTGAGTAAATATTGCGTGAAAACCCATCCCAATCGTGCCAATATTGTGTTCTTGTGCCGTGAAAATTCAGTGCCATTGGGAAAATGTCTCATTACAAATTAGTCGTTGTCGGCGGGGGCGGAGTTGGAAAATCCGCTCTAACAATCCAATTTATTCAGGTAATTTATCAATTTCCCTTGCGTATTTTGGCTATTTTGGCTTTATTGCACCCCTGGGCATCACCTGGGTGGGTAATTTGATGGAAAAATTGGGGCCGGATGGGTGAAATTGGGCAAAAGCTTCCCATAAGATGCCCCCGTGAAAGAGAGTGAGAGTGGAGAGAGCGACGAACTAATACAATTGAGCCTGAAATACATGAGAATCACGAGCATTTTGAACCTCGAACGCGCCCCCGCGCATCCAAAAATAGCCAAACCGTGGCGGGCAATGTCGAGAGACACCCGGAAGGTGAGGCAAATTCATCAGGATGGAGCATTAGCATTGGCGAGAGATGCATCTCTGTGGAGCTCTGAGGATGATTGATGTGAATCTCGGCCGGAAGTGAGATTTCTGAGTCACTTGGGAGGTGCCGGAGTTGCAAATCCCACTCGAGACGCACACATGTGCACGAATTATTAAGCAAAAATAGCAAGACAATTGTGTAATATCGTGATGTGAATAATTAAAACACTCGACATTCCACCATCTGGCCAATTTGTCGGGTCAAGAATCTTCCAGACATTTGATTGGGGCTTTTTTCTCGTAGAGCTACTTCGTCACTGACTACGATCCCACCATTGAGGACTCCTACACGAAGCAGTGTGTGATTGATGATGTTCCGGCAAAGCTGGACAGTGAGTTGATGCTCAAGGATTTACCTGGGAGCTGTCCTTGAATCTCTCTGCTCTTGCTCTGTTTCAGTTCTCGACACAGCTGGTCAGGAGGAATTTAGTGCCATGAGGGAGCAGTATATGAGGTCAGGGGAGGGATTCCTTTTAGTCTTTTCCCTCACGGATCACTCGAGTTTCATGGAAATCGCCAAATTCCAGAAGCAAATACTCCGTGTCAAGGATCGCGATGAATTTCCGATGATCCTTGTGGGCAACAAGTCAGATCTCGAGGCTCAGCGACGGGTAAGTGCTTTCCAATTGGTTTCTTACTTTCTTCCAATCCGAAGAAAAACTTCCGCGTGAAGTTCAATCACCTTTCAATCAGAAAAATAGGGGAGATCGGGGCTGTTCATACAGCAAATGAAGGTCTAATAAAAATGAATTAACTCAGCTTACTCTTAATTCTTTCTAAAATAAGCTGAGAGATCCTTGTCTGATTTTCGCTTCCTTTTAAATATTTTAATTTAAAAAAAAAGCATTGGTTGGTTACAAACGATAAGACGGCAGTGGCCGTTATTACACAATCATTGAATTCCTTGAACGCACCTATATCCGTCAAAATTTTGCTTTCAAGAGCTCTAGCTTAAAAACAGTGTTCGAAATAAACAAAAAAGTAAATAAAAAAATAAATTCGAAGCTAAGAACGAAAAATTAAAATAATTCTTAGTTTTCCCGAACAGAACTGAAGAACGATTGATTCTAATACAATTCTGTGTAAAATGGTCGCTGTGATCAGCGACTGATAGTCCTGGCAACAACCATTTTTCGGGTTCCGAAATTTTTCACATGCCACTGGGATCAGCGAAAAAGTAATTTTTCATAAATTAAAAAGCAAACGCACTTTAATTGTATGAAAAGTGAGAAATAAATGAGGTTTTTATTACAATTATTTTTAATGCTCTATTTAGCGTAAAATTATGGTTTAGAATTTTTTTTCGATTGAAATGATTTTTTTCGGGCGCGGAAATTCCATTAGAAATTTAGCATAAAATTCCGCTCATTTGTATGGAAAATCAAATGTGAAACGTCCCCGGAATATTCTATGGAAAATTCCAGAAGTTTTCCTATGAATTTTCCATCTATTTTACCGCAATATGTCCCTTTCTTGTAGGAAAAATTCCTACTTATTTCCTAGCGAAAATCCAAGGAATAATCCCCATAGTAAACTTCCGCGGAAATTCCATTGGAAATTTTGCGTCAAATTTCGCTCATTCCATGGAATTTGGACGCTAAATTTCTGCAAAGTCTTCCATGGAATTTTTCCATGGAACATTTGAACAGCATTCCATGGAAATCTAGCGTCACTTTCTAGTGGAAGTATATTGAAGTATATTCGATGAGTGTCATGCAACGGTAGGGTCCCGTTGAGGACATTTGTAATATAAGCCTCGACTCAAATAAATTTATAGTCAGTCACCTCCCAAACTCTGCCTTTCACTCTTCTTGTTACGTCAGTATGGAAAGCCAAATGTGAAACGTCCGCGGATTCTAATGGAATTTTCCATGGAATGTTCCAGAAGATTTCCTATGTATTTTCCATGGATTTTACCGCAACACGCCTCCTTTCTTATAGAAAAATTCCTGGTTGTTTCCTGACAAAAATCAAAGGAATAATTCCACGGAAAATTCCACTACCTTCGCTTTCCTGCTAGAAAATGTTTGTGGCGCTACAAAATAGATTAATTATTTTGCTCGCAAATTTTATGCAAAGATCTTAGTCATTTCTGTGTTACCTATAATATTTATTAATTATGCGACGCTGCGTTTTGTGTAGATAATAGTAAAGTGATAACTTCAATTTTTACTGAATTTTACTGCTCGAACTTAACAAATTTTTCCACCTCCCAAAATTTCCACCTTTCTCTCCCACGAGACCACTTTTCTTAACAAATCTTTGCGTTTTAGATTCTAAGAAATGGTGTTACGCTGTTTTCTCGTCTGTTCGTCTGGCTGTCGCCAGCTCTAAGGCCAAACGGTTATAGATAACGACTTGTGACTTGGTAAAGATTAATAGATGATCATTGTAAAAGAAACAAAAATATATTGGGGAGAGGCTATCAAGAAAACGTGTCTTAACGGTCTCTAAATTAAATCCTTGACATTAAATTCTTTCAAACACTATTTATTTACATAGTGTAACGATTTAAGAAAAGAATTTTCCAGCCAGAATTAAAATCAGACAAGGTAATGTAGGAAAATATTATCAAAATGGGTTCAATGTCAAACTTTCCGTGCGTAGCTTCATGCAAAAATTTTGCTTGATTTATAATATAAGTGGGTTAAAAGAAGTAGTTGCACGTATTTCACCATTTTGAGTAGGTTTTACAAGTGTGACAAGAAACTTTTGGCCGATGAAAAATGCTCGGTTTTGGGAAAATAAATATTTTTTGAATATAAAATAAAAGAATTAAATTTTTTAAATACATTAATAACATCTATGGATTACAGGCAACTCATTTGCAAAAAGAAAAATTTAAAAATGTTATGTCTTCTGTAACTTTTTCCACCTGGTTTCTCGAACAAAGCTTTGTCAAGAAACTTATGGCCGATACTGTAATTTTGTTTCACTGCTTCAATGAAGGGAAAGTGTCTCGGATTAATACAAAATGAAGTGTTATCCGAGATAATTAGTTTTCGTTGGATGGATTACGATAAGAATTTTGTCTCTGTTCTAAACATTTTTTAGGGAGATTTTTTTTTCATATTTTGTTTCTAAATCTAATAATAATAGTATGGTAAAAAGAATTTTGATAATTCAATCTTCTTCAAATCTACATTATAATTTTTATTAACCCTTGATCTGTTTTTAAGGAAAATAAATGTCAGAAAGGATTAACGATGTAATTTTAATGAAAAATGAACATGTTTTTTTAGCACTTTACTGTTCTCAAGTGTTTCTGCATTATTGACTCATCTTTGTGTCGGTTCCTTTCACGACTGTTTGTTGATTTTAGAACACGACGAGGACAGGGGAGGGGAGAGTAGTCGTGACAAGAACCAATACAAAGAAAAGTCGATAATGCAGAAGCACTTGAGAACAGTTATGTATCAAAAAAATGTTCAGAAGAAATTTCCTCTTTTCAAATTTGTTCTAAAGTAAATTTTAAAATAATTTTAAAATTTCATTGATGTTGGAACGCTTTGTAACTAAAAAAGAAAATGAAATTGAGGGTGATTTCCGTGATTGACCCTTTTTAAGGTCTCCCTGGAGGAGGCTCAGCAACTGTGTCGTCAGCTGGGAATTCCGTACATCGAGTGCAGTGCCAAGCACCGAATCAACGTGGATCAGGCCTTTCACGAGCTCGTGAGGATCGTGAGGAAATTCCAGGAGGCTGAAAGGCCATTCTTCGAGGAGAAGTACAAAAGGAGAAACAAACGAAAGTGTTGCATTCTCTAATTTTTGATGAAATAACTGACGCACAAGCGAACTTTTTTTTTCTCTCAAATTTTTAGCAGAAAGAAAAAAAGTCTTAACTTATTAAGAATGAGAAAAAAAATACAAACAGGTGCTTAATTAATATTCTAAATATACAACGGATGCTACAAAGTGCATCCCTCACTTCGAATTACTGCAATATTACACGCGTACGTGGAATCATTTTTACTCTCCTTTTTCAATTCAAAATTCAAAGTGTTCTTTTTGTAATGTTTTCTTCTATTATTATTATTATTTTAAGAGAAAAGAGAAGAACAAAAGGATATTGAGACATTAATTGTGCGCCGTGAGCAAATAGAAATTGTGGCATAATTTGCTATATTCTTCCTTCTTAAGCATAGAAAAATTTTCAAAGTGATTTCGTAAGGAGAAAAAAATAATTTTAATTGCAATTGCACAATATTTCTTCCTCATAGTTTTTTTTTCGAATAAATGTTATACTTTTAAGTAACACTGCGACATAACTTTTTCTATTTACAAACGATAATTTCTTAAGCTTTAATGCTGCAATGTCAAAAGGAAACAAATTGTAGTCGACAAGAACGTGAAGATCTTTTAACAATAAATAATATTTTGATGTTAATAAATGGTAAATTATTTTTCATTTTTCTACTGTTGCTCCTCCTTTTAAAGATTTGCTACTCATCAATTCTTTTTCAGCACAGGAAATTTTACCCAATTGCTTTATTGACTTTTCACAACATTCGAAGTTCGCCTACCTGCCATCAGTGGCGCTAGTGTCGCATGAAGGAATCATAATTTATTGCAGATTTTTAATCGTAACTGCTATTGGTTATCCGAGATTCTTTACAATCTGAGCTTCTGTGGCTCGCGGTGAAATCCGACCTCGTCAGATTGGGCTCAAATTTGGGATTTGAGCTAAAAATTGATTTTGATGTCTGTCTGTCGTATAAGCACTTCTGGAGAGAGAACGGAGAGAGATATTGGCAAGTGGTTTTCGGCAAAGGTTAAATGTCGATATACCGCTAGAGGTAGGTGATGTCAGGTCCACTCCCCCACGTTCCCTTCCGCCATTTTGGAATACCTCCAAATTTTGTTTTGAAAATAACTCAACCGCTTATCGATCGATCTCAAATTTTGGTATGTTATAGCTGTGCCTAATACCTTTTGATTTAAAAAAAATTAAGCCCCCGGACCCTCCTGACCTAAACTAGAAGGAGTCAAAATTCAATAATAACATGGCCATATCGGCCATATCTCCCTTTCTAATTGCCAGAATTCGAAAAAATTCGGTGTTTTGGAAGGCTCTCTGTTCAAAGATGAACATGGATACATAGCATTTAAATTTTAAATAATTTTTATAAGAAATTGTTTAATGATTAAATTGGGTCACTTGGCAATGGTAAAACAAAACATGCAATCAGTCAGCAAGAATTTAGTAAATTCTTGTTGGTTTGGGTCATATTTTGATATTGAATTCTTGAAGAGGGATATTAAAATGTGTATAAAGTCTCGGATTAAGAAAAAAGGACTTATGCTGATTTTTCAAGTTAAGATTAAGGACAGAATCACATTGACAATAAAATGCTCACCATGAAAGCCTCACCGTATTTACTTAGATAATTTACGCATTTTCATTGCAAGGCTTACGCAAATTCTCAATTACCGTCTTACCTTATCTCATACTCGGTGGCACTAGGTGAAAATAATATAAGAAAATTGAAGAAATAAAATGAAAATAGATAGATAGATAGATATTTATTTCATCATTAATGACTTAAAAGCGCAGTACATATTTTGTTTTCGATTTGTATCTGCGGCGAAAATACGATAAACGGTGAGGAAAGAAACTGTACCAAAAACTGTAGCAAAAAAATCCTAGTTTTTTTAATCGAATTTTCGTTTTATTTATTAAATTTTCTTATACTATATTCTCACCTAGTGTCACCGAGTATGAGATAAGGTAATACGGTAATCGAGAATTTTTCGTAAGAATTGCAATGAAAATGCGTAAATTAACGAAATACGGTGAGCATTTTATTGTCAATGTGATTCTGCCCTAAATCCGTTTTAGTTAATGGGACATAATTCTAAAGATTAAACCAAGAACAGCTGCTTAGATCCATGAGAACGTTTTTGTACATTTGTCTAAAGGGATAAAATAATCAAAATCGGTTTTGAAATGGATCAAAGAACAGAAATTCCTTGAAGAACAGTCCCTCAGTGGAGACTTTTATTCAAAATATCTAAAGATATAAGGTCTTAGTAAAGGATTTTATTAATCTTTTAATAGAGTAAAATTCGTTAAAATTGGATTATTTTTTTTGCCTTGACAAATTGTTATGTCTCCGGCACATCTTTTAGATCAGGAAAATTTTATAAAGTCGAAATTTGCATCCCTTTCACTCTCAAATTTATTGCATCAGTCTATCGTCTATCCCATTTTTTTCGCACTTTTCCTCTTCTTTTAAACATCATAACAAATTAAATTTAGCTCGATCGAATTTGAAGCTCGAAAGAATGAGATAGACATACGCAAGATATTTGAGAGAGAAAGGGATGTAAATTTTGATTTCATTAAAATTTTACTGATCTAAAAGGTGTGCCGGAAGCATTATGCACTCGGCACACCTTTTAGATCGGTATAATTTCATGTAATTGAAATTTACTTCACTTTCGGTGGTGAAATTTACTTCACCAGTCTTTCGGTCTCAAAATTTAACTGAATTAAATTTAATATCGTGTGGATGTTCAAAAGAAGAAGAAGAAGAATGCGAAAGAGTAGGATAGACATATGCAAAGCTTTTAAGAAAGAAAGGGATATAAATTTTGACTTTGTGAAATTTTTTTTGGTCGAAAATTTTAGATCAGGAGAGTTTCTTGAAATCAAAATTCACATCCCTTTTGTTCTTAAAAGCTTTGCATATGTCTATCCTACTCCTTCGCACTCTTCTTCTTCTTTCAAATATCAAATAAAATTGAATTTAACTCAATCGAATTTGGAATCCGAAAGTATGAGAAAAGTATGCAAAGCGTTTGAGATTGAAAGGGTTGCAAATTTTGATTTCATGATATTTTCCTGATCTAAAAGGTGTGCCCGAGCCATTACTAACTGACATCATTTCAATTTTGACTTCGTTCTTAGTAAATATCCTGGCTTCACCGTTGGAAATATAGGGCGAAATTAGTAGTGCTCCATGGTGCTCTAACGGCGTTATCACACTTGCATTTAGGGGAAGTGCTTATAATTTTGGACAGTCTGCATATAAGCATCGATATCCTAAGTTTGAAGTGCCATATTTTCAATACTAATTGACTTTTCTTGTTACTCTCTTTTCAGAAGGATTGTTTAGAAACTTGGCAAGCTATTTATCATCTCATTTTTACTAAAATTAGTTTTAATACGTTTAAAAATGAATTGATATGTAGAGGTGAATTTGACTCTTATTTTGGACAACTTGGTTATTAATTTTTACAACTTGTCTGTAAATTTGGACAGATAATCCGCCTCAACAGGATGCCCATTGTTCTTCATTTTATGAACCAATCTTACCAAGTCCTCTTCCTGTTCATGTAAGGGAAACGTAGAATGTCACAAGAAGCCCGGAAACTTTCCATATCATTCATTAAAGTGAGTTGACTTCGGTGCTCCAAGTACGTGCGGATTCGCTCATTCCCTGCCCTTTCCGGGAGCCTTTCAAGGCATTTCTCACTGCATCTCTTTCGTAGAGATGATGCTCCTTTATTTCTCCAGGCATTTGTCCAACCTAGTCATCACAAAAGTTAAAACTTCACGAAATTTCGTGAGAAAAACACCTGTCCAAAATAAGAATCATCACCTCACTGGTGAATGTCTTAAAAAATTTCCCATTTTTCACACGAAAAATATAATTCACAAGGCAAATCTCACTTCAGGTCAAATGTACAAATCATCAGTAACGTGAATCAACACAATATTCAATGAATATTCAATAATATCACTCAAAAACAGCGAACAAACTTTGTTAGTACTTCACCAAAACTAAATAAGACTGAAGTAAGCCACGAAGTTCTGTCATATTTCTCGTAAGCAATTGCTCACACTGAATTTTCAACAAAGCAATTTCAACTCAAATCATATTCAAATTTTAACGTATTTAGTGTTAAAATATTCCAAAAAGAACAAATATTTAGATAGAATTCATTATTCATCAAATATTGGAATAAAAATCCATCATTTTAATCAATTTATTTTTAGTGTCCAATGTTATCCTCAAAGTGTCCAAAATAAGAAACTGGACAAAATTAGAAGCATTTCCCCTAATTGTCATTTGTGAGCGCCCAAATATGTTATTTGTGTCTTTGAGTCACTTAATATTTGGGGTTTTTCTATTTATTGATAAAGAAGTGGACTTAGCCTGCAAAAATAAGTTTAAGTTTACCTAAAGCATAAATATTTTTCACATTAAAAAATTAAAGAGGAAATCGCATTAATTTTTCGCATTAATGCTATAAATCAATATATATCAAATTTTGCGGGCCAAGTCTACCTTTTTATCAACAAATAGATCAAATTTTGAATATAAAATGATTCAAACAGACAAATTACACATTTGGACTCTCACCAGCGACAATTAATGTGAATCATATTAAAATTTTAATGTGTTAGTGTGATAACACAGTAAGAATGCTCTTTTGGAAAATTTGGACAATCCCTTATTTTTCCATTACGCATCATTAGTTCTCTTTCAAGAACAAATTGTATTTATAGACTGTTTTGTTATCGACGTTAAAAATAGGCTAGAGGGAAATTAATTAGATAAGAACTATGTAAATATATCATCCCTTTACTCAATTGTGGCTTCTTGGGATGGTCAATTTTCTACAAATCCACAAGATTCTTGACTCACAAAGATTTTTAAAGTCTAGAAGACTTTCTCTAAAGTACATTTTCCTTGGCTTTTTCATAGGAAAGCCTCAGCTAAAAGTGACAAATTTCCAAGAAGGGATGCTCAAGCAATCCACGTAAGATTCCTCCGAGGTTGGGCTTTAGGTTAAAGGGGTTAGGGATGGAAACAATCTCAGTGTTTTCGTTTCTTTTGATTAATTACACAATCTTCAGAAGAAATTGTATTTTGTTTCTGCACAACTTTTTTGTGGCTTCTTGTGCGCCTTTTTTCCTCTGTCGCACTTCAATTTGTTCTTGAAAGCGCGGGAGTTTTTTTTGCCATGGAAGAAACCCTAAGTGCGCGAGAGTGTCGTCATAAGTCCTCAAGACTGGACACTATATAAAATGTCCTGCCTCGATGGATTGTAAGTTAGTTTTCTGCACAATTTATTCCAAGCATCATCTCTGCTTCAGCAGACGTACTTTGTGATAGCAAAAGTTATTTAGCGAGTTTTAGTGAACAGTGCAATGACGAGAATTCTGATCCTGGCTGTCCTTCTGACCTCTGTCCTCATGTGTGTCAATGCTCAAGTAAGTGAAATCCTAAAGAATTTATAGGTGGTGGATCCTAGTGTCACAATTGGGTTTTGCAGCTGACTTTCACTCCCGGATGGGGAAAGCGAAGTGATCCCTCGGTCCATAGCTCTCCAGGAGCCATGGCCAGCGAGAGTCGTCTTCCTGTGGACAATATGGATTCTCTGGTGCTCCTGATATACCGCATGATCCAGAATGAGGCTCAAAAACTTGTGGATTGCAATCAGAAATGAAGACAAATGATGAGGAGTGTGTCGGAAAATGGGTGATTGAGATCCTGGCAAGACTTCCCAGATGCTCCTGCTACCTCCATGGACAGAATGAAGCCCACAAACAGTTTATGTATAGATTGTCACTAATATATATTGAATTATTTGGATATTCTGGCATTCTGTTATTTGGACAAACGACTTTGAACATTCCTCGAATTTATGAAGTCGAATTCCTTAAATTTCCTATTAATTTCGGATTAAAAACAATATTAGTTGAATTTTCAGTAAAACTTCAATTATTGTCCGTTCTTTATCGATTCATTACCGGTTACCACCCCCCACTTGACGTCGGCAAGTCCGCTTGCCATTGACGTCCCCTGTTTTTGGGCAAGACATTAATTTTAGGCCTCTGAACGATTAATAATAATACTACCGGTTGGGACCGATTTAAATTTATTCCATATTTCAAGACCTTTCAAATAAAATCAATTTGATACATATTAATAGGGATATGCATATTTAACCGCGACTTATTCTTTTGAACTTGAACAAAACTGACTTGAAGGAACGTGTCATTTACATTCCACTATCCGCTCTATTTTCTTTGGTCTTTCTTCTTCACAAAAAAAATTTTTTTTGCAAAATTGTTCATAAATGTTTGTGAATTTGGGAGCTTGTGAAATGCTCGTTAATTCTATAATCCACAAACAACCGTTTTGCAATGGAGGTTGGTCACCAACGCTAAGACGGCGGTGGACGCTAAAAAACTATAATTACAACGTACTCACATCAAAATTATCAATGTTGCAGATAATATTGTATTTATGATAATGCTCTGGTGCAATAAATAATAATAATAACAAGTTCGCAAAAATTTGTACTTTTTTCACAAACATTGTTCGTAACATGATCACTTGACGAGATTTTTTTTTGTATTTCCACAACACATTTTTTCGTAAATGTTCGTAAACACACAAAACTGTTCGTAAAATTTTGTCATTTTTTCGTACATTTTTGTTTGTCTGACAAACGCATTTTACGAACAAATAACGAACTTTTACGATCAATTTTGTATGCGAATATTTAAGATTAAATGTTTGTAAAAGAACAGAAAATGCTCGTTAAGTGATCATGTTGCTGACCGGTGGCAGTAAAAATCCCGAAAGCCAAAATCTCGAACGCCAAAATCCCGAAAAGGCCAAAATCTCGAATGTTCAAAATCCTGAAATTGATCAAATTTATGTGGAGGAAAATTTTTAGAATAATTTCCCAAAACACAGAAGATTTCCCTTTGCCTCCAGCAATTGCGGATGCAATCATGGGAGTAGCTTTGACGCTTTTAAGAATTCGAGGTTTTGAATTTCGGGATTTTGGCTTTCGGGATTTTGGATTTCGGGATTTTGACCGGGACCAGTTGCGCACAATGTTTGTGAAACATTACAAATTTTTACGAATATGTTTGTGGGTTATACGATTTACGAGCATTTCGTAAGTCTTCAGTGGGAATTCATAAACATTTACTATTAATTTTACAAAATATTTTTTGTTGTCTATAAGGAAGTTTCGAAGGAAAATTCAAGCTACTTTTGATATGACTTTTCCTTAAAATTAAAAAAGCTAATATTCACCTTTTAAAAGCAAATGAAAAAGTTTAACAGCCATCCAAAACACTTTAAATTTTAAGATTTCAAATCGAACTCAAATAGGATTAATGCTGATTTCTTAATCTAAGACATTTTTTGGGATATTATAGACCATTTCATCCAGTTTTCTTGTTTCAGTATTATCATTATTTTATAAATTTTCTTTAACATTTTTGATATTTTTTTTTAAATTATGTTTCTAAATGGCCTCAGTGAATAATTCTATGGATTTAGAAGAAATAAAAAAGAATTTCATCAGTCCAAAAACCAGCGTTTAATAGCATTCTACGGAAAACGATCCAGTTACCCCACCTTGTTCAGGATAACAACGCGTTTTTGTTGTTGTAAGAAAGCCTTTTCAGGACCGTTGGAAAGTTTTTGTCCAATTGTCTAAATAATCTCTCAAAATCATCAAAATCGGTGTGAAAATAAATCAAGTATCACATTTTTTTCAAAAAAATATTTCCTATTAAAAGACTTTATTATTAGTTTTCAATAAGCTCAATTTTTTTTTAAGATTAGACTACAATTCGTTTTTTTTAGAGTTTTTCAAAACAAAAGTCTTGTTCTTCAGCTTTCTGAAAACGTTTCTGTGGGAGTAATCCTTCAAAAATATTCTCCTCTAATAATTAATTGACGTAATTTCACATTTAGCTACCCTTTTACTAAAATCCTTTAGTGGAATTCTGTAACAATATGACAATGTCATATGAGAAATTTTCATGGTAAATTCGGAAACAGGATAACAGTAAGAGCAGAATCACATTGACTATAAAATACTTGTCGTAGCCTCACCGTATTTCGTTAATTTACGTATTTTCATTGCAATTCTTACGCAAATTCTCAAATACCGTATTACCTTATCTCATACTCGGTGGCACTTGGTGAAAATAATATAAGAAAATTGAAGAAATAAAACGAAAATTCGATAAACGGTGAGCAAAAAAAAAACTTTACGATTAATAACTCTTACAGTTTTTTTTACTCACCGTTTATCGAACTTCCGTTTTATTTCTTCAATTTTCTTGCATTATTTTCATCTAGTGTCACCGATGTATGAGATAAGGTAATACGGTAATCGAAAATTTGCGTAAGAATTACAATGAAAATGCGTAAATTAACGAAATACTGTGAGCATTTTACTGTCAATGTGATTCTGCCCTAAAGCCCATGGAATATTTAATGGGCATTACAAGGAGCTCTACAGTAGACTCTCTCTCAATCGGGAATATGGGGCAATATGTCATCCGGATTAGCGATAGAATTGAGCGTCAAAGCCTTTGTAAATTGCACAAAAAGCGCTCAATTATAAAGAATCACGATAAAATGGGAAGAACTATAGCGAATTTGAGCGAATTAGCTTCATAATTAAACGTGAAAATTGTCAACAAAATTTGTCGCCCGATTGAGAAAGAGCCGATTGAGTGAGTGTCTACTGTATAAAGTTCGTGGTAACCAATTTTCGATTTTTCGGATTATCGGTTAGTTTTTCGAAATTAAAATTGAAATTTTAAATTTCTCATATGACTTTGTCATCCTCTTACAGAATTCCCCTTTTGGCTACATCTTTGGGGAGGGCTCGCCAAATATTAGCAGTCGATACCTCTCACCGTTTGATCTGTAAGTTCCAGTAGTTATCGAATTCTCGTGAGCACTGTGAATTTTTCTTCTCTGCTTTATTTAATAGTTCAAGGACCTTTTAAACCATTTTTTTTTGCTAATATATTTCGTCAATATTGCGTCAATAGCAAACTAAACGATTAAATTCTCAGTAAAATGAATCACATTCGGGGAAATTCAGTGTTTATTTAGGTAAACTTTATAATTTCACCAATTGAAGGTTTTTATTCGATGCATTACTCACATCGCGCATTTCATGTAAAAGTCATTGAGTTCATGTATCTGATCTATTTAAATTATGAAATGCTCGGATAGTGTGAATTGTTGTTGGGGAAGGTCTGCCTTACTAACAAAATTGATGGCAACATTTGGTTTAAATTATGTTTTCTTATTTGATATTAATAAATTCAGGAAATAAAATATTCACTCGTAGTAATAAATATTTACAACTTTTTCGACCATGCGTAAAAGCAACATTAAAGAGACATTTGCCACATCGGAAGATGAAGTACTTTAGTCTTGGGAAAGGTCATTCAATAAGTTTAATTCAGATGAATTCTTTAGTTGTTGCATCTAAGCTTTTAAACATATATTTATTATTGAAATAGGTTTAAATTGAAAAGATACCACGGTCCCACGATATACATTTATTATTTAAGTAAAAATGTATTAATAATACAGGGGAAAGTATGCTACCTTCGGACAACTCAAGCTTGGAACAATTCATTTTTTAAAAATGTGTTTTAAATAAAACGACTAATATCCCATCGTTCTCTCTGATTGGTTCTACTTATAAGTACTCAAAGCTTCAGCCAATCAGAGAACGGTGCTTAACTAAAATATTTAATGGTACTAAATATTTATTCATGTGGATAACACTTAATACAGAACATTTAAATGTAACAGCCTAAAGGCAAAATTAGCCGTATATTAAAATTTATCACTCTGCAACAACTGAAATTCGCCAAAGGACCTAATTAAAAGACTAAATAGCATGGGATACGCGATAATAGTCATCGTTATTCACACAAAATTTCGCTGCTTCGACGTAGGGGACTTGCAATAAAAAGTCAAGTTAATTTTTATTCAATGCGCGATAAACAATTATGACCATGAGATATTGACATCCAGTGATTCCCTCACAATGAAATGCTAAAAAACATGAACCAATTATGGTCTCTTATTCAAATATTAGCCATGTTTTTTGCCACTGCACTTAATCGGTTGGTTAATGTGAGAAAAAGCAACCGTATAGCGCTCTAGGCTACCATCATCATTCTCATTCTGGTCAGTTTCGCAATATTTTCGGTGGAGATGCATTAAGTTGAAGATCCGGCAGCGATGAAGTCACTTTTGGGTATTATTTCAATGCTCCTGTGGAGTCATGGATACTGTGAGTTTAATTGTTGGGTTCCTTATCTCACCATTTCATCGGTTGTCTTTCACATGTTACGCGTTCACTTTCGTGCACAGTGTTTCCGGTGGAAGGGAAATTAAGCTGCTGGAAAAACTCTTACACATTATCCCTCTTTTACACAGCAGAGTTGATGATTTGTACCTTTCCTGGATTGAGATTGAAGATTGTATTAATTCTGAGTGTAATATCGCGTTGTGATTTATTGATTTCTATTTTCACTTCCAAGTTTCTGGTTTCAATTCCATCCTAGTTTGGATTTCCTTTTTACAAATTTTGAAGATTCATTCATTACCATGATGTCTTAAATTTCATTTTATTACATTGTGGGAATCGTTTTAAGAATTTATAAAAATTTTAGACTTGGTTCTAACTTTTAAGTCCGCCTTCACTTAGTTTTTAGCGGTGTAGGCCAAAATACCGAACTCCAAAAATTCCGAAAAGCAAAAATCCTGAATGGGTCGAAGTCCGGAAAAGCCTAGATCTTAAATCTCGACAGCCAAAATTCTGAACCTCAAAATCTCGAAATAGAGAAAGTCAAAATTCCAAACAGCAAAAATCCCGAGGAGACAAAATCCCGAAGAGATCGAGGTAACGAAAAGCCAAAATCCCTAATGGGTCAAAATCCCGAAACGCCAAAATCATGAAAATCAAAATCCTGAACAGGTCGAAATTCCGAAACGCCAAAATCCCGAAAGACATGAAAGCCAAAGTTTCTTCGAGAGCCGAAATTTGGAACGTCACAATTCAGAAAGTCAAAATTCTGGAAAATTAAAATTCTAAGTGCCAATATCTCGAAAGCTGAAATCCCAAATGGTCTAAAACCATGAAAGCCAAAATCCAGAAAGTTAAAATTCCGAAAACCAAAAATCCCGAAGTAGTCGAAGTAACGAAAAGCTAAAATCTTGAATGGATCACAATCCCGAAACGCCAAAATCCCGAAAACCAAAATCCAGAACAAGTCGAAATTCCGAAACTCCAAAATCCCAAAAGCCAAAATCCCGAATGCCAAAATTCCGAATTCTTAAAACTGTCATACACTGGTTGCATCCGCGCTTTTTATAGACAAATAAGAATTTTCTGTCTTTTGGGAAATTATTTCACATATTATCCTTCGTATAATTTCGTCCCTTTCAGTATTTTGACCATTTGGAATTCCGGATTTCGACCTATTCGGGATATTGTTTCTTCGGGATTTTGTTTACGGCAGACACCTCTTTTTTCTTCCTGTCCGTTTCTTTCTCTTTTTTATTTTTCCTTTTCGGGTGCTGGGACTGCGGTGAATTAGTCTAAAAAGTATAGTACGTTGGAACAGTGGGGTTACCGCAAATAATATTAGGAATACGTCTGATTACCGGTCCCTGTGTCCATAGAAATATGGCTGCCCGTATGTTATACAGGAATATACGGACATTCCGGGCATGCTCGTGTATCCAGCGTCATATAAAGGTCTTCCCTGCTACTCATTATTTTAAAATCTGAAAATTTTATCGCACACCGCACACGTCTGACGCGGACGAAAAGAACTTCGAAACTGATCTATTACATTAGTGGGATTGATTTTTACTCTTATAAAAATTATATCGACGGTTCCATTCCATACTATGCTATCTCAGAATGACAACTTTTCAGAAGAGCCATTTGAAGTCGGCAACTTCCTATAACTGCCCGTGTAATTTTTTTTCGAAAGTCTCAAATATCTCGATACCCGAACATCGGATGACCACCAAATTTTCACGAGTTATAGATCTCGGTCTCAGGAACAACATATCTCTCGGAGTAATATAAAGCTGAGTCGACTTAGCATAGTATGGAATGGAGCCGTCAATATCATCCCGTTTTGGGATTCATGGTCAAAATATTTAAAAGTTGATTCAAATTCAACCTGTAATCGGTTTTCAGTATTTTTGAGTTGATTCTAATTGGTTTTTAGCGTTATATTATAAGCTTGATCTCTATTATTCATTCATTTTTATTTGTGGGATTGATATTATCCCATTGTGGAATTGGTTTTTATTTTTGAGATTGATATTATTCCAGTTTGGGATTTGTTTTTTCAACATTTAAGAGTTGATTGACCAGTACTCAAGTCAGTACCATTCCAGTACCATTTTACAAGGATTTTTTGGGATTGATTTAGACAAAGTGGGATTGATATTTCTTATAAGATTCTTTCTTAAGCACTGTGTCCCAATCTTAAAATGACTCAATTCAAATTTTGGGATTGACTAATTTGACTGTTAAATGTTGTAAAATATGATCAAGAATCATCAACTCTGATATCGCACCGCTTTTTCACACCTTTTGGATGGCTCTCTATTGTGTGTGACTGCAATAAAATTGAATTGCGTGCACCGGATGATTTTAGTGTTGCTGGAGAATCTTCTGGACAAAGTGCTGATCTGTGAAAGTATTCTGAGGGGATGTACTTTGACAAAATCTGCCAGAAGCTGATGCTTCTGAATTTGTGCTGGAAGCAATATACTTCCACATCATTTCCCTTTATCACCCTAGCTCCCCCATATACTTTGCCTCCAATTCCCACGGTACCTCCGCCAACCCCAACGATCCCACCTTTAACGCCCACCTTGCCTCCTCCAACACTCACACCTGTTCCTCCAACAATGACTTTCGTTCCTCCTTTAACAACTCTGCCACCCATTACAACTTCCATGATTCCTCCCATTACCCTCACACCAGTCCCTCCAACCCTTCCTCCTCCTGTTCCTCCACTGACGACAACCGAACAGCCACGGCTCACACTTGCTCCACTTCCTCCTGGACTGACTACTCTTCCTCCAGTTCCACCGCTCACGACATTCCCACCAAATCCACCTCCTCTCACTCCTGTCCCTCCTGGGCTGACTACCCTTCCGCCAGTTCCTCCACTCACGACTTTTCCGCCAAATCCGCCTACTCTTACTCCTGTACCTCCTGGACTTACTACCCTCCTGCCACCAGTCCCGCCACTTACAACTTTTCCACCCAATCCACCCATACTCACTCCAGTTCCTCCCAGGCTAACAACTTTCCCAACAAATCTACCTCCACTCACAACTTTTCCACCCAGTCCTCCTCCTCTCACTCCAGTTTCGCCTGGACCAACACTCTCTCCAGTTCCTCCACTAACTCCCATCCCATCGCGCCCCAGTCTCACCACTGCAATCCCCATCATCTGTGATCCCGTCCCTCCAACATGCCCACCACCAACGGCTCCTGGACAGCCCCAGACCCTTCCCAACGGTTGTCCCTGTATCGATCCTCGCATTGCCATCCTCGATCTCATCGTCGATGCCATTCGTCGTGGGAATCTCCGTATCTGATCATCTCTGTGCGTGAATAATTGCAGTCTGTGATTCATATTTTCTAAATTGATGTCATGTGAAAACTTCAATATTAGTTTTTTCGCGGGAAACACCGCGTGTCATTGAATTTGCAGCACAAAAAGTAGGTGAAGCGATTAATTGGAGTTGGGTAATGAGTTATTTGCATCAATTTGTCCCTCGTTTAATAACATATTGAGTGATCTTGACTAAATCATGCTTTAGTAGCTCAATTTAGTACAATTGTCACGTTTGATTTAAAAAAAACACTTTTGGGAAAAGTGCTACAGAGCATGGAATTTTTTAACGTTTTTAACCCTTTAGCGCCGAGACGAAATTCTATTAGGAAATTATAGAAAAATATTTTTCTTAGATTACATTTGGAAAAAAATGTATTTAAATTTTGAGAGAAAAAAGTCCAAAGATTCCCAATTTTATGAAAAAAAGTAAAAATTCTAGTGATTATTTGTAAAGAATACATAGAAGAATTTTAATAACCCTCTGCGAAAGCCCATACATAGAGCCGAAAGCTCTGGCGACAACTCTATGACGAGCACCGGAAGAACTGAAGATTATTATACCCTACTTATTTTCATAATAAATTTAATAAACATTAAAAAGTTTGTTGGTGTTTTCCGACGAGTAATTTAAGTATTATCAATTCCACAAGTAGTAATAAGTACTCAAGGAGACCGTATCGCTCCTTGGAAATTACAAGTGGCCAACTAATTTTCGGCCATTTTTCAGGAGACAGCATGAAAGATTCAACTTTGTATAAATGAGGTAAAGTGTCCTCAAGTCGACCGGTTCCTCAATTCGACCGGTAGAGTTATTTATTCAATTTATTTATATTTGCACTAATATTTGGCGTATGATCTAACATTAATAGGTCAATTATTCCATAAATAAATACAAATCAGTGACAATTTTATAGAAATTCACCTTTAAAACATTAAAATATTGACCACCGGTCGAGTCGAGGGCACTTTACCTTAAGTAGATCAATTTAATGACTGAACAAAAACAATTTATTTCTTTTCTATTTGAATGCGCACTAATATACACATCGAAACTTTTATATATTTGCCTTTCAAAATATATTTTTAAAGAGTTAGCTCCTTGTCGTTCTAAATGATGTGCAAATTTTGCTGAAATTAGAATTTCAAGGGATCAACTAGCTTGAGTTAGTCCCCTGTTTCAGAAAAATTCGAAAGATGAATACATTTTGTGCCCCTTTACTTCAAACAAAATTATGCAAGTAATCAAAAAGATAAAAATTTTGAAAAACGTTTCTAATAACGAAATTTAATGACCCATATCATCTGAAAATTTATTAAATTGACTTTCTAAGTCCATTAGAATATCAAAATCGCAAAAAAGTAAGTTGACCCTTGTAATTTCCAAGGAGCGATATGAGTAAGAAAGAAAAGAACAAACTGGACCATTGAGGAAGGCTTGAAGCCCGAGCCAAAAGCTTTGGGAAAAGCTGATTTGTGTTAAATTTCGAACAGTTTGCATTATCGGACACTTATTTTATTTCTCAAAATTTAAAAATTTCTCAAAACAAAGGGTTAAAAAACAAAAAAAGTAGCCTCAAAAAACAAAATACTGTGAAAAAAGGATTGAAAGAGTTCTAAAATTTGGTGTCTGATATTGCACACAGAGTAATATCTATATTTTTATTTAAATTTAAACACATTTAACACATTTGCCAAAAATAATTTTTAAAAAAACTTCTTTCAATTTGGTGTTCGTTTATTTGGTAAATTTTAATTCAAAATATATTTTTGCATACGACGAGGATATTTGATAGATTTCCAGAACAAATCAGGATGCTGGGTATTCTTTGGATTTTTCACTCTTCTAAGCACTTAGAAAAAATCTCAATTAGCGTTAAAGGGTTAACAACTCAATTCTTTGCGGATGTATTAGAAAAAATAGATAAATTTATTCTCTGTGATGTATGTTCTTCATTTTAAACATCACTGAGATTGACAAGTTAATTGATCCTTTTGTGGCATCACATAAAGATTGCTAAACTATCCATGACGCATTTACTAGAGTTTTGATGGAGTGCAATTGCTCTTTTTAAGGCCTCAATTGCTACACTCCCAATCTCAGTCCAGGGAATTGCGTCACGTTTCAAGCTTGTCAGAGTCTCATGGATCTCCTGCAGCAGTACTACCAGACTTATGATTCCAGAATTGCAACCTACATTCAAAGTTCCTTCTGCGGACAGAATACTTATACTTTCTACGTATGTTGCCCTGTTTACGGAGGGGGATCTGCAAATTCTTTAATTTTTCAAGATTCCAACTACAACACGTATCCTAACTACCCTACATATCCAAGCTATCCCACCTATCCTAGCTATCCTACATATCCCATATATAACGTATATGCCCAGAATCCATTCCAAGGATTGAAGCAAGGAAATTCTGGAGATGCTTCTCAGTGTGGCGTGTTCAATGCCACTTTTACAAGGGTTGTAGGTGGTGAGGATGCCCCTGTTGGAGCCTGGCCATGGATGGCACTTTTGGGATATCAGTCTGCAACTCGAGGTCTCACATTCAGTTGTGCAGGATCTCTGATAACGCAGCGCCATGTCCTAACAGCAGCTCATTGTATCGATGATTCCTTGTAAGTCCTTAAAATTTAAAATGTTAAAATTTTCTCAAAGATCGAAATATCTCAAGGACCCTTGTTCGCCTGGGAGAACATGATTTATCCATAACTTCTGATGGAGCTACTCAGGATATTCCGGTGGATAGAAAAATAGTCCATCAGGATTTTCAAGCCAAAAACATCTTCAGTGATATTGCTCTCCTTCATCTAGCTCAAGCTGCTACGTTGAGTGATCGAGTATCTCCAGTTTGTCTCCCAACAGAGATGAACTTACGCCAAAAGGACATAACCTACTACCAGCCGTTTGTCACAGGTTGGGGGGCTACTTCCTACAAAGGTCCTTCGGCAAATGTCCTTCAGCAGGCTCAGGTTCCGATCCTTCCTCTCAGTGATTGCGAAACAAACTACAAAGGGAATTTCCCAAGCCTTGTTTTTGATGAGAAGATTCTCTGTGCAGGATGGCCGAGTGGTGGGAAGGATGCCTGCACTGGGGACAGTGGAGCTGGTTTGTATCTTCCTCAGCTTTCATCCGACAAGTCCTTCTATTACTACAGCATGTAAGTCCCTCTCTAAAATTTTATTTAAATTTCCAATTCTGAAAATGAAACTTGATTTAAAGACTTAAGGCTTTTGACAAAATTTAAGCTAAAGACGAAAGGATTTTTTTTTTAATAATTATGAAATTGATAAATTGCTGATGTTAAGAAAGATTTACAGATTTCTAAAAAGAAACAAAAAGAAAGAATTAGTTGAAAATCCAAAAAAAAGGTCTACAAAGCGATACAGACCGTTCATTTTATTAAATTTATAAAAAAAAAATTTCCTTATACAGTAAACTAGGGTCGAAGGAACACCTGTTCGGCAGGGAACACCTATTGATAATTTCATTCAAATATTAATTTTTTTAATATATCCAAATAATAATTTTTATTTAATCTAACTTTTCTATGAGGATAGATGTTCAAATTTCATATTCCACATGGTAAAGGAGAGGGTTCCAATAAGTCATGACAACATATTCAAAAATGAAAGGAATCGATGGTTTAGTTTTTGAGGTATTCCCGATATTTCCAAAGAAACTGATCAGTAGAAATTCTTCCCTTCTGTCCAAATTTTTACAAGGTGTGGAAAGGAAGGTTGGGTCGTCTTTGCTGTAAATGGATGAAATGGTCTCTGGGATACTCTCTAAAATATCCAAGACTGAAAGGAGGTGATAGTATATGGTCTTTGATAACTTTTTTCAGTATCGGTCAATTTGACCAGGTAGTAGGAATAGGTATAAAAATCTCGGTAAGTTTAGTGTTAAAGTGCCAATAGGTGTTCCTTTGACTCTATTTAGTCTAAAAAGTTTTAGACTATTTTATTAATACTTTTTAGTTTCACTGCATCGTTTCCTTTACACACCAAAATAATGTTTTTGGTATATTTCGAAAACGATTTGTTCGAGGTGGAATCTTAAAGAGCTCTAGAGAGTGGTATTCTTTAGTCAATGGGATTAAATCTTGATTGATTAGAAAGGTCTTTGAATTCTCTACAAGTCTGAACTGATTCCTAACAACTATGAACCGATAAACAATAATAATATTACCGATAAGTAATTATTATATTATCAGATTTTCTTAAATTAATTTTTACGTGTTTTTGTTTTTTTATTATTATTTTTTTGTAAATCGTAAAATTACAAATGGATAGATTTTTAAAGGTTCACTAACATACCAACTGTCTTACTTTAAAATACCAAAGAGTTTTGTGACTTATATTTTAAATTAAATATGGATAATTTTTCTTAACATTCCGATCCGTGGTGCTCTTCCCTAATGAATGCAGGGCGAATGAAGATATTTTAGGAATCTGATTTTTTTTTAAGACTCATTGGTCAGGCGTTTATAAAATATCTTCTACCTAATTGAGTCCGGATAGTTACACTGTTCGAAAATATTACTGCAAAATTTGATGTTTTCGAAAGTCATGCGTTTCTAAAACTGCCTCATGAAAATTTTATAATATGGCATTTCCCTTAAATCCTAAGATAGATATATAATACTGGTTTCATGTTTGACGTTTGGCTTAGTCCCCAATTCTTAATAGTCTTTAAATTCTAAATAAAAAGCATTTTAGGTAAATTTTCAAAATTTTAATGAATCATTTGCTTTCAATATTCTATCCTAAGTCCTAAGTCACAATAATTAGTTAATTGCATAGGTCTACAAAAATTATTTTTTTAAAGAATCCTTAAGAAGTATTAGTTGATTATTATGCTATTGAGTGTGCTGATTTAGACAATGACTTTAATTTTTTTCAATCACATCGCAATTCTGAGAATTTATTACTTTTGCCTTTTACCTGTTTTGTTTTACTTTATTTATTATAGGGGAAATGCTTCTAATTTTGTCCAGTTTCTTATTTTGGACACTTTGAGGATAACATTGGACACTAAAAATAAATTGATTAAAATGATGGATTTTTATTCCAATATTTGATGAATAATGAATTCTATCTAAATATTTGTTCTTTTTGGAAGATTTTAACACTAAATACGTTAAAATTTGAATATGATTTGAGTTGAAATTGCTTTGTTGAAAATTCAGTGTGAGCAATTGCTTACGAGAAATATGACAGAACTTCGTGGCTTACTTCAGTCTTATTTAGTTTTGGTGAAGTACTAACAAAGTTTGTTCGCTGTTTTTGAGTGATATTATTGAATATTCATTGAATATTGTGTTGATTCACGTTACTGATGATTTGTACATTTGACCTGAAGTGAGATTTGCCTTGTGAATTATATTTTTCGTGTGAAAAATGGGAAATTTTTTAAGACATTCACCAGTGAGGTGATGATTCTTATTTTGGACAGGTGTTTTTCTCACGAAATTTCATGAAGTTTTAGCTTTTGTGATGACTAGGTTGGACAAATGCCTGGAGAAATAAAGGAGCATCATCTCTACGAAAGAGATGCAGTGAGAAATGCCTTGAAAGGCTCCCGGAAAGGGCAGGGAATGAGCGAATCCGCACGTACTTGGAGTATCGAAGTCAACTCACTTTAATGAATGATATGGAAAGTTTCTGGGCTTCTGTGACATTCTACGTTTCCCTTACATGAACAGGAAGAGGACTTGGTAAGATTGGCTCATAAAATGAAGAACAATGGGCATCCTGTTGAGGCGGATTATCTGTCCAAATTTACAGACAAGTTGTAAAAATTAATAACCAAGTTGTCCAAAATAAGAGTCAAATTCACCTCTACATATCAATTCATTTTTAAACGTATTAAAACTAATTTTAGTAAAAATGAGATGATAAATAGCTTGCCAAGTTTCTAAACAATCCTTCTGAAAAGAGAGTAACAAGAAAAGTCAATTAGTATTGAAAATATGGCACTTCAAACTTAGGATATCGATGCTTATATGCAGACTGTCCAAAATTATAAGCACTTCCCCTATCTCCGGTTCTAGTGAACGGAATTTAAATTTTAGATATCCGTTGGAAAGGTGAAGAGTTGCCCTACAACTTTATATTAATACATGAAATCTGTAAAACCACCCCTTTGAGGGTGAAATAATGAGGTTTTCCTAAAAAATCTCCAAAACTGAGGTTTTAAAAAAATCATATTAACAAACTAAACCCGATATTTCGGTGCTCTCTTTGGGAGAACATAGAGGGTCCTTGGGGGTATATATTTGACCATAGAGACGCGTTTTGTGAATTCTCTTAATGTCTCATTTATTGATCTTAGTCATTTTTGAAAATAAAAAATTCTATCTTGCAGTAAATTGTTCTTGGGATTTTTGAGATTCGATTCTTTAGAGTCGGGAAATTAATTCTTTAGCAATATATTGCTTAAATTTGTGTGGAAAACACAAAGTTCTCTTAAAATCATCAAATTATGATGTAGTAAGAAAACCTCGGACATACTATTTCAATATCCTTAGTGACGAAAAGTTTCTATGGGTTACTTCTTGATTTGACCCAAGAAGAACAGATCAGAAGGATTTCAATAACATTTTCGTCGTTTTTTAATTGATGATTATTGAACTCTTGATAAGCTGAATAAAAATCAAACGTGTTTGGAAAATTATATTGTTTTAGTCAGAGGCTCATCAAGCCTAATAAAAAGTGAAGCTATTTTTCAGTTTTCCTTGTAAAAATTTTGCAGATATTGCACTACGACTGAAACAAATTTATTCCTAGTTCTTGTATTTTTTCGGCGAACATTATGAAATATGTATTTTTATATAGCTTTTAATGCACGATTTTGAAATATATCAGACTGATAGGTCAATTCTCTTTAGGAAAAAACTTGTCAATAGTCTTCAATGCATCTATGCAAAAACGTATGGAAAAATGAAATGTCGAGAGGCAGGCCCCTGGTTTTAGTAGAATTTCTCCTCCTAGAGATCTTTTATCAAACTGTCTATGTCCATATGCCTTTAACGACGAGACAGTTTTCACTGACCGAAAATCAGCGATTAAAATGAAACCGATAAACAAAATCAGTAATAGGTCTTACATCTATAATCTTAGAAAATCCAACAAATTCTGATTTGGTGTATTTTTTGTGTCTATGAACGATAGAGACAAAAATAGCCCAAAAATTAAAATAATTTTTCTGACAATATCAATGAATGATGAATTTCGCTCTAATGAAAAATATTGTTTGAGTATTATAGTTTCTTTTACCAAAACGGTTTGGCTTTAAAAAAATTAGAAATATAAAAAAATAATTAAAATCAATTTTCAATATGAGAATTTAAAGATTCGTAATTTTTGAGTTTAAAAATTTACTAGGGTAAGGGCTCATAATTTTGGACAGTCTTCTTATAAGCATCGATGTTCTAAGTTTGAAGTGCGATATTTTCAATACTAATTGACTTTTTTTGTTTTTGTGAATCAACACAATATTCAATGAATATTCAAAAATATCACTCAATAAATGCGAAGAAACATTGTTAGTACTTCACCACAGCTAAATAAGACTGAAGTAAGCCACGAAGTTCTGTCATATTTCTCGTAAGCAATTGCTCACACTGAATTTTCAACAAAGCAATTTTAACTCAAATCATATTCATAATTTTAATGTTAAAATCTTCCAAAAAGAACAAATATTTAGATAGAATTCATTATTCATCAAATATTGGAATAAAAATCCATCATTTTAATCAATTTATTTTTAGTGTCCAATTTTATCCTCAAAGTGTCCAAAATAAGCAACTGGACAAAATTATGAGACTTTCCCTTATATAGCAAATAGCCGTAGACTTGCAAAAAATACCCTAGATTCCTTTAACCTTCTACTTTGTAATTACGTACAAATTTAAGAAAAAATAACTTTAGGTATTCAGGAAAAATTATTTTCTTTATGAGACACCGGTGTTCCAATCGTCCTTAAAGGGATATGCGACCCCTATAGACTATAATCCTGGTCCCAGGGTCAATAGATGATAATGATGTAATCTGAATGAAAGAAATATATGGAATCCTTAAAGCCAATGAGCTAAGTTTACTAACAATACCTTACTCGCTCAAATATCTTCAACTGAAATTGTGATAATCACCCAAAACTGAAGCCTTTTATTAAGAAATTTGATTTAACTTAAATATTTAAGCTTTCTTAATCTCACTCAGGAGTGTCTAGATTTTAGAGAGTTTGTAATGCTCTTTTTTTATCTGCAGTGTTGGAATCGTATCCTACGGCTACGAATGTGCCCTTCCCGGATTTCCAGGTGTCTACACACGCGTAACATCGTTTCTTCCGTGGATTGATGAGCACCTAAATGACTGAATCTTCTACCAGTTGCAAAATCTCCCAAGCATTATGTTGTATGTGTCTCAAGAAGCGAAAATACATGTTGAAAAGTGTGCTGTAAGTCTGAGTGTTGACCTTGTCCATGGCGTGAGAGCAAAAATCTCAGTGGAGCGCGTGTGAGAAACCGATGAATTCCTTGGGTCTCTCTCGGTGGAATTACCGGCGATTTTGGTGGGTTTCTCTGTTGTGGCGCTTTAAAAAGCTCCCGTCTTGATGCTTTGGTCAGTTTCTCTCAGTCGCGGTGATATCATTGCCAACAGAAGATCGCGCAAAATAATCCTCTCACTCAGTTTCTGTTTGTTCAAGCAGGTGTGATTTTCACTGTGATTGAGGTGTGATAAAAGTTACCTTTAATCGTTCATAAGTGGAATACTGTTAGTGCTAAATTATGAAATTGATCGTGTTATCAGTTCTTCTGCTCCATTTCGCTGAGTTTATCAACAGTCAAGGTGAGAGTGATAAGATCTTGGTCGTTTTTGATTCAAAATTGAGATAACTTCCGTGGTTTTTTGGCTCATTCCGTATCAAATCATTAACGGAGATGTTGTTTATTGCCTCGGAGAATGCGCTGAAAACATCAAGTAATTTCACCATGAAAATGTAGAATAATTAATTTTTTGTGACCTTTTCTGGGGGTTTCATTAGTGTGATTCCTAGGAAATGTCCGCAAAAGCGTTGTCGGTCAATCAAAGTGAGTGACTCTGAAAATCAGGTTCGTCGTCTAAGTCTTTCGTTTTTGTTCAAACAGAAGTCGGGGATTTTTTTTGTTTGGGGATAAAATGCAAGTTGATAAGGTAGTGTAAAGTCTAGATTAGATTATTAGAAGTGGGATTCTTAGTTTAACCACCGTGTAATGTCTGCAAAGAAGATGTGCAATTTTTAATGGCATTGATTAAACGAGCAGTTAAAAGTCAAATTTGGTCAGCAAATAATTCGAAATGATCAGTAAAAAATAAAAAAATGGTCAGTAAAAAATGAAAAAGGGCAGCAAAAAGTTTAAAAAAACCAGTAAACAATTAAAAAAGAGCAGTACTTTATTAAAAGCGGTCAGTAAAAAATGAAAAGTGGTCAGCAAAAAATTAAACATGATCAGTAAAAAGTAAAAGATGATCAGTAAAAACAAAAAGTGGTCAGTAAGAAATAAAAAGTGGTCAGTAAAAAAATTTAAAATGAGCAGTAAAAATATTTAATTTGGTCAGCAAAAAATTAAAAATAATCAGTAAAAATATTTTAAAAAGCAGTAAAATATTAAAAATGAGCAGTAAAAAATAAAAAGTGGTCAGAAAAAATTTAAAACGAGCAGTAGAAATATTCGAGATGATCAGTAAAAAGTTAAAAAGTGATCAGCAAAGAATTAAAAATGAGCAGTTTCATGGAATTTATAATAAAATGATGAAAAAAATTATTTGAGGGGAATGTACGCTTCACTGTTCTGTGGAATTTTGTCAAAGGGCCTGTAGGGGGATTCTGTAACAGTATGACAATGTCATACGACAAATCTGAAATTTTTCATGCGGTAAATTCGGTTCATAGCAGTTATTAAGAGCTTCATAGAGTTTCTTGCAATGATCATTCGATTCGCATTGAATTTTAATGTTATCCTGCTTCCGAATTTACCACGAAAAATTGTCATATGACATTGTCATATTATTAGAGAATTCCCCTAATCATATATCGGAGACTTCGGTTGTGATTTATTAACACGACGGCTTATTTACTTTTTAAGTCAACTTAAACTAATTTTTGCATGACAATAAATAGACGAAACTCTAAATAATTAAGTGTTTTAAATACGCAAATCACACATTAAAAGGGATATTAGCGACAATTAATGTGAATCGCATTTAAATTTTAATAAGTGAGTGTAATACGGGGATTACTAAGTAAAAACTACTAAGAAATATCACCTAAATGACGACAAACTAAAACATATTTGTTCTGTGAATCTTTCAAGATGATTCTTCTCTAAGATCTCTTGTTTATTTTTCTGCGGCTTCTTTCTCAATGAAACCACTCACATTAGAAACTCTCAAGTGAAACTAATTCTTCTGACAAAAATAGTGTTTTTTTGCTGCAAAATCATTGAACTGCCTTGAAAATGTGATCACGGTATTTGAGCAATTCTGAGGCGATTTCCCAAGTATCAGAGTTGCAAATTAGCTCATGAATCAGCGTTGAACTCTTTGGCGGTCTCCTTTACTGACCTTCATGATAGGTTCAAGTTCTTGAGCTGAATGAGGGGGAAACTGAAGAATGAAAATGACCGTTGGTGTCTGGAAAAATGCGGGTATCTTGAGAACCAGTTTTGGGCGATTGTCCTCGGTGTTGTCCAATTTGAATCAATTAATTCACCTTTGATGCTGATTTGCTGGAGAATTTTCAACAGGTGAAGAATGCGTCACGGCGGACAGAACACGCGGAGTTTGTCAGCTATTGCCAAACTGTCCTTCGCTCATTCAGCTGTATGGCGCTAATCGAGGGAATCCCCTGATCATTAACTATCTCATAACATCACAGAGAAATTGTGGCAACAGGAATTTCAATAGGAATCCTGTTGTTTGCTGCGGCACCGGAGGAGGAGCACCTGTACAGACCACGACTTCTCGTCCACCTCCCCCTCCTCCACCTACAACACAGAGACCTACTATCCCAGCTACTCAGAAAAATCCTGTTACAGATTCCAGCTGCCGGGATCCGGCAGGAAACATTGGAGTCTGCTTAAGTAAGTATAATGTTTTATGCTGCAATTCTTCTAGTTATTCGAAAAGAAGTGGAAGAATTTTATTGGAAACACTATAGTTTTCTTGGAAAAACAATTTTACAAAAGTAATATTCAGTCTTCAGAAACAGTTTTGAGAGAATAATGTCCTAGACATACTTACGACTTAACCCTTTAAGGACGATTGGAACAACGGTGTCCCACAAAGAAAATAATTTTTCCTGACTACCTAAAGTTATTTTTTTCTTATGTCTGTACATATTTGTAAAGTAGAAGGTTGAAAGAATCTAGAATATTTTTTGCGAGTCTCTAGCTATTTGCTATGTAGTAAATATTTAAACTCAAAAATGGCAAATTTTTAAATTCTCAAATTCATAATTGATTTTAATTATTTTTTATAAATTTATGAGTTCCCGAATCCCGGCCGATAGCCCCCCTAACCAGAAGTCTCGACAGATACTGAGGACACCATAATATTAACAAATTAACCCTTTAAGGACGAGAAGGTCAAAAATCGAGGGTCAGAAAAAATCTTTTTTTTTAAACTTTTTAGAGCAAAATACAGCTTTAGAAAGCCGTAAGAAAAATTTCATTTTTGTGTCACAGGTGACCCAATCGTCCTTAAAGGGTTAAATAGAAACTTAAGTTTAAGTGTGAAGTAAGGTCACAGCCAATAAATACATTTCTATGATATAATGATGTATGATATATATTACATTTCTATGATATTTCTTCAATTGATATGTCAGAGATCATTATTCATTTGACTGATTCATCTGGTATATCAAGAAGTAATATTTTCGCTTCCAAACAAGATACTAATTCAATTTTTAATTGCGTCCAAAGCTTTGCACTCTGCACATAAACTTAATGCTATGATCATTACAATCGGAGTATAACTTCCTTAAATATTTCTACAGAACTTTGCGTCTTCTGCATAAGTAAGATTGGTTTTCAGAAAAACCAAATGCAAAGCTTTTCCAATTGAATTCGAAGAAGATTTACCGTCTATATATAAGCTAATTTTAAGCGGTTTGTGATTCAGAAAACTCCATTGAAATACTTTATTTGTCAACGGTAATTCACAGATATTAAAGAGTGCCCTCCAGTGCTAAATGACTTCCTGGCCAAACAGAATGACCCTAACTACGTCCGGTACATTCAACAATCCAACGCCAATTGCAACTATGTCCAGCCATATGTGAGTTACGATTCCAATGAAAAGGGAAATCATTTGTTAGTAGGGGAAAGTACCCTCCCTTCGAACCATGCCTTTGAATAATGCAAATTTTCTTGTATTTTCCTAAGAGATTTACACATAATTAGCAGTAATTGATAATAAGCTAACTAATATTTTATAGAAATCCGTAAGTCTCTTTGGAAAAATAAAAGAAAATTCACATCATTCGAATGCATGAGCATGAGCGTTCGAAGGGAGAGTATACATTCCCCTATATGGTCTACATGGTAATTCTTAGGTGTTTCTGCTTAATCGAGTTAGCTTTGTGTTGGTTCCTGTCACGACTGTCTTCCGTGGACTGAAACCATCAATTAGTCTTGGGTATGAATTCTAAGATTGTGAGTTTGTCACGTGATAAATTCACTGATCTGAGATCGTTTTGTCGAAAAGTTTCGACTAACAAAAATTTATTATGTATATTCTAAGATATCGTGACTGCACAATTTTAGAAAAGTTTAGACATCAATATTAATGAAAATTAGTTGATCGGGTGATTATTATCAAATCTATTTAAAATAGTTCTTACAATCTTAAAACATTCTACTGATAATAAATTTATTATTAGTGAGAACATAAGGCAATATTTACGTGGATAAGTTGCGGCAATTATTTCATAATGGTTTCATATAATTATATTTGCTTGTGTTAATTAAATGAAATCGATATCCCAACTAATATTGGTCACTAATTCCTTTTAGTTCTCACAACTAATGCAAATAAATGGGCCTATATTTTCATAAGGTTCTGACAACTTTTTCAATAGTAAAGAGTGTTTTTTTTACTTATGTGTTGAAGCTTTTCCGAGCTATATAGTAACCACAACTAATATAATATAGTTATTACAGTCAATAAGATGAGTATCAACCACGTTTATTTAGTCATTGGAACTAATAGGGAGACTGGGGCATATGTAAACATTTTCAATAGATGCGAATTTGAGGTGATTTTCCAAGCACACAGTGACTTTTTGGAAAATATTTCTTAGCTCATGTTTTACCCTTGGGTATAGGGAATTCATCGAAGGTAATGCGCATGCTGGAAAACAATTGAGTTTTCCATAAAAATAAAATTTGTGTCACTGTGCATTTTTCTCTTTTCACAAAATACCTGGGGTAGATGTAAACACTTTCTGGGGAGGATGTAAACACCCTTTTTTCCACCATTGAAATTAACTTTGCACCACTTTCAATTATTTTAATTATTTAAAAGATGCATAAAGACTGTATATTTTTCAAAAAAATCACTACACTTTTTACAAGGATTTAATTAAAATAACAAAAAAACTAAAAGCATGCAAATCAAAGACATTTTTCAATGGATTTTCTCCATATTTTGGCATCATGTGACTTCTTATTAAACACAACGAAAAATTTCCCACCATGCGATGCAGCTGTCAAACGAATGAAATGAAGAAGAAGAAGACAAAATATTTTGCCATTCATTCTACACTCGCGACATCTACAATTTTGCGGGGAAATTGCCTGTTTACATCTACCCCAAATGCTGCTTTCTGACCAATTATTATTTCTTTTAAAATAATGAGAATCTCAATTTCTCTAGTAAATGCATTAATATAATCCTAAAAGATGTAGGAAAGAACTGGTATTGCTACATTTCGATTATTTTGCACAGTTTTTTAATTTCCAGGTTGAAATCCAAATGACCAAAATAATCGAAATATCAACATTTTCAGGAAAAATTACTTTTATTTTTAAAGTATTAGGATTTTATTGACAAATTCATCTGTGGACATACATCCCCATGGTATCTATGAATGCTTATGGGTTTTATCCTCTGGAGTCTTAAAATTAATGAAAAAAATCACAGTGTTTACAACTACCCCTGTTTACTACTGCCCCAGTTCCTCCTACGTTATAGTACCCGTTACTAACCTAATTTAGTTATAATAACTAAATGAAAAAGATACTGTAATTAATATTGGTCAACTATTTCATTTAGTTAGCCTAGCTAAATATATGGATGGGTCTATGCTTATGCTTACTATTTTTTATAGTTTCCATAACTGTATACGAAGTAGTTGGGACCAAATTTTTCTAAGAGTGTGTTTTACATGACACTTTCTATGAAAAGCTCATGAAATACTCACAGTAGGCGATCTAGGAGTTCTGATTTTATCACGTGAAAAACTCATGAATTACAGAATTTACCTCCCCTGTTCGGAGCCAATACAAGAAAAAGTTCATTAAGCAGAAGCACTTAAGATTGCCATTTTCATTTTTCATTGGAATAGCACCATTATTCATAGGATTTTCTGATAGATGGATTGATACTAAATGAAATTGCAGATCTGCTGTCCTAAATCCCCGGTTACAGCACCTATCACTTCTCCTCCTGTTGTCACGCGACCCACTAGTAGTCCTGTAAGTCCCAGTGGACCGATTCGTCTGTTAACACCAGAGGAAGGATGTGGATTCTCCAACAAGACTCACAACCGAGTCGTTGGTGGAGTAGATGCTGAACTGGGAGGATGGCCATGGATGACACTCTTAGGATACAAGAACAACTTGGGAGAGATTGGATTCAAATGCGGAGGATCTATCATTACTAAACGACACGTCCTCTCAGCAGCTCATTGCATCCGTCCCAGTTTGGAAGTAGCTCGGGTTGGTGAACACAATCTGGACATAGAAACAGAGACAAAGCACTACGACATTCCAGTTGCTAGATCCATATCGCATCCTGAGTATGATCCCAAGGATGGACATAGCGATATTTCTGTGATCATACTGAAGCAGGATATCCCCTTCTCGTCTAAAATCAGTCCTATTTGTGTTCCCTTCGAGCCTCCTGTTCTCACAAGAAGTTTTGAGGGGTACACTCCTTTTGTAGCTGGATGGGGAAGGACTCAGGAAGGTGGAAAATCTGCCTCTATTCTTCAGGAGCTTCAGCTGCCCATTCTGAAGAACCAAGAGTGCATGGAGCGGTACAGAGATGTCCGGAAGCTCATCAGTGATAAACAGTTCGACGAGGGAGTTCTCTGCGCTGGATACCTTCAAGGAGGAAAGGATTCCTGCCAAGGTATGATCCTACTTCTTCCCAGAAAAAATCCCATTTAAAAGAAAAATCTTTCTTCAGGTGATAGCGGTGGTCCTCTGATGATTCCCGTTCGTACAGATAGGACTTTCATCTACTACCAGATCGGAGTTGTATCCTATGGGATCGGATGTGCCAGGGCCAGTACTCCTGGAGTCTACACAAGTGTCCAGACCTATTCCAATTGGATTCAGGAACAAGTCTCAAACAACGTCTAACTTGGAGACTTACCATTGTTCCCAATCATACGCTTTTGTATTTTTTTACAGTGAGAAAATTATTAAAAGATTTATTGACTCTAAAAGGTGGCATCCGTTTCATTTTGATTTATTGGCGAACGCAGAGAAAATTAATACAGAAATACACGATCGCATCAGTCATATTGCAATAATATTCTATTTTTTCCAGCAAAGATTGTATATTATCTTAATTTATGAGATACAGAAGACTAATTTTCTCCTTTCCTGGACAGGTTTTATCATAAAATTTTCTTTATTGTCTTTCACAAATCATCCAATTAAAATCTAACTATAATCTCTGATTCATTCCATTTTATAAGAATTTTTAAAGATTTCTTTTTGAAAATCACAGAAGGTATTATTAGAAAGGGATACAAATCAGACTGATGTTTTCTAACAAAAACAAAGTAAAAAAATTAAAAAATTTTCATCTAAAAAGTTTTGTATAAATGACAGAATGTGAAACATTTTATCTAAATTCTAAGCAATTTGTTAAAAATCTAAAAGTCTTAATATAGGCTACAATGAGGCACATTATTCAATCTTGTTTGCTTCCAAAATTATTTTTAATTTTTTTTCCAAAAAAAACATCACGCGAAAAATTAAAAAATTTCCAAGTCTTTTTGCAAAAATGAATTAATCACGATTTTCCCAAAATACAATTTAGAATTCGACTAGATACGTTAAACCGAAAAAAATGTAAATTTCATTACACCGAATTTTTGCTTCTAAACCGAAAATAATAAATTTTAATTGCACCCGAACGTTCCTGTTAATGCTAATCCTGGCTTTGAAACTGACCTACCTAACGATATATCCTTCCTAAACTAACATGAGGTACTCGCGCGATTTGTGAGATCGACCCCCTTCGGACTTTGGGGGCTTTCTATCGGATGTCCGGCGAGATGACTTCGCGTTCTCGCTTGACGCTCATGGTCTCTCCCAGAGCTGGGCTCAAGGCAAGAGCCGGATTGGCCACGGCGATTATATGTCCTCCAGAAGCTGAGATGATCTGGATGCCTATCGGACCATCTGAATGAGAGTCCGGCGATGATGGCGGGAGATCTTTGCTGTCATCGTGCTTGTTGTTCTCATTTGATGCATTCAGGGGTTCTGAATCTATATCTCCTCCATTGTTGCTACCCTAAACCGCAAAATCAAGTCATTAATAAGCCATATTCTCTTACTTTATATAAAGTTTATTCTAGAATTTTAGGTTGTGTTACTCACACAGAAAAAATATTTTGTAAAAATATTCGTAAATGTTTGTGAATTCCTATAGGGAAGTTACGAAATGCTCGTGAATCATATAACCCACAAACAAGTTCGTAAAAGTTTGTACTTTTTTTCAGAAACATTGTTGGTAACATGATTCCTTGACGAACGTTTTTTGTACTTTTACAAACATTTGTTCGTAAATGTTCGTAGAATTTTGTAATTTGTTCGTAAATGTTCGTAAAATATTCGACAGGAAAACAAACATTTACAAACAAATGACAAAATTTTACGAGCATTTTTTTCGTGTGTTTATGAATATTTACGGAGAAATGTTTGTAAAAGTACAAAAAACGTTCGTCAAGGAATCATGTTACCAACAATGTTTCTGAAAAAAAGTACAAACTTTTACGAACTTGTTTGTGGGTTATACAATTCACGAGCATTTCATAACTCCCCCATAGGAATTCACAAACATTTACGAACATTTTTACAAAATATTTTTTTCTGTGCAGAAAAAACTTATTTCAGAAAAGGAAATGCTTTCAAGTGCTCAAATAATGACCTTCTCAAATGTATTAAATATGAACGACGCGACGGTTGAATTCAAAATGTAAAATTTGAGGTTATGTGAAAGAACTCAGCGAACATCAAATGTACGGGAAACCATCCAATGGATGACGTCCCGTTTAATAAAGAGAAGAAGAAGAAGAAGAAGAACATCAAATGCCAACCGATTTCAATTCAGCTGAAACATATGTATTTTCAACTGAATTTTACTAACTTTAACACGGCACTCTCGAGGCAGTGCCATTGTCATATATTTGGTCAGCACTTTTTATTCGAGAACTGCTGACTGGTCAGCACATTTTTGCTAATCGATTCAGCAAAAATGTGCCCGCTGGGAACAGCAAAATCAAATCAATACTAAACCGGATTAACTTACTTTTTATAAAGTTTATTTTAGAATTTTAGGTTATGTGTAAGTTAACCTCGAAAAAAAAATGTAATTTCAATAAAGGAAATACAGTCAAGTCCTCAAATAAGGACTCCTCAAATATGAACGATGCAATGGTTGAATTTAAAATGTAAAATTTGAGGTTATGTGAAGAAACTTTTGCGTAGAGACCGAATTAATTCTCTGGCCGAAATTTTTTCTGGTACATTCTCAATATTATCGCATAATAATTGTCCTCGACAAATACTACTTTTTTTTTTAACAATAAATGACAATGCTAAATTCTTAGACCCCCATCGAATCTAATAAAAAGTGAGGCTATTTTTCATAGTTCATGTATTATTGCGGCGAAACACTATAATTTGTATTTTTAGATAGCTTTTAATATAGAATTGTGGAATAATATCAGACTGATAAGTCAATTCTCTTTAAGAAAAAACTTGCCACAACTGTGCCTCTGTGCAAAACGTATGGAAAAATAAATGTCGAGAGGCCCTTATAAATTTTCTAACGTTATTTTTCTTGATTTAGGTTAAGTGTAATTAACAAAAATTCCATTAACTTTTTGAAAATATTTAGAACATTTGAGAAACTTGGCAGTGAGTGTTCAAATTTAATTTAAAAAAGCAGATAACATTTTTCTTCTTTCAGAATTAAAAAGATAATACGCCAACAGTTAGGTTAGAATTTTTAGGTTGGAATTTGATACGTTTAAAATTTATAAATCTTTCTTTTCGAGACAAAATGATTTGTAAATTTATTTTTGAAATATCGTAAATTTATTTTTGAAATTAGGTTTGACAAATTGAGAGAAAAAATGAAGAAATTGGTAATTTTAGGATAATTTAATTTTGAAAACTGTATCAAACAAGGTATCAAATTAAGAAGTTTGGGAAATCCTAACCTCTTCTAACCATTACTATTATATAAAAACAAATCATCTCATTTAAAATTCAAGAAATCCTCCGGACCCTACATAATCGTTTTACAAATAAATCAAACGGATTTATTTGACCCTAAAGACCTACTAAATGAAATAATTAAATAAGTATTTTGTCTCATATGATTATTCTTATTCTCTTATTTGGCAATAGGTTAATCCTAACCTCAAAAATGCAAAACATTTTTATAATAGATTCGCTCAATTTGCTACATGGAGAAATTTTTTCTATGATAAATTTAATCAGGATTACAAGTCCAAATTTCAAAATATCCTTGAACTTAAATGTATCAAATTTTAACCTAAAAATCACATTCTGGATATTTATAATTAAAACGTTTCTGGAGTGCTAGATTTTGAAATCAATTGATTTTTGAGTATAGGAGTAAAAAACAATTTGCATCTAAATTGGAAGTTTCAAATTATAAAATGACCATATTTTTCTAGGTTAAGTCAGACATAACCTCAAATTTTAATGCAATTTTTACCAAATATTTGAGGTTAGATTTATATACTATTTCATTTCCTAAGTTAGAAAGGTATATTAAAAAATCCAAATTAACGAAACCGTGTTGTTTGACTAAAAGTAATAAATTTTAGGTTAAATGTAACATAACCCTAATTTTTTGAATTAAGTTATTAAAAATCTAATTAAAGAATGATTGTCTTACATGCAACGGGGGTGAGTTGGAGTTGCTGAATGAAAACTGGGAATCATCATCAAACTCCGGCCTGGAGTATGGTGAATATCTGGCAAAATTTAAAAATCTGTTTCAATTCTTTTAGCTATCCTTATTACGTTTATCATTTTACAAATTTACTTACGAAAATTTTGCCGAATCTGCCAAATCGAAGGATTTTCCCATTCGCTGATACATCGAAAGGATCTTCTCCTTGTTCTCCGACATTTCCTGCACAGACAAAGTTTTTTTTAGAATTCATTTTATCGATCAATTAAAAAAATATATATATTTTAAGTAAATAATGATGACTCAGAAGCTAAAGCTGCAAAGCTTACCTCGAGGATACTTAAGCTGCAACTTTCAAGCATGAAGCAGTAAGGGATTCAATTGAAGCTTTCTAAGAAGCTTTGCCTAATGAATTATTTTGCTGCCTTTCTGCTAAAAAATACTCAAGCATTTTATGTGAGAAATTAATTGCAATAAAGAGGATTTGAAAATATGAAAGCGAGGATTTTGATAAAGCAATTGTTTTTCATGCAGAAGTTCGCAAGGAATGCCTACGAGGATTGCAGGAGGAGCAGGATCCATGCAGGATGATAGGTAAGTGCCCTACGATACTCCCTGCTAAGCGAGTGCCTATTCAGACACGAAGCATTTCAAGCCATTACTCATAGTGAGTCATTCGCTGGTGTCCCTGAATAATTCCACTTCCATGGGACATTGTTACCTTTCCGTGCTCCAGGTTGCCATCGCTGCCACCTCCCGAAGATAGCCTGGCCTTTTTGGGCGCCGATGGGGTGTCTATCTCCTCTTCTCGTGGCATATGTTGACTCATGGCAAATCGTGCAATTCCCGCCGAGTGCCCAAATCCTGAAGCTCGTACCACTTGCCTGGCCAGTGTAAACAATTCGTCGCGTCTGGTCAGGAGAGCTGGTACAAACCGACAGATTTGGGCAGCAGCTTCATTTACGCAGACTTCGTGGAGTGTTAGAGGCTTCTCGGGGCGTCTCTTGCAATCAAACCGTCCATAGATCGCTGAGTACTTCCGGATTTCATCCATTCTCCTCGGATCGGATTCACTCATTCCCATGACGGCTTCTAGCTCCTTCGAAGACCGCTTCTTGGAACTCTGAGATCGTGGCACAAGCTGAGATATCCGTGGACTCTGGGCGATCCTGAGAAAAATAAAAGGATAATCAATTTCCCCGAAAAGGAGGGCTTAGCTATTTTTTTTACCTTTCTGCTGCCTGAGTTATTCTATTGATCTGTGGCTCTGTGAGACTTGGAGTCAGCTGAACACCTGATCCCAGTCCTCCGGCGCTGGAAGAAGTGCTCGATAGTGCTCCAATTTGCCCTCCAAGACCACTGGCAATGCTGCTGAGAGACAAATTCCCACCTCCAGTGTTGGGAGCTATCAGGGATGATGCAGTTGAGGATGAAGAAATAGCTGAAGTGGGATACATGGAGGAATGGATACCGGATCCGAAGGGAGACCGTGAAGAGCCTTGAGTGTGCTCAGGGCTGTACATGGTCCTTGGAAGATCAGGAGTATTGGACAGAGGAGTCTGGAAGGCTGAGGGATTTGTCACCCATTCTTGGAGAGCCTTCTGGAGGCGACGAACATGCAATGGCTTTGATGCCATGCCCACCAGAGCCATGATCTCCAGGAATTCTTCCTCACCAGCATCACACAGCTGCTGAACATCATCGCCACCTGAATTAAAAAAAGAAAGTCATAGCATGGCCTCAACTTTTCCATAAAATCTTTCGCTTTTACGATGATGTCTGATGTCTATATCACTGATACCCATTCCCCAATATATTTCAATTCTTTAGGGGAATTTGGGAATATTTTCAGTTGCGACTACGTTCATATACCCAATGGGCAAACAATTACTCCGACTCAAAAATGACTGGGTTTTGTTGTACAAGAAATGGTCAAAAAATTACTCCTAATTGGAATCTTAAAAAATAGTCGTATTTGCGTCGAATTGTAGTCAGAGCATTACTCAAAATTGAGTTAGTAATTCATTAGTTATTTTACGGGCTTAAAATTTACTCTAACATGAAGTAAGAAAAGCGACTCCAAAGGACGGTCCTTATTTTTCGCATATTCCTACTTAATAATTAATAAGAACAAATTTACATTACGTTGGAATTTAGTTTCCTTTAGAAATGTGAGAGACAATATCTCACATCAATGTAGCCCCACTTTTCTCTACACAACGTCCCTAAGCACTAGTTTGCAGAGGGAGCAATAAAATTATTCATCACCTCTACACAACATAAAGAAGAAATAAACCATGGGGTAAATAACTGTGCCACTCATGGTTCACGGCAAATCTGCAAATCGTGCCGATTTTGCGATATATAGCACGAATTTTGTCGATCTCGCTCCGATTTGTCGATCTCGCTCCGATTTGTCGATCTCGATCCGATTTGTCGATCTCGCCCCGATTTGTCGATCTCGTGCCGGTTCGCCGAGTAAGTCTACAGATTATCCAGTACAGTGCATTAAATTTTACTACTGGAACTATCACTTAAATCTGCAGATTCTTCGCTAAAATCGTGCCAATCTGCCGATTTTTGCTAATGAACACGCCAATCTGTCACTTTCTGGCGAAATTGTGGCAATCTGTTAAATCCTTAGCAAAATAATTCCGATCTGTCGATTTTTAGCTCCAGATCCGCACAATTTTGGCGATCACCGCTTACGGTTTTCTCTGAGAGCCACTTATGCACCCCTTGAAATAAAGTATGACTCAATTCCAGTTCTTTTAATCACAAAATGATCTCTCTATAATCTCTCAAGTACATTAAAGAGTTTTTAATGAAGATATTTAAAATTTGTAATGTGTAGAATAATTGCAAACATATCCCATTATCTTTTTATTTGTACAAATTAATTAAATTTATAAAAAAAATTAAGTAGTTACGTTTCAATTAAACTACTATAAGTTAAACATCTTATAAAATAAGTTTAATCAAATTTTAATTAATTATAAATTAAATTAATTAATTAAATTAATAATTAATTAAATTTAAATTAATGATAAAATAGTTTTATTTAAGACTTTAAATCACAATTTCATGAAATTGTAGAAACTGTGCCTATTTTCGCCGTTACTGTTCTTATTTTCGCCATACGATTGTTCCCAACCCGCTACTCGCCGCTTAAGTTATCTGCAACGTTAAACTTAGAATCTTAGAAATTGAAAAAAGTTACACTAAATTTAATAATTGTTTGACTTTGAAAACAATTAGCATGATTGGTATTGAAGTGGTACCAATGACCCGCACAGATGAGAAGTCACTACTGGGTTTCGAGAGACGGACCCTACGTGAGATTTTTGAGTCCGTGAAAGTTGCTATAACGGGGGAATTCAGGTTCAGAATAAACCCGGTACCGGTCAAAATCCCGAATGACGAAATCTCGAAAGCCAAAATCCCAAACGCCAAAATCCCGAAAAGCCAATACCCTGAATGTGTCAAAATCCCGAAAAGTCGAAATCCGAAAACCAAAATCCCGAAAATCCAAATTTGAAAATGGGTCAAAATCCCGAAAACCCAAAATCCCGAAAAGTCAAAATCCAGAAACGTAAAAATTTCGAAAAGTCAAAATCCTGAATGAGTTGAAATGCCGAATTCGTCAAAACTCCGAAAAGTCAAAATCCCAGAAGCCAAAATCTCGAAAACCCCAAATTCCCGAATAGATTGAAATTCCGAATTTGTCAAAATCCCGAAAAATCGAAATCCTAAAGCTAAGATCCCGAAAACCCAAATTCCTCGAATGGGTCAAAATCCCGAAAATCCAAAATCCCGAAAATGTCAAATCCAGAAACACAAAATCCCGAAAGTCAAAATGATGCGTTCGGGATTTTGACCAAAATGAGCAAGATCGGTTTTGTGTATTGGATGCCTGACAAGAGAATGTCCAGAAAAGCTTTTATCATAGGAGATAGAAAGACATAATAGATGATGTCCTTAAAGAACTGAGTGTGCTACGATGCTGGCTCATAAGGGCTGCCGATCACCGACAATGGTCAAAGGAACGTAGTGCCACTTTAATATAACTGCTACTACTATTTTATGATAAACTATACACTTTTGAGACTGTAGGATTACTAAACCACGCAGGAGCAATTGAAAAACTTGAAAGTGTATTACTTCGAAATCATTTAAAGATCTAGGGGAAATTGGGGCAGAAATTTATATGAGGTAGTTGTAAACACTGATTGATATATCTACGTAATTCAAAGGGGTCTCGGCCTTTGAGGTCTAATTTCTAATTCAAAAAATAGCAGTGTTTCTACTCCAAGTTTACTACTTGCTCAGTTTACCTTCAACAAACGTCAAATGAAAATTGTGTCAGTCAAAACGCTACCTGAACAAACTTATTTTGACGTTTATTTGATTTCAAACGGTTTTTGCTTACCCTGACTTAGGTAATAAGATTTAATTGTAGGACGAATATTAAAATTGTAAGCCATTATAAGGCTCACCTAAATCGAATTAAAAACTTTTAGAGGGAAAATGAGCAACTGAGACTGCCAACCTTATTTCAACTTCCTGAAAGTGAAATACCACGGCGATTAATGCTCTCTCATTGAAGTAACGGTAAGCATTCATAAAGATGGTAAGGGTTGAGCGTATCAAAGGTATAACGGATTTGGATTAGTGGGATACAGCCGTCGACAGGGTTGACATGTGTCGAATAGGCTGTACGCTCAATAAAATTAAAAGAAAAACCAGAAAAATGGCAAGATAATAAATCTGCAAATTCGCCCATGACCTATATAGCAAAATTCTTCGAATAGTAACTTATCAATCTTTTATACTTAATCCTTAAAACTGATTACAGGTAGAACTAATTCATTTTTATCGGATTCTTCATGATACTAACGAGCCTTAAACCCATTCTGTTTGCTTATACGTTTCTTAGAAGTACAAGAACCCCGAGAATTTTCTTTCTTCATTGAAAAACTTCCAAAAAAAAAAAGAATCCCATGATTTTTGGGAACTTGAAGAATCTTAAACGTCTTCAGACAATATGAAAGAAAAACAGAATGAAAGACTGTTTTTGGTTTCTTCTTTAACTCGACAATTTGTTTAATTGCTAATTAAATCAATTAATTCAATGAATTAATTAAAAGAGACCATCTGAATCAGTGATTTAGCTCTGAAGACTCTTCTTGCACTTACCCATCTCCAGGAGGGTGTCATAGTAGATGAGAAGACTGGCTCTCTGGAGGACTCTGTAGAGCTGGAGTTCAGCTTCGTTGGAGGGCGTCGAGGTGATCACCACTGAAAAGAAAAGAAGTGAATTAATTTGCGCGGGAAAATTGAAGAAAGTAAATGAGATGCTGGGAAACTCTTATGCCTTATCTGAATCTTAAGGGTTGTTGGGAGTTCAAAAGGTGAGGAAAGGAGGAAAGGAGCTTCAGAAAAAAGGGTGAATCGACCGTTAGACACCAATGGAAGGTGTTCAGGGATTTATTGAGGGGTTCCTCTCATGCGAATTCTGCTGTTGACAAGGAGGATAAAAAAAGAGCCTTACTAGAGACTGGATAAAACCACACCTCTCTGTAACGACTAATTTTTTCACCTCTCACATACTTTTTTTTGCCCATCTACCTTCTGCAGAGGTATTTTTTGATTGGAGGACTCTCTTTTGAGGGAAATATCGTATACCCTCCAGTCTGAAAATTCCCAACTCTCGAGAGGATCGACCAAATGAGGTCCCAGAAGTGGAAGAGAGATGGTGACACACTGAGGATTTTTATTGTAATACCCAGAGAGACGTTATTTTTCCATTCCGGATGCTGGAAAGGATCCAAAATGGATGTCACGAAACCCTTTTTCTAAGCACCCAGTTCCAAAAGTGCGAAAAACTCGATTTATTGCGAGATTGTCTGTGCCATGGGCAGCAAGAAAAACATTCCAGTGCAACAAACCGCCAAGGCGGGATGACACTGAAAAAAAAAATAATTACCAGAAGTTGGGATGAAAAAAGTCCGGGTGGAAGGATTAACGAACTCTTTGAAGGGTTTTTTTTCGGTGATTTCTCGATAGCGAAGAATGTCGGGTATCTCGAGGATACACCGCGGAAAAAACCATCCAAGACCATATGCTCTTTTGTACACCGTCCCCTTTTCTGAATTTCGGGAAGGTGTTTTTGTGTCCTTTTTCCCGCTCAATTCAACCACGATGAGATATCAAAGACGCTGAGCGCTATGGACAGAAGGAAGAAGGGTTGACACTTCGAGGAGTGCTCACAATGATATTGATACTTATTGCAAACCCAAACTTATCTCTGGACCACATACATGGTTCGATTAGTTTGAGAAGTGTAATGTTTGCAAGTTTGATAAAGAAGATGGAGATGAGCCACAGGCAAAGTTTATTTAGGATTAAAAGTTAGCAGTCATAGACAAGTACCTTAGAGGTGGTATCTAAACCAGAAGATCAGTCTTGTCCCAAAATCTTGCCTTGCTACTCACGATGCCACAAGAAAAGAAAAGAAAAAAATAGAAAAATAATATAATTTAGATTACAACAAATTTCTTAACTTTTCATTTTTTTTGTATTAGCTTTTTTTACAGAATACACTAGAAGTTCTTTTACATTTTATTGCCAATTCAAGCAATTTTAAATAAGTTGTTACATGTAAGTTTTTTTCAGGATCAATACTGTTCAGAATTATTTAATTGATGAAAGAAACTTGGTTTGGATGAACTCTGTATTGAAAAGTACAAATACTTTTGGAAAACTCAACAAAATATAAGTCTTTAGATTTTAGAATGTAGATTCTGTAGAAAAGTTCTTTCATTAATCCATAAAGGAAAAAATTAAAGAACAACCGCTTTTCAATAGTAAAATAGGCCTAAGGGTACTATCAGATTGCATGCCAGTAAAATTTTAAAATACATTAAGCTTTCTGAATGGTTTGATCAAGAAGGAGCGCGGGATATACAGAGGGCTATTAAAGCCTAAATCCTTAAAAGGAAAATCTGAAGAACAACCACTTTTCAATAGTAAAATAGTCCTAAAGGTACTATCACACTAGAATTTTCACAATTTATTTTAAATTCAATTGAGCCAATTGAGCATTATAAGATTTCTAGAATTTACTTGAAAATTCTCGCAGGCAGGACACATTTTGTGAATGACCTTGAAAAATGTGTGATAGTACTTAAATGTCTTTTAAGTCACTTATCTGTTATGCAGAAGAATCCCCAAAGCCAGAAGAAAGGGTTGTAGGCAAGGGGCTTATGAAGAGACTCTCATACAGCCTTATTGAAAATCTGTATGAAGTCATTCCAACTGTGATTTTTTGACACAAAAATTTCCTTTGAATTGCTTTGGACGAATTAGCAAATTACTCCCGATACTGAAGATTCAATCGCGTACGAGTTTATCACTAATCACTGTACTTATTTTATTTTTTTGGCCACAAATAATATTACTTACGAGTAAATAAATTTAATAAGAACAATTTAGTTCAAAAGTCTACTTGTTTAACTGCAATAAATTTGAAATGAATGAGCAATTTTAACATTTTAATTTGCTGAATTCAAATTTAATTCAGCAACTACATTTCTACTATTTTACCATATTTAAACGTGTTTTTGTGAACCAAGTATAACTTTATATCAATGAATAAGCGAAAATCTATCTATTGAAATGATTTTTAACGCAAAATAACGCATAGGAACAATTCATCTGAAAATTATATTGAATTTACAAGTTGAAAAAATCCTAGTGTGATAGCACGGTGATATATAAAATGTTTATTCGATTTTGGTGTTAAAAATTCCTACTTAGCGAATTATAGAATACCCAAATAGCAAAATATGATCAGAGTGTAGAAGTGTGGTTAGGAAAACGTTATTTGCGCTTCATTTAAATGACTTTGGGTAACCCACTCTGAGCAATTCACTTTCTGACTTTATTATTATGTTATTTTTAATAATAATAATAATGCAGGCACAACATTCCATGAAGGAACTAGGCCTTCGCGCAAGGGGATTTCTAGACATACTTTATTATTTTTTCTTGTACGGGATGAGGTTGTTAGTCCCTTGTCCGTGGAATCAAGTGCAATAAAGCTCACTGGATGCAATTCGAACACCTTTAACGCCAGAAAAATCCCTGGTGACCTAAAGAAGATTCGAACCCGAGGCACTTGCATCATAGAGCGAGTGCTCTACCACTTGACCCATTGAGTGCCATTATTTTTATTTGAACTAATTACATCAGAACTATGCATATACATGACCATTAGGTATTTTGTTATATTCATCAGATAAACAAAAATTTACAAATAAATGACAAAATTTTACAAACATTTTTGTGTGTTTACGAACATTTACGAACAAATTGACTGGTGATTAGTGTCTTTTACAAAAATTTTTTTTTCTGTGTAGGTTGCTTAACACCTCATATTTCCTGAAAAAAATTGAGAGCCTCAGCCTTTTTTTCCCTAAGTTCAAGAAGTGAAAATAAAAAATGGGGTTAAAACTATATTTTTTTTCATAAAAAGCTTTTATACCACTCTGGAAACTCTTCCTCATAATTATTATGAATTATTGTGATTAGAAACCGTTTGAAATAATAAAATTAACCTGCAGATTTTTTATTAGGGTGGCTGTATTAAATTTCGGACAGCTTGTAATTTCGGCCATTTCTTTTGTTTCTCAAATTTTTATGAATTTTTAATTTTTGCATAATCTAGAGATCAAAAAAGACTTTGGAAGAATTCGGAAGGGGTAAGGAACTATGAGAATCAAGGTGGACGAAATATTGCACAAAGCTCTGCATAAATTTTTATTAATTGTAAAATGTATTAAGAATGATTTTAGAGAAAACAAAGACGATAAACATGATTCCGAGCAACAATCCTTAGATTGTAAAAAAATCAATTTGTATAAAAAGTATTATTCTAACTGAAGACTTTGGGCTTGCATGCAACTATGCCGAAATTTCGTACACCGTCCCTACCTAAAATAAATTTCCGCCAATAAATTTTTAGGATTTGCAGAGTTAGCAGATGGTGGTTAGTTATGGTAGCTCTAAAGCTTTTTTCAAATTATATGCGAATTCTGTTTCTTATTCGTGAAGAGAAAAGAATAATATATTGATTAGAAATGTGAGGATATGCATTTCCTCATTGGTTATTTATGATCCAGACGCCGATGAAGGGTTAACGCCTTGAGCTCAATTTAACGTGAGAACAGCTTCTACTTTTGATAAAGTACTAAAACTGACGAATCTCTTCAGAAGTCACTCAGTCCGGGATCATTAAGCAGAAAAATGATAAATCTGCACCAAAGAAGAGGGACTTGTTATGGTCAGACAATTCTGCAGAAGAAACCAAAATTTTGTGTCTGATAAGACTGGAATCCGATGGACAAAAGCTGTCTCTCACGATGAAATTCCGCTGAGGTTAATGATTTGTCTGGGTAATGTGACAGAAATCCATTAATTTATTATCCTTCATTGCATCTTCCACGTGTTTTGATAATAGAATTCAAGAAAAGAAATTTGCCGAAGTGTAGCATCGGGGAGCCAAAAGGGTGGTGACGGGGAATAAATTGTGGATTGTGGTGTGTGCACAAAACATCGATAAATTCCTGGACGTCGAGAATTCCTCCGTGAAGCGCTAGATGAAAAACTTTTGTGGTAGAATTTTACCTCCATCGCATATTGAGTTGGGCGTTGAGCATTGCAAAAAATTGTCTGGTTAAATTTCATAATATTAAAGACGAGAAATTTTTTAACCATCCCCGCGTCTTCTTGCCAAATCCACATTTTGGATGCTTCTTTGTATAATAATCAGGGCGGCAGCTCATCAAATTGGGTGCCCTCGATGGTGTTTTTGTATCTTCCTGGCAACATTGATTCTTCAACACTCGATGAATTTTCAACCATTATTTCATCAATCGGTCGAACATCCGAGGTATCACATGGACTACGTTTATACGCTAAATTAATCATGGATTTCAAAATAACGAATCATTTGTTGAAGTCTAATTCCAAAGTGAAGGATTCTGAATCCCAAAGTCTCAAGGGGTAAGTCATTTTGGGAAGTCGGGTCAATATGGCCAGGGTATCCTCGGGGAACAATGGGAACCTAGATACATTTTTAAAGGATCCTAGGGAACTCATACATTCTTCAGACAACTCGGGGAACCTGGGAATCCATGCAATTTTTCGGGAAACTCATGGGGATCCTGGGGAACTCAAGTATTAATTCGTAGAACCTAGGGAACCTACACATTTTTTTAGGGAACCCTGGGAACACACACATTTTTTACAGAGATCTTCGCGAACCCATACATTGTTTTCAGGGATCCCGGGATACTCATACATTTCTCAGGAAAGTCGGGGAACCTAGGTAAACCTAACATTTTTTCGTAGAACCCGAGGAATCTACACATTTTTTCAGAGAGCTTACGGGGAACCCAGAGAACCCACACATTTTTCAGAAATCCCGAGGAATCCATACATATTTCAAGGAACTCGAGGAACCTAGCAATGCATTCAATTTTTCGGGAAACTCGTGGGAAACCTAGAGAACCCTAATATTTCTTCAGGGAATCCAAATAAGCTACACATTTTTTTCAGGGAACCTATACATTTTTTCAAGGATCCTAGGAAACCCATACATTTGTCAGGTAACTCGAGGAACCCAGGAATCCATACAATTTTCTCGGGAACCTGCATATTGTTTCCAGGGGTCCCAAGGACTCGATGCATTTTTCAGAAAATTCGGGGATCCTCGGTATCTATACAATTTTTTGGGGAAACTGAGGAACCTAAACATTTCGTCATAGAACCCAGGGAACCTATATATTTTCTCCAACGATCCCGGGGAAGCGATATATTTTTCAGGAAACTCAGGGAATTTGGGAATTTCTACAATTTTTTGGGAAACCTAGGGAAATCTAACATTTGTTCGTAGACCATTTTTTTCTGGACACTCACGAGGAACCCATACATTGTTTTCAGAGATCCCGGGAAACCGATGGATTTTTTAGGAAGCTCGGGTAACCTGGGAATCCATACAATTTCTTGGGGATCCTGGAGAGATCTAACATTTGTTCATAGAACCCAGGGAAGCCTTCATATTTTTTCAGGACACTCACGGAAAACCCAGAGGACCCATAGATGTTTTCAAGGATCTCGAGGAACCTCTATCTATTCACTTTTTCAGGGGAACAGGGGAACTTTCACATATTCATAGAATCCAGGGAACCTACACATTTTCTCAGGGAACCCTCGAGAAACTCGGGGGACCCGTAAGACTTTTTTTTAAGTATCCCGGGAAGCCGATACGTTTTTCAGGAAACTCCAGGAACCTGGATATCGATACAATTTCTCGGAGAACGGGAACCTGGAGAAATCTAACATTTCTTCATAGCGGAACCCGAAGAACCCAAAAAACCAATGCAATCTCTTGAGAACCTAACAAAATGATTTTATACGGGAAACCATCCAACGGATGACGTCTCGTTGGAAAAAAAGAGAAGAAGAAGATGAAGAACTACCAGGGAAACTCAAGAACCCAAATATTTTTCAAGGAACCCGAAACTCAAGTTACTCTGATTGCTTATTGCTTAGTTACCCTTTGAAATTCCCCTATGTGCCACAACTGTTCTTATATCTGGCAACACTTTCGATCTGGATTATTAAGTATAAACGTAACCACTGCTTTCAAACTCATCTCGTAAGATCCATATTGAACGAACACTCCGCAAACTACTAACAGCGTGGTGGGATAATTCACTCGTGTGGCGAATTGAGAACAGTTATGGCGAAAATGGGAACAGTTGCGGCGAAAGTAGAAACAGTCATGGCAAATTGAACAATTTAAGCTTAACTCAACTCAATCCAAGCTGTCCAAGTATATAAACGAGGTCATAGACCAGAAACAACTCTTTTTGCACCCTCTCACCAGCAATTTCTTCTCTCCCACCGAAAATCAAGAAGATGGAAAAGTCCCAAAATGAAGAATTAGGTTTTGCACCGTGCGAATTTGATTTTATAATTCCCTTCTAGGGGCAAATACAACTCTTTCCATGCGGGACAACGTCCACTGCATAAATTCGACACTGCGAAAAATTATTGCAAATTTGTCACAAATGATGAAAAAATTTATTCTGCAAATTGTAAAACATGACATGAAAGAGAGGAGAGAAGGACAATTGGAATGTTAAGATGCGACTCTTTTTTTTTTACTTATTATTTATTTCTCTTGTTCTTCTTTCTGTGTTTTTGTCAGTTCTTGCTTCCTTTCTGGCCCTTCTTCGGTGTTTTCTGGGCCTTTAGACACTCCTCTGGGGAGCCACAATGGATTCATATGGGATGCAATTAAATTTTCATGGCTCTATTTGCAAGAAGATGATTTATCTGGTGGCATCACCAACTGAATTTATCTGATCGATATGTTGAATTAATTAAATTGAGAGAAAAATCATTTTATTGGTGGATAATTTTGAAAAATATGAAGTTAAATGTGATTGTTTTGATTATAAACTGAATAAAAAGAATTTCAGGCGTTTTCACGCAATAAAATGCGAAAGTCATGCTGTAAATTGAAAACATATGTGGTAAGGTAAGATGGGGTAATTTGGAATGATGTCTATTTTGGAATTTCGAGACTGTTTGAGATGGTCAAAGAGAAAAAGAAAATCACAAAGAAGTACAAGATTTTGCATTCAAGAGTACTTCTTGGCGAAAATAGGAACAGTTACTACGAAAATCGGAAAAGTTACGGCGAAAATCGGAACAGTTACAACGAATTTAAGAACAGTTACGGTGAAAATCAAAACAGTTACGGCATAATACTGGCATCGCAACGAAAATGCCAACATTAGTATATTGCTAAATTAAATATTAACAAACGTTTCTGCAAACGAACAATTGAAAGATCATTAAACACTTTTTAACTACTTCAACAGGTGATTATTTTTTCAAAGAGCGTGTTTGCTGAAATGATCTTACCGCAATGAAATTTTAAATTTAGTTCACTAAAACATCTCAAACAACCAATTATCCTCTCTTTGTTTTATGATCAACACAACTTTTAACACTTTCCCAATCAATATTCTTATGCACTAAAGCGATTTACTTATCGATGAAAATATTCACGTAAAACAAGACCCTAAATGCACTAAAAATTATAATTAATTTATCTGGAGTACCAAAATTGTCTCGATGGTTCATGATATTGAATTTTCAGCGCGAAGATGCTTGTCCGATAAATTGACGTGAATTGCCATAATTTTCTTTTCGGAAAGACCTTGATAGGAATTGAGAGTTGATGATATGCAGAAATTTCATCACAGAAGCAGGGGAGAGATTTCCAGTAGCGAAATGTGCTAAAGATATCCAATTTTTTGTCGGATGGGAATCCTTTAAGCAAGAATTTGGGGTTTCGGTAGCAAAAGATCGATTTGGGGGTAAAATAAGTTGGAGAAAAAGAAGGTTAACCCTTTAACACTGTGCTAAGGAACTTAATGAGCTTATTATTCAGTGTCACGAATATAAATAAATTATTCTTCCGGATATTTTTTTTGATAAATCACTATCTGAAAAAGCCTTAATGGCGGTTTTGTATGAATATTTTTAGAAAAATAAACTTTTTAGATTTTATTTACTTTATTTATTCAACCTACTGCAAAAATAATGTACTTTTGCAAAGATTTTAAATTAGGCCAAAGATTTATTTAAAAAATTCTAGATAAAAATACAATTATATGGATTTTTCCTTTACTTAGATCCTCTATCTAGGTCAATCTTTGGGTCAAAATTCCGAAAGTCAAAATCCCAAAAAGGCTGAAATCCCGAACGGTGCGGTGGATCGAAATCCAAAAAAGCCAAAATTTCGAATGATCCAAAATCCTGAAAAACCAAAATCCCAAAAGATAAAAAATCCTGAAATCTTAAAAAATATCATCGCTACTCTAACGATCGTATCCGCGCTTGTTGGCGACAACGGGAAATTTTCATTATTTTGGAAAATTATCCTACAAACTATCCTCCGTACAATGTCCTCCCTGTCTGGATTTTTACCATTGGGGTTCTTGCCTTTCAGAATTTTGAATTTCGGGATTTAGTCATTCAGGATTCTGGCCTTCGGAATTCAGGGTTTTCGGAATTTTGGCTTTGTAGATTCTATCTTTTTGGGATTTTGGCTTTCGGAATTTTGACTTTTCGAGATTTTGGCATTCGAAATTTTGGCCGACACCGCATTCATTTAGTTTATATATTATTTCATTTAACTATTAAAAATTCATTTTTTTTAATTCTCTCCTGTTATTGCTCGAACTCAAAAAGAGAGCACCTATGTAATCGACGTTTTTCAACTTGTCACCGTCCTAGAGCTTAAACGGTAAGAAGAGATATTAACTTCTGGTCCAACCCCCACAAAACCATGTGTTTTGATATTTTTTTCGAAAACGGCTCCTACAATTTCTTTTATTTTTGGATATATTTTGGCGGTGGTCCAGGCGCATATTTCGTCCAAACATACTTGTGACACTAAAAATCACTAAAAATCGATTTACTTAATTTGGATTTTTTGGAAAGATTTTTAAATCAGGTTAATGTCCGAAAATAACTTATCTTTCTCGTATTTATTTTTGTTTTTTTTTCGTATTCTTGTAACTGATGCAATCTAGAATGATCTTTTCTTTACTCATTTTTATTGTTTAAATGCTTTTGGACTTTGTGAATCAATCTAATCGCTAGTGCACCAGTAAGCACTAAAAGATCAAGCTAAAAAATAATTCCCAATAATAAGTCCAACTAGTGAGTTCGAGCATTCCGCAAAGCTGGGACGTTTGGCAATCTCTTTTTTCTAAGGCCTTTGATTTTTTTTTAAATTCTTTTATTATTTTTCTCTTTAGTTTTAGAATTTTAGTGTGAAAATCTAGCAATGGAAATTATTACTCATTACTTATGTGATTCTTTTTTATCAGTTTTCTTAGGTTTTTCAAAAATATTTTTAGGCATTTTATTTTATTATTGCTTTCTACTGTATTAAAAAAAATGTGTTTTACATTTGATGTTTTTCTTTATAGAATGAAGTACTTTCCTATTTAAACCTTACCGATTTTTAACCTTTACTGATTGTTTTAAAAATTTAATCCTGCAATTCTGGAATAAATTTTTTAGCTTTTAAGAAATTGAACTTATTTGCATTCCCTGACAATTGCTTTTATATTTGAAATGTAAAATTTCTTTGGGTCTTCACGTTCAAATGCCACAAATTTCTTAAATTGTCTTTAGTTTAAGAGCGAGATAGTCTGGAAATAGGTATAGAACCCAGAAATCTTTGAAAAATTTAAAGATTTTGAAATTTTGTCAAAATTTTATACAATATAAAATAAAGAAATAAACTATTTAAACCCCCATATTCTCAAATTTAAATTTAAGATTTGATTTAAAAGTTTCCTGCCATTATATGAGCTTCAGATTCAGACCTTAAGCAGTTTTCAGACTAGAGGTTTAGCCCAGTTTCCAAAGGTCTAAACTAAAAGCATAAATAACAACCAATTTTATTGGATTTTCAGAATCTAACAGATCACTTGCTCTTAATCATTTAATCAAAAGTTCTTTTTCCAAAAATTCCTGACTGATAGGAAATTATAGTAGTTAAGTCATGACTGAAAGTCGTATAAAGGCTCAGCCAAATGGCATAACTGCTCTAATTTCTTATCAATCAAGATTTTTGGAAAATTTTGACTTAGCATTGGGTTATTAAAATCAAACGATCCATTAGATTTTGAAAAACCGATAGAATTGGTTGCTAGGGTGATAAGGTGATAAGGTGATTAGGGTAATAAGACTATAGGAAACTAGTCTAAGGGCCTTGGCAGACTTGAGGATTATCCGAGAGACGGCTTAGCGTAATTATGTTCGAAATAATTTTTAAACCACATTACTATCATTTTCCACTAAGCCGTCTCTCGGCTTAAGTCGTAAGTGTGTCGAGGGCCTAAACCTCTAGTCAGAAGACCGCCATTAGTCTCAGGTAGGTTTTCAGATTTTGAGTAGTTTTCAGTACCGGAAGTGCGGGTGACTGACCTAATCCTGTGCGTAAGCTTTTCTTTACTTCTAGAACTCAAGGAACGGTCTTTACCGATCCGATCTACCATGTCTGATCGGTGAGAATCATTCTTAAACATTAGAATTCAAGAAAAGTTTACGAACAGGAGGCGAACAAAGTCACTCGCATCTACGGTAGCTTACAGTTCCGATAAAAATATAATTATATAATTAATGATAACCTCTTCGCTGCTAAAGGGTTAAAAAGAAGTTAAAATTTGCAAGTTGAAATTTCTCCGAAAGTTCCCACGACGAGAAATCTATAATTTCCCGCGTTTTTTTCTCTCAAGCCCCAAGGGCTTGCCACCGAAAGGCTTTCCAATTGACTCTAGGCGATGGTCAATAAACTCTTCATGGTACTTTCGTGTCTGGAACTGGACCCAGTGGCACGAAGACCTGGGTGAAATAGGACATGATAATGCTCAATTTCTCCTCTAATGGAGCTTTGGAAATGCAAAAAAGCCAGGACAAAAACTCGATTGAGAGCGAAAGAAGGAAAGACAGGGCAGGATGAAAAAAAAAGATCATTATTCGGGCATGAGAATCCTTTCATGGCGAATATTCACACGCTCTTAGTAGTCTCCGTGGCCTAGACAGCGAAAAATCGAAAGTGTGAAAAAAGTTTTTAGTGTTGAATATGGGATGTGAGAGAAAAAAGTCTAATTTATTCGCCTTTTTTTCCTGTGAGCCAACAAGAAGAGTTCATTTGGCTTGATAAAAAAAACCCATGCCATTGCTGAAGACATTGGGTATGAGACAAGACGTCCGTCCGTCCGTATGCAAATGAGCCTGGATGGCTGAAGGTACACAGTTAGAAAAGGGTTTACAATGGTTAAAGACATGTCTTTTTCTACTCTGGGATAAGTTTGTAAAAATTATGCAAAGGAGTTGAATTTTTTATGTAAGATATGAAATTACAAATAGCTGAATGGATACTACATATTTGTTTGTTTTGTCAAATTAAGTAACTTCCAACAAACTTTTACAAACAAGTAGCAAGATTGGATATATTTTTCTAAAGATATATGTTTCATGTGACCAAATAATGTTAGTTTGGGAGTAATCAAAATTTTGACAAACCTTTACAAATTCATTTGCCAAGATTTGCTATGGAAATGACAAACTCTTTGGTCAAAATTACTAATTTCTAGGTGAAATATTCACTTGATGATGTAATTCACAAACGTTTTCTACAGCTACAGAAGTTTTCTACAGAAGTGACTCTTTTTTGCAAACTTTTCGCAAAAACAAAATTTAGAAAATATCAAACCTTTGATAGAAATTTCTTTTCAAACATTTGCCAGTCTCAAGATATGACAAACTTGTTTGTTAAAATTGACTTTTATATTGCCAGTTGAGTAAATCAGTTGCCGAACCGATTAACCATTTTTCGTACAGAACTGATCCCCTTCTTACAAACTTCTTACAATTTTTTTGTTTGTTTCAGAGTGTACCAGAAATAATTTTTTCGTTCCGTTGGTAAGACTTTCATAAAGTTCAGTTTACGGCTTGTAAATTCGTAATTAAAAACCTTAAATAAAAAAAGGGAAAATTTTTTAAAAAGATGTTAAATTGGAAAATATTAAAATTCTTGCAAACCCTTTAAAAGTTGTTTGTCAAAGGTTTGCTAATTTTAAATATGACAAATTTGTTTGTTAAAATTAATCTTATTTTGCCAGTTGATTAAAGTAGTTAGTTAACTGATTAACCAATTTTTTGTCATTTTCCATAGAGAAATGACCTCCATTTTACAAACTTTTTACAAGATTTGCATTTTAGAATACACTAGCAGTATTTTCTACGTTTGCAAAATTCGTCAAGTCTTTTTGCTTGAATTAATTAGCTATTAAATACAATCAACAGAATAGTGGAAGTTTTTTATCAAATAGGGTTTTAATTAGAAAATACCTTTGACAAAATTTTCCAAAACTTTTTGTCGGAGGTTTGTCAATTTTAAATAAAATGAGGAACCTGCTAGTTAAAATCAATTTTACTTTGCCAGGTGATTAAACCAATTGGTGAACTAATTAACCAACTTCTTGTCATTTTTCATATAGAAATTACCTCCTTTTGCAAACTTTTACAAGACATTTTTACAGAGCGTGTCCTGACTATAGTCATTCTTCAATTTGAAAGGTAATCGCCTTCTAAAATACGAATTTCCGAACCAATTTTTATTAAGACTTGGATTAATTCGAAAGGTCTTGAGATTTTGCGTAAATGTAAAACAGTTCCAACCGGTAATGAATCGGTTATAAATCGGTAATGAACCGGTAATTGAATTTTAATAATAATTCAGTTTCTAAAATTTTTATTCAATTTTGAGATAGGTTTTCAAGCCCAGGTTACATCTGTTGTAGCCTGGTATAAGACTAAAAATTAATAGAAAAGGAAAATTAGATGAGTTTTTGAGCACTCCGTGAATTTTCTTTCACTATTGTTTTTTTACTGTGTACAAAAGGAGAGGAGACTTCTATCTAATTCCCTGGGCTTCATGATGCATGTGGGGTTTGTTTAGCATGGGATGGCAAAAAACTATCCACAGCACTAATTCATGGAATAAATACAAGAAGGTAAGGTCGAGCTAAAAAAAACCCACTTTTCATACCAAAAACTTTTTTCAACATCAACTCATTCACGCATTCGATCCCCTCGCCTGAGTCTCTCTCGCTCTTACCCCTCGCGACTTAACCCTTTTGTGTACTGGGCTGGTTTTTTCTGCATGGTCCTGGTCCTACGTGGCAGAAAAGGTACAAAATGTGATGAGAAGCCAGGGAAGAGATCTGGCTCTGGGTTTGGCTGGATCGTTGTTTTTTCTGACCGCAGTCCGCGTTTTAGGTAAATTTTCTCTCCCGTGGTATTTAACTTGTTTTTTCTCTTCATCTTATTATTCTTTCTGTAGCACTTTTTGTTATAAAACATCTCTTATGCATTTTCAACTCTCCCTCTTCGGTGGCTTTGTCTACCTCTCAATATATCGTTCATTCTAGGCTGGGCGCTTTTTTTGTGGCCACCAAGAAACTCGCGGGAATACTTTCGGGAGATAAATGAGAAAATATGATGAGAGCACCGAAATGGCCTTTTTGCTCCTTTTTTCCCTGTCTTCCCTTAAAGGAGTATACCTCAACACACCCAGAACATCGGTTTTTTCACCATCTCGGGAAAAAAGGTGGGAAAGATGTCTCTGGGACACGATGGGAAAATCAAATGTTTAATTTGAATAACCAAATCAGTCTTTTTTGTCTTATCTCACGTTCACCGTTCCCATAGAAGTGATAGTGTTTTTTTGTGCCAAGAAGGATTCATTACGATTGACAACTTTGAGGGACAGTTTTTTTTTGGGAAATACAGAAGCAACAACTGTTGAAGTTGGCTCAAGGAATAGATGAGTTTTTGAAGAGCAGGGGGTTGAGAACTTGAATAAATTATCTACAGTAGTTGGTAATAATTAAATGATATATTGGAATTTTTGCGCTGAGGTAATGTACCTATAGTAATAAGAAAAATAAAAAAAAATAATGAATAGAAAATATTTTTAGGATCTATAACTTTTTTTAGTAATACCGTGCTTTAGGAATTTGGAAAATATGAAGAAAAGATATACCCTACTTTGTATGTTTAATGAGGTTTATGAAGTCTATATATCGATAGATGCATTAGAAGATAGACTTAGCTGTTGCTGATCCAATCTACAGTGTAAAATTGGGTAATTTGGAATTATGTCTAATTCGGAACTTTGAGATTTCGTAACAGGTTTAGAGTTTAGATAACAAAAGGTAAAAATAACGAAGAGTACTCTCGAATATAAAACCTTGTACTTCTTCGTGGTTTTCTTTACCTCTTTGACTGACTGAAACAGTGAGAAAATGTCAAAATTCTAGAATAGACATTGTTCCGAATTACCCCATCTTACTCTAACTGGTAAGATTTTGTATCACTGTTGGGTTGTTTTTGAAATTTTCTAATTAAGTATTAAAAGGAATTGCACAGGATTTCGTGTTTAAAAAAGTAATCACTGAATCCCTGGGAAATTTTACAACAATATGAAATTTATAGTATGATCAAGGGAGCATCTGTTTAGCAAGGAACACTTATTTTCAATTTCGTCAAAATATAGCAATTTATTTAATGTAGGAGGAGTCTACACTTATGAATGTTATACACACTTATGAACAACGCAAAAATCTTAATTTATTGCACTAAACAGATTTTGAAAAATCAAAGAAATTGTTAATTACATTATAAACTAATAATTTTATAACTTTTCGAAATCTGTTTTATGTAAGGACTTAAGATTTTTGCACGTTGTCCATAAGTGTATAACATCCATAAGTGTATATTCCACCCTATCTCATAAAATACAAGTTATATGACGTTTTTTTTATTAAACTATGTTTTAGACTTTACTTACTTCAAGGAATCTTTATTGGATATTTAAAAATAAAATTACATAATGTTTTTAAGACGATACTTTTGTGGAATAAATCTCAGTTTGGAAAGTCCTTCAAGCTTTGCACACACTTTGGCTTCAAATACTTCATATTTTTCCCATATTTTTTTTTTAATTAATGCCACCAATTTTTATGCATTAAAAATCTTTTATTCATTAAAATAATATGAAATAAATATGAAGTGTTTGAAACCAGGGTGGTGTGAAACCTAAATGACTTCCCCTACGCTGATTGTTTTGTTCTAAAAAGAATTTAAAGCAGTTTAAGAAATTAAGGCTTAATTAATTTTGGTATTAAGTGATTGCATTTGAGTCTGATGGAATTCTAGTGAAAAAATGTGTCGGTATTCCAAAATTGAGTAAGCCATTGACAATTGCTCTACAAATTGTTGTCCTTTCCAACAGTAGAATTTCCAAAATCCCGAGGTTTTTCAAAATTCGGGATCTAAAAATATCAGAAATCCCGATTTTCAAGGTCACGGAATTCCGATATTTAGGATCTTCGATTTCGAAATCTTGACCGAAATTCAAAGGTTCATATATCTCGGGATCTCAATATCGCGGGACTCTATATATCCAGGGATCTTGAATATTCATTCTCGGGATTGCAGTATATCAGGGTCTTGAAATAAGGACCCCCGTTTTATTCAATACTATAATCCTAGGATTGGTACTGATCCTAAAAGTAATCAAAATATCGAAATATGTATTGGAAACCCTATTCAACAGTCGATGTCGTAACTGTATTTTGATGATTTTTTGAATCCAAATTTAAATGTAGGGGAGACTGGGGCACATGTAATCATTTTCGATACATGCGAATTTGAGGTGATTTTCCAAGGACAACGTGATTTTTTGGAAAATATTTCTTAGCTCATGTTTTACCCTTGGGTATAGGCAATTCGTCGAGGGTAATGCGGATGCTGGAAAACAATTGAGTTTTCCATAAAAATAAAATTTGTGTCCCTGTGCATTTTTCTCTTTTCACAAAATACCTGGGGTAGAAGTAACCACTTTCTGGGGAGGAAGTAAACACCTTTTTCCCACCCTTGAAATTAACTTTGCACCACTTTCGATTATTTTAATTACTTAAGAGATATATAAAGACTGTATATTTTTCAAAAAATCACGATACTTTTTACAAAGAATAATTAAAATAGCAAAAAAACTAAAAGCATGCATATCAAAGACATTTTTCAATGGATTTTCCCCATATTTTGACATCATGTGACTTTTTATTGAACACAGCGCCACCAATTTTTTCGTAATCTATGAATTATAGATATTTCGCATGAAGGTCAATTTCCCGCTCTTTTACCTACTCATTTTGTGAAATTTACCTACTGTTTACATCTACCCCAAATGCTGTTTTCTGACCAATTATTAATTCTTTTGAAATAATGAGAATCTCAATTTCTGTAGTAAATGCATTAATATAATCCTAAAAGATGTAGGAAAGAACTGGTATTGCTACATTTCGATTATTTTACACAATTTTTAATTTCCAGGTGGAAATCCAAATGATCAAAATAATCGAAATATCAACATTTTCAGGAAAATGATTTTTATTTTTAAAGTATATTAGGATTTTATTGACCAATTTATCTGTGGACATACATCCCCATGGTATCTATGAATGCTTATGGGTTTTATCCTCTGGAGTCTTAAAATTAATGAAAAAAATCACAGTGTTTACAACTACCCCAGATTACTACTGCCCCAGTTCCCCCTATTGTTGTTTTCACTTTAAAAAATAGTTTACTATTTACTGAATAAAAACGTTAGAATCCGTCTTTTTAAAAACAAGAAATATATATACGTTTATTCACCCCTTTTCAACAATAATTTATTTTGAAATAACCTTTGTTGTTATGTTTTTACTTAACATACATAATATCCAAAAAATTTAATTACATTACTACTTTCAAAGGCGATCACCGTGCTTTCACCAAAGCAAACACCAAATTGTTAGTGAAGTTGAGCTAAAAAGTGCTGATTTTTGGCATATGGAAAAATTGATAATTCACAATAGATTAAAAAAATTGTTAATCTTAATTTTACAATTGTATACAAATTGTTGTATAGAACTAAATACTAATTTAATTCCAAATATATAATATATTTGAATAAATATAATAAAACTTCAAAATATTTCTATCAAAAAGGTTACAAAATTAGCTCACAATTTGGAAAATACTAAAAATAAATATAGACACAAAACACAAATATTCTTTTTTAGATGAATTTAAGATCAAAAAAACAATGCTATTGCTGTAAAAACACCAAAAAATATCAATGATTACCTTAAGATATTTCACTTATTTTCAAAACAAACTTATCAATTCAAAGAGAGTTTTAAAATAATTAATTTTTGAGAGTTTTGAATTCAAAAAAAAATTATAAAATTGTTCAGAAATATTTGTAAATTCCTATTGGGGACTTACGAAATTTTTGGAAATTTTACAATCCACTAAAAATTCGTAAAAGTTTGTACTTTTTCACAAACATTGTTTAAAAAGTGATCATTTATTGAGCATTTTTTGTATTTTACAAACATTTGCTCATAAATGTTCGTAAACAAACACATAAAAAATGTTCGTAAAATGTTTTCAACTTGGTTTTTAACTTAACAAAAGCACAAAGATCCTTCTTGCTGTACTTTAGAATCTCTAAACTATATTTTAAAATTACTAGAGCTCGTATCTAAACTTCTAACGAAAATTGGTTATATTTTAGATGGTAAGGATTTGAAATTTATTTCAGAATTTCATAATAGATCTTTTGACAAATATTTTTATGTTTTTGTTGTTCTTCTTTTTTTATAAAGTAAATCTTATTGGGTCATTGATATTGTGGATATCGCTATATATATGGCACTATATGTAGATTACCCAATGATCCGATTTACACAAATACAAATAAAATTTTTCATTGGGTTATAACTTGTTAAAATTTTTTAAATAATAATGAAATTTTTTCTAATTAAATAACTACAGTAAAGCCTCGCTATAGGCCATATTTGGTTCCAGATTTGACACTTGGGTCGCACTATAGTCCATGTCATTTTTTAAAATTATCAACGACAATTAGTATTGAAATTGCTCTACGGCTTCCACTTTCTTTATGATTGTGGTACTTGTTCTTGTGCTCTCTTCATTATGGATCACAATTATCACAACTACTCAATAAAGTTTGCCAAAATATTAAAATAATTATGACAACATTTCATGTCGCGTACTAAGAAACATAACCTAACTTATAAATCAGTGTTTTGAAATCAACGGTTGATAAATTGTGGACTATAGAGCGATGGACTATAGCGGGGCTCTACTGTATTTAAAAAACTTCGCAAAATTGTTGTAAATGTTTGTCAATTTCCACTGAGGATTTACAAAACGCTCAAAAATCGTATAATCCATTAAGAATTTCTAGAAGTCTATATTTTTCGCAAACATTGAACGAAACATAATCACTTGATAACCAACCAGAGCATTTTTTGTTCCTCTTCAAACATTTATTTATCGAGCAAAAGTTTACGAACAAATGACAAAATTTTACGAGTATTTTTCTGAGCGTTTGCGAACACCAACAAACGTTTATAAATATTGTAAAGTGCTCGTCAAATGTTACGAACAATGTTTGTAAAAAAAAATTACAAACTTTTACAAACTTGTTAGTGAGTAATACGATTTACGGGGTTTTCGTAAATCTCCAGTGCAGTAGGATTTTACAAACATTTACGAACATTTCTTTTGAATTTTTTTATGTGTAAAGAGGAAGGTGTTTACTCTGAATAAATAACGTTTTGTTCAATATTCCTTTTAAAGCAATCTGTCACAACCCACTGTGTAATTCTACTCCTGGCTGATTCTGCCCTGGTTCCCCTATCAAAATAATGTTGAAAATTTATTAAATAATTATAAATTGCTTTCTCGAAATAATAATTTTTCATAACCAATTAAAGCTTTGCTAAAAGCCAAATGATTTGATAAAATCAAAAGATTAGTCACAGCATTTGTGAGTTAGTTTATTTTTTTGAGTAATTGGCCCTAAATGTACAAAAACCTCCCTGGGAAATGCAATTTTCTTGCTTTTTGTGGTGTGCATTGTGCATGTTTACAAGAAAAGTCCACCCCCTCTTCTGCGGGGATAAAATGTTAGCACAACGTGAAACTCATTGACTGCTGTTTTTGCTCCAAACGACCAAAACGTGCGCAACATTCTTCCCAATACCAGATCCCCAAACCCTCAAGTTCTGCCCAGGGAGAGGGTGGTACTGGAGAGAAGACGCCAAGATAGAGCAGTGACGTGTTTTTTTTAGCTGTCCTTCCTTCCTCTACCCCAAAGTTCTCCCTCATTTTTCCATTATTTCATGCCTTTTTTCTCTCACTACTTTCGTCTGCTTCTAAGTTGCAATGTGTCTTATTGGGGTGGTTTTTATTGCATTCGATAGACTGGCAGGAGCCACACGATCTTGATGCCGGCTTTTTGCTGGAATTTCTCCGGGTGGGTTGATGGAAACACAAATACAAGCTGGGAGGCAAATTGGGGATGATGGGGAGCAACACCCACAGGATTTTTATTTTTCCCGCAAAAAAAGTCTGCGCGGTAAGACTAGATAAGGCTATGGGTGATGAGATTCTTCTCAGGCAGAGATTAGATTGTGAAAATTGATTTTTCGATCTCAGCGCTCCTAGTGGTAATTGCGGGAAGCTGTGATGTTTTGCAGATTGTAGTGTAATCGAAGACCTTTCATTTGCGGGGTAGATGGGCTAATTCGGACAATTACATAGGAGGTTATGGTCATTGTAAAGATTTTTTTTAAGATACTTTAGTGGCAGTAGGATCAGCAATTGTCGTAATTCTTTCATCACCTCATCAGCAGTTCTTTTATAATATAAGAATATTAACCCATTCAGTCAATGTACCAGAAATGTTCATATTTTGGGATTAATTTCCTACAGATTAATAGATGATTTTTTTGAAAAGAAAAAAAAATATCTATTATGGGGGCGTGGGGAGCCCCTGTCAAACACATGCTTTAACGGTCACTGAATTTAAATTCTGTGCATTTATTCATTACAAACTGTATTGGTTTAGAGAGGAAAGAGGAAAGAGACCAATTTTAACAAATTCGACGGGATGTCGAATTTTCCGTCCGCCATTTTGAGCAGAAATTTTGCATGACTTTCCGCGAAGCAAGAAAACAATATGAAAATGTATTTTCATCTGTGTCGGACTATTTTTCCCAAGTAATTGAAGAAATAAAGTTACTAAAAATGCTTTCCCGACAGTAATTCGGATAAAAATTGTCCAGGAATAAATCATCTAAAATCACTCAATTTGCGTATGATGTATAATACCATGGTAAGTAATGGGTTAATAATGCAATAAAAATGAATAATGTTAGAAGAAGTGCTGATGAGGTGATAAGGAACTTACGACAATTTCTGATTCAATTGACGTTATATCCTGGGTCAAGGGCATCAGACTAAGTCATTCTTTTTTAAAAGGTAACATAATATGTCTGAAGGACAAAGAGACGATGGATCTGACATCACTGTCGTAAACTATGTCAAAAACCATAAGTCGATAAGTCGCACCGTTTTCTCTCAACAGACAAACGATCAGGATAATAGTATTTTTCTGAGTATAAAATCACAGTCCTACAAAGTTTAATCCCGATCATAAAATGTGAGATTTCAATATGGAACACAAACACTTAGAAGACTTTAAATAATCTCAGATAAAATCGATTGCATTTGGCCAGGGATGATGGTAAAACTTACTTGTTCCGTTGTAATTGCGTCCGAAGACTTTTCCCGGAGGACTGAGAGCTGTGGCTGCTGTCGATGGACTCTGCTGGGTTGCCGGAAGATTGGTGGATGGTGGATGACTGGTGACGCGACTTGTAGACTCAGGGATGGCAATCCCAGCCAGACTAACTTCAGCGTCGGATGGATTGCTGGTGGTACTCAATTGTTGCACTATGACGCTTCCACTTGTCGTAGAAATTGCTCCCGAAGACGTTTGGTCCATTATTGGGGACGAATTGAGGCACATTCAAATTTTGCGCACTTTACTAAAAACCTAAAAAGCCCTTGAGGCAATTTGCAAAGCAATACACAAGCTGCAGATTCAATGAGATCTCATGGGAGTTTCAAGCGACTGGTTTCAAACGGTCACTCCTAAAATAATCTACTAATTGCCACTAATAAACTCATCTACTCTACATAATTCTCTCAGCTTATCCTTGGATTTGGGACTATAAAGGATTCACGGAGAGGCTTCTACGGCATCGAAAACTCAGAAAAATCAATCAATTGCAAGGGAGTTTGGGAGGAAGTTCTTAAGGGTTGGAAACAATTCTAACTAAGAGGATTAACTGGAACTTCCTCAATTAAATCACTTCACAGCACAATGTTCTTGAGGCTTTTGTCTCTCTGATGTGATTCGAAAATGCACTCGAACGGAAAATTGTTCCAATTGTCCACGATGCACACGCAAGAATCTCATTAAAAGATTGTTTTTTGGCGCCTTTTTAGTTGATGTCCGATCGCAGTTTTGTTCTTATGTCCGCGGAGTCGAACAAACATCTGAATCCTCTGGGTCTCCTGGATGAGATCTCTTGTGGTGAGGAGAGCCATGCGTTTTGACTCCGCCCTTGTTGAAGAAGAAGGGAAACTTCGCAGAGGCAAAAACGGAGTTTCTTCTCCTCCTTTTGTTGCAATTCTCAAGCTCTTCTCCTTCCCTGTCCGTTTTTTTCTTTTGTTCCTCCTGGCCTTCCTTCATCGCTTTTCCATCCGATGTCTCATGGGTGCAGTGTTGGTACAGATAGTGATAAAAGACCACGAGGAGTAGGGGGCTATTCATATTTGGAAGATGTTGACATGTGAATACCATTTCTAAGAATTTTTTTTACATTACTCAGTTCACAATTTTTTATTCATATTACAATGTAGGGGAGACTGGGGCAAAATTTGTCAAAACGAAAATTTCAATATTCACTATTTTCTAAAATAAAAGAGTCTGAGGCTTGAAATTTTTATTATAGTTAGCCTTCACGAACCTTCTTAAACTTACAAAGTTTCAAGGAATTTGAGAAAGGATTATGTAAAATAAAAAATAATGAAATTTTGAGCCCTATTTTTGGAATATTTGGTTTAGAGAGAATATCAATACTGATTAGCTCAATTAAAGCACATTTCTCGTTAAGATAGACAAAAAGTATCTTCGACAAAGTCGTAGAGGAATAAATTTCCTATAAAAATATGTCTATTTGATATTTTTAACGTTTGCGAGAGTAAAATGTCACAAATTATCCGAAGACTGACAAAATTTGCCCCAGCAATTTTGAGAATCTCCACAAAATCGACTTTTAGAAAATGATTCGAAAATCACATTTCTTTCGAGATAGAGGAAAATAGTCTTCTGCAATGTTATAGAGCAGTAAATTTTCTATAAGAATATGCTCATTATAAAACGTTTAAGTTTTTTTAGAGCTCGTGAAAGAATTAAATATGCGTTTTGGCAAGTTTTGCCCCAGTCTCCCCTATTTGGGAAATATGTCCCTTCAGACGCTTTAATAATTTGCACCGGGCGGGATTCGAACTCACAATTGTAGAGCCAGGGGTCACACCGCCCAAGAGCCGAACGCTCTTACCAATTGCATCACGGACTCTCTTCTAAGAAAGTTTCCATACAAAAAGTATGCAAGCTATGCAAGGCGTCAACCTCGGATCAAACCTAGGGCAAGATGACTGAAGCAAATTCAGGATCTTGCCTTGGAACATGTTGAGATCGACTGTGAACGTGTTTCGGAAGTGCCGAAAGATTGACAGGCGTATTCTGGTAACCTGAGTGTCTCAAGTCCGCGACCTCGATGGGGATAAGATTGTGAATGAATTTTCGGTCTGATGAGATGTAACAGATAGTGGATGGAAAAATAGACCTCTCTTGATTTTTACTCTTTAATTCTTCACGACGTTTCGAGGATGAATGTCCTCTTCATCAGGTTTCAGATCTTCCCTCTTCATCAGATGGGAAAATTTACTGACAATCTGCTGACAAAGTGCTGTAAACCTTTTGGATGGTGAATATATCCGTGAAAAATTGTGAAAAGTTCCAGTGAAGTGCAGCAGTAAATTTTCCCACCTGTACGTGATTTATCCTCCAATTCGAAACCTGATGAAGAGGACATTCATCCTCGAAACGTCGTGAAGAATTAAAGAGTAAAAATCAAGAGAGGTCTATTTTTCCGTCCACTATCTGCTATTCTTATTAATCGTGTCGAAGCCTAAAATTAAGTTTGTCTTGCCCAAAAGCGGACCACGTCAATGGCAAGTTGACTTGCCGACATCAAATGCCCTACTCCTCATGAGGCAGAGTCACTCCCCTGGCAAGTTGCCCGAAATTTGAAGCTACTTTCTCATATTTCGATTTAAATTTATATGGGAATTTTTTGCACTCGCGACCGTTACACTAAATATCTAAAAAGTCAGAAGTTTTTCCGAATTATAAGATACCTTACCGTATGGAGGGATAAATATACTAAATGTTTGTTTAAATACATTTTTTCCTCGGAGCACTGTGAGCTGAGTCCGAGATCAATTTAGGAAATTGGCTTTAAATAGCTCCATATAAAAAAATGAACTTGCCACATGCTTGGGCAGAGTACAACGGACAAACACACGAGTGTGAGGTGGTTTGGAATACCCGGATCACCCCACAGTGACATAGGATGTCACATTCGAAGCATCCTCATCGCCGTCTGTTGTCTCTCAAGCGCGCTGCGCAGCTTCTCAAATGATTGAGAGACTTCCATGTCTTCAAATCTTGGGCACCACCAGGAGGAAGGCCTTCCCTTAATTCGAAAAAATTTGGTGGAAAGACTTCCTTCCACAGATTGAGTATAGTCTCCTCTTAAGATTTGTCAAGTGGTTTGACAGAGTGACAAAAGCTCTTGCGAGACTTCAGCCTTATTCTTGGTTTTTTGTGACCATGGAGCAGATGCTTTGGTTCAGCTTCTTTTGGATAAGCTGTTGAAAATATATACAACATATGAAGGAGTTTTCCACCGTTTTCACTCTGGAGGTTGGACACCAACACTTAGACGGCGGTGGCCGCAAAATTTACAAATCTCCCATTACAACTGAGCTGTATTGCGTTCGCAAAGCGTTGTGATGAATAAAATTATCTATCTACCTATGTAAATAAATAAATTATCTTTCTAGAATCATGCTCCTTCTCATGTTTCTGTTTCTAAGAAAATAGTAAATCTAGCAATTTTCGATATTTCAATGTTTGTGTGATAGCGGCCACCGCCGTCTTAACATTGGTAACCAAACTCCAGAGGAAAACGGTGGAAAACTGGATATGTTTCGATAATTTTCAGATGCGTTTCTACGAAAACAAAACAAGTTTCAGTAATTTCTTGATGCATTTCTACGATATTGAGGATGTTACTGTGAATTTTAAAAGAGTAGTGGTATTTTTTTATGTGTATCCGTAGTTTTAGTCAGATTTCTATGTTTCTTGTATGTATTCCTGCCGTTCATCAGCCATATTTCTATCATGTTTAGATGTACTCTCGCGATTCTAAGCATATACAGTAGACTCTCGCTCAATCGGCTCTTTTTCAAGCGGGCGAAAAATTTTGTTGACAATTTTCACATTTAATTATGAAGCTAATTTGCTCAAATTCGCTGCAGTACTTCCTATTTTATCGTGATTCTTTATAATTGAGTGCTTTTTGTGGAATTTACAAAGGCTTTGACGCCCAAATCTATCGATAAACCGTATGACATTTTGCCCCAAATGCCCAATTGAGAGAGAGTCTACTGTACCTGCAATGTTTCGTTGTTCTTCCGCAAACATAGCCATGATTAGATAATTTTTAGACAGTTTCGTAGTTCTACACTGACAAAAATTTGAAAGAGTTAAAATAAGATTTCGAAAATGTTAATTTTGTACTGCAGTATAGATCCGAAATCGGTGTAAATATTACCCCTTTTAGGTGTATTAGGGGTTAAAGTTACTTTTTTAATGTTAGTTTTACCCTTAAAAAGGTGTAAAATTACCATTAAAAAATGTTGATATATTTTTACACCTAAAAAGTGTTAAAGTTCTGAGGAAAAAATGTTAATCGCACCCTCTTTTTTCTCAGTGTAGATATACTTTACGATTTTAGAAACATGTTTAGATGCTGTCTCAATTCTAGCTTTGTTTCTAGATTACCAGAAACCTTTCTACAGCTCATGTCCGTTTTTCTAAAACGATCCTGTGATACTTGAATTAGATTTCGTAATTCCCAATGCATTTTTCATCCAAAGGGTCTTTGATTCAATAATGACCTACCCCCTGATGAGATTATATATGAAGATGATTTTGAAAAATTGCAGGATTCCATCGAGAGACTTATTAATTGATTGATAGAGGAATAAATTTTGATTTGCGATAATTGGATGACCTTCTCGATGGTGTAAATCTTCCCATGTGGAATGTTTTAATGTCATCATCTTTTATGATGTTGCACGTCCATCACCTTTCATGGAAGCCAGCCCAGGGATCCTTGGGGTGTGGAAATGGCGTGAGGAAAAGAAATTCGAGAAATAATTGCCAACCAGTTTTCCGCCAACTTTAACAATAAAAAGATGCATATCCACTTTGAGCAAAAATCGATAGAATCTCTATGGGCAAGAAGAAAAACCATCCCGTGGAGGGATGAGGGAAGGAGATTGTGCAAGGATACCAGAGATTGTGGTGTCAAGATGGGTGGGCATGGGTGAGTGCAAGAAAAAAAGGGTGTCCAGAGATGCTTGGAAGGAAACGACGAAGCGACATGAGCACCATTTTTCACATTTATTGCCACGATTATGAGACTACTGGAGCCACAATCCTTACCCCATGCTCCAGCAAAAAGCAACAACGCACCAGCGACAGACAACTTTTTCTCGCCACTGGCCTCTTGGCCAGTTTTTGCTCCACTCTCCCTGGTCAGTTTCGCCAGCCACCACTGAACAAATGTGACTGAGAAAATGCGCGCGCTGGACACAGAACTCTCCAATTCTCTTCCATCTCCTCACTTCGTCAGACCTTCTTTGGATGCGAATGCCAAAGCTTGGGCTTCATAGGGAGCAACAAGACCACGTTTTAGCCCGGCTGACCTATAATGCTGATCAAACCTAAAGAAATTATGCAAGCCACTATGACTGAGTTGTAATTTAAAAATCTCTCCTTAACCCTTTAAGGACGATTGGAACACCGGTGTCCCATAAAGAAAATAATTTTTCCTGCCTACCTAAAGTTATTTTTTCTTAATGTTTGTTTGTAATTGCAAAGTAGAAGGTTGAAGGAATCTAGGATATGTTTTGGAAGACTCCAGCTATTTTCTATTAAATTTGTAAGCTCAAAAATGACGAATTTTTAAATTCTCATAATGAAAATAAATTATAAATATTTTTTATACTTCCAATTTTTTTTAAGCAAAACCTTTTTGGGAAAAGAAACTACAATACTCAAACATAATATTTTTCATTAGATTGAAAATTATCATTCATTAGTATTATCAAAAAAATTACTTAAATTTTTAGGCTATTTTTGTCCCTATCGTTCATAGAGACAAAAAATACACCAAATCAGACTCTGTTGACTTTTCGAAGGCCAGATATAAGGCCTTTCACTGGTTTTGTTCATTGGTTTAATTTTGATTGCTGATTTTTAGTCCGTGAAAACTGTCTCGTCGTTAAAGGGTTAATCTCCTAATGAAAAGAGGAAACTGGGGAATTATCAAACACGGGGTAGCACTAAACACCAATTTTTATTTAAAAACTACTCGGACTATCTCGACCATTTCTTCAGTGGTCAAGCATCCCTATAATGCCGATACATTTCTATAAGTATTGTCTCTATTGCAGTGTATGGCCCAGTTTCCCAGTTTCCCCTACATGACTGTTCTCAAGTGCTTCTGCATTATCGACTTTTCTCTGTATTGGTTCATGTCTCGACTGTTTGCCTCAGTCTTTGTTGCGTTCTAAAAGCACCGAACAATAGGGACAGGAACCAACAAAAAGAAAAGTCGGTTATGTAGAAGCACTTGAGAATAGTAAAGTACCAAAAAATGTTGAGGACAAAGATTTTCCTTTTTTAATTTTTCGTTAAAATAACACCATAACTAAAATTACACACAGCTCATCGATATTTTTTATTTATTTTTTTTTATTTATTTATTGAAATACGCTCGAGTTCCTTTACTTTACAATATACCGCCCCACACGGCGTTCGAGTGACAGCTGTCAAACATACGAGAAAGACAAAAAATCCCTCTCTCACATAGATTTTTAAGTTTCATTTTGGGTTCCAATTATCCGAATATAGATTATAATAATATAGGACAGAGGTGTGCAAGAACCGTTTGAAACCGAATAAACGTCAAAATAAGTTTGTTCAGGTAGCGTTTTGACTCTTATTGTACAAGTTTCATTTGACGTTTGTTCGGTTTCAAACGTTTCTTGCACGCCTCTGATATAGGATAATAGCTCTGTGTATTATGTTCTAGAAAATCTTCTCTTCATGCTAAATCTCAGATTTATTGAACATATGCGAATCAATGTACAATAAGAATATTTAACAAATTGACTTGTCAGAATATAAGTCAAATAAGTCGATTTGCAAAATTCATTTTCTTAACTTTTCGGGTACTCCTTGATACCCGCTACATTCTCTGTGAATATTATACCAGAAAGTTAATTATTCCTATATACTGAGAGAAATCCGAAAAAGTTAAAATAATATTCCGGAAATATTAATTTTACCCCTGTATTGATCCGAAATTAACATTAAAAAATGTTGATATGTTTTTACACCCAAAAAATGTTAGAGCTATGAGAAAAAAGTTAATCGCACCCCCGTTTTTTTCTCACTGTAGTTATAGAGGTTTCAAATCTCAAAAATCCTATACTCAGCATGTAAAATCTCAGTTTGAAATCACTATCCTGTAAAATCTGCCATTCGCTACTTATTCGTTTTATATTCAGAGCCGTCGAAATAATACTGGATGTTCAAGAACGCTGCGAAAATGTATCTCGTAGGGATTGGTCGCACATATTCAATAATAAAGTGAAAAAGAGAAAACATAATTTTATAGTTTCTTCAAACTGTTGTGAGTGTTTCCAATTTCGCCGCGCTTGTTTCTATTTTCGCCACGGTTGTCCTTATTTTCGCCGGAAGCGTTTCTATTTTAAGGGGCCTCGGGAGTCACAACGATGTCCGGACTAAATTACCCGTGCTAATTCGTAATTAAAAACATAAAATATTACATATACATTCATGCAGGAGATATCTTTCTAAATTTAAAATATTTTCTTTCCTTAAAAAAATTATATAAATGTAAAAGTAATGAAGTTCATTTTTGTCTCAATTTTTCGAGAAATTGTTGGAATACCTTAAAATATTATTTTGAAAAAAAAAATTGATTTGAACAGTTAATCATTTTTATTGTGCCTACTTTTGTTCCGTGCATAATTTGTTCTTGGATTGACAACAATTTCAATTTGCATATATTACGGCGTTTCTGTAAAATATTCGAAAGAAAGCTTTTGCGGGTATGCAAATTTTCTAAATGTATAATTCAATGCCATATCGCGCGGTTCTTTTCGGTCCCGAAAATGATCAATATTCCTGGGATCCCCTGTAATTCTTTCTCATTCGATTTGCCTTTTGGAAGTAACATTATGTGTTCGTGAGAAATATTTAAAAGAAATAAATATCTTGCAAAATTTTGTAAGGGTTCTTGTAAAATTTTGTAAAATACCTTGTAAAATCTTGTTTTTATTGATTAAAAAGTGAATAATGTCTAAAGTCCTATCTGTTCTATCCAATCTTTTTCTAAAGAAAGCATACGGACATACGGACGTAATTCTTATATAGAGGAGAGTGAGGCTGTTTTAATATTTAATTAATATTAAAAGTAATATGTTGGAATATACAAATCTTGGCAAGTATGATCTGTCATTCAGTTGTTTCTGCCGTTTACCTGATGAGAACGGTCGTAATAAGTCGGCGGCATACGCAACCAAGCATTAATTGAGATGCTAAGATAAATTGAGATGATGAGATAAAGAGATAAAAATGACAAAAAAGCATTGTGTTGTCCATCGCCATCTGTTGAGAAACTCTAATAAAACTCAAATTTTAACAAGAATTTTACGACAATCTTTATTAACAATCTTGGTGGTCTGGATTTAGAATGATCTCTTGTTGAAAATAACAAGATTTTACATGATTGTTTGCAAGATATTTATTTAATCGAAGTTTTTCTTAATAATGCAGTGTATGATTCTGGTAAATGAATGATCAGCCGGGCTGTGTCTTTTTTCTTTCCCCTATCATATCCCAACACGATGTTACTCAGCCCCACGCAGCATTTGCCCAACACAGTCGCAGAAAAACTCATCCAACTTCCCCTTTCGCGAATAATTGCACGAGTTTTTTAACCATCCACATCACTCTCATTGGACTTCTTGCACACGCTGCAACGGTAATTCGTCAAGAATATGAGAATTTAATGCAGCATCTCTAAATAATTGAGAGATATCTCGTACGACGTCGTATGCAATTAGTTGCGTGGAACCAAGGCATTTTTGAATACTATCGTAAAAAAATCGTTTTATTGAAAAATAAGACATGTTAAGTTATAAATCATTAAATTAAGATTCAATATCAAGTCTTTTGATTGTAAGGGGCTCAAGGGTGCAATTTACAGATCTTCGAGACTAAGAAGAGGTGGTTTCGAGGGGGAACCTTAGTACCGAGTGGATCATAAATTGTTCACACTGATTATTTGATTGATCCACCCGATAAAGGAAGAGACTTTTACATAAACTCCAGGGACATCCACACGACCACAGCCGAAGCCCCAGGATACCAATCCAGCCAGTTCGAAAAATCCATCGTCCTGCTCGAAAAATAAAATTGAAATTGAAAGAATTGTTTTGGCGTGGGAAATACAAAAGGCGTTACCTGGCACACAAGAGGTCCTCCACCATCTCCCTGACATGCATCATTGCCCTCCTCTCCGCCGGCACAGAAACTAGAGGCGGGAAGAATGAAGATCTTCTCCGTGACTGCATTCACCTTCCTAATACACTCGGCGTCACTCACAATGGGAATCTCAGCCTCTCGGATCCTTAGTGGAATTGGTCCAGCTGAGGGAAGATATCCTGTTAGTTTCCTATTTGAAGGGGAGGGACTTTACCGTACCTTCACCCATGTAACCATATCCTGTGACTGTGCACCGCTTCCCAGCAGCATGACTTACTCCTCGAGCTGGAAGGCACACCAGACACACCCCATCCCTCAATTCGGCCTGACCATGGAGTTTCAGCAGGGCGATATCATTATCCAGGGTCTGGCTATTGTGATTGTGATGGATGTATGTTGTGGCAACTCGAAGGGTCTGAGCTCCAGGGCTTCCGTATTTTCTAGTAAGATCATAATCTCCCACGCGAACGTAAATAGCATCTCCTGTAACCGGAAAATTTTTAAATCTATGGTTTATGTACCCAAGCGGCATTTGATATCTAAATAATGTATGTCTCAAATGTAACCAACATATTTTCAACGTAATCAAGCTATTACTAAAAAATATAATGTATGAACATTATGAAGGTATATTATCTGAAAATTATGTGCGTTGTATACTATAAAAATAACTTAACTAAAAAATGTATAGAAAATATCAGTTATTTTCTATTAATATGAACAATACGTTTTATTTGATAAATTCGAGTTAATATATTGGTATTTTCCCTTAAAATTATGACTACATGTTTTTATAATCCATAAATAAGTTATAATATAATCCATTTTTGAGTGAAAATGTGTAAATCTATATCGAAAGTATAATTACTTTACATATTCTTGCTGTTATGTTCACATAATGTCGTTAAATTGTATGAACATAATGTTTTGATATATTTTAGTTACATTTGTTCCGTAAAGGAGACAAGTTATGTCCAATTTGTGTTCTTTTTATATAACACTGCTAGTTTGTCAAAATCTGCTTTATTTACTAATCAGAGATACATCTCTGAGTTTAGATTTGTGAAAAAAGTGATGTGTTTCACAAAATTAGAGTATGAAAGTGCATCAATATCAGCAGTAGAGTGGAGTACTGAGTTAGAAGTGATAAAATTTAGCAAGATAAGGAAAATTCACGGATAAATAGTCAATTAATACTGTTTTTGTTTGCTAAAAATTTCTTTCTTTAATTACAGTGTATAGCGGGAGTGAAAGCGTTAGAACACACTTTTCTAATCATTTGTTGTAAAACTGAGTTGCACAAAATGTGCCCAGAAATGTCGAAAAAGTTCCAATTATAGTTATCCAATTATAGTGAAAAAGTTACATTATTGTTGTAAAGAATCTGTATTGTAAATATACTGTACGACATAATATAGATAAAATAACAAAAATATGTAAAGACGTATTTTCTTCCGCATTTCTTGCTCTATCAGGTTATAATATCTTAATTTTATTTTATTGGAACTAAAATAGAATTATGGCGTGAAAAATTACAGAAAATAGGTGATGACATACTCAATTTAATGGAAAAAGTATGCAAAAAACATTGACGAGCACCGATATTTGTCCAGAATTGTGTTTAAAGTGATGTATTCTATCAATAGACTCAATAAAAACCTGAGATCTATAAGTTTTTTTTAATGATATGCTGAAAAAAGCAATAAAACACACAATTTTATTTTCTTTAATTTCCCAGCTTTCTATTACGAATTTCAAGTCGGGAATGTAATATTGTTCACTAAAATTGTATTATCTAAAGGTGTCTACACATTGAGCACAATTTTCGTCAAAAATTGCTCTTTTGAAGGAAATTGGCTGCAGTGCTGTAGGCAGAAACGTCAAAATTCTGTAAAAAATGCAATTTTTGACAAAAATTGCTCCCAGTGTGTAGAGGCCTTAATGGAAAACACTCATTGCATTAAAGTTTCATACGCGATAAAAGTGCACGAGGCATACAAAATGTTACTGAATTGTTGAGGACAAATAATAATTGATTCGAGGAAAATATTTGAGTAAGTTTTAAAGAAAACTTCCAAAGAAATGACAGCTCTTCAGCCGATAGTTATAATACTGACATTACTGAGTGATTATATTTTGTTCAGTCATAATCGATACATTTTGCCGTACATAATGCCGTGATTATATATAAAATAAAAAGTTGTTATATTTTGGATGTAAAAATTCCCCATTCACCCGAATATGGACCTCTTTTATACGGTTATATAGAAGAAATTTGTAAAGTCTTCGACATTATTTTCGTATAGATGTCAGACATCTCTACTCATTTATAGCGATAAATGCTCCTTGGGGGAGACACCCAAAATCCCGAATGTTCAAAATCCTGAAAGGGATGAAATTATACGGAAGATGTGTAGAATAATTTCCCGGCGTTCGAGATTTTGGTCGGGATCCATGTGGAAACCGTGGAAACCCTACCTGATCTAACGATATTGGTCACGCAGTGAGCAGCTGTCAAGATCCACTGGGTTCCAATAAGAGCCGCTCCGCAGAGGTACTGATTCAGGGAGTTAATGAGCGCCACTTGCCAACACCATTCACCATTGTCTCCATCTTCCCCACCTACAACGCGTCCTCGCCTTCTTCCCTGTCGCGTGAAGTTTCCTGGAGGGACATCGGCGTATTGGACTAGGTCTTGACTTATCTGATAAGGTGTGATATCATGACCCAGCTGTAGTCGTTCTGCGGTCTTCTTCCCAGGGTGACTGATGTAGGTCGTTCCGTTGATATGTCGTTGCGTCCTAAGTCCTTCTACTTTCCGACCAGTGCGACTTGTGCCCTTAACACCGCAGACGTACTTGGAGTAGATAGGGGGTCGTGTGGTCGTAGAGGTAGTCACAGGCTCGTAGTTATTCGTCGTGGCGATTGCAGGACCAGGAACCGGAGGGACAGGATAATTTGGCGGCATTGGAGTTGCAGCTCCATAGGGCGGAGGGTAGGCCGGTTGCTGTCCATTGTTATACATAGCTACGGTTTCATTCCTAGCCAGGGCATTCTGAACTTCCTGGATACGGCTTTTTGGAGCGCAGCAGTGAGTACCGCTCTTCTTGCATTTGAATAAGTCCGTTAATTCGGCATTGCGGAAGCAGGTGAAACTCAACAGACCGACTATGCAAGATCCTGGACAGGGTTCTCGAGGATCGGGAGCTTGGGTTGTGGTAGTTGTGGTTGTTGTAGGTTGGGTTACTGGTCTCCTGGATTGTGGTCGGGGTCGAGAAGTTGTAGCTGCTCGGGTGTTGTCACAGCAAACAGATCCTTGCTTGCATGTGGACGTCTTGGGGATGATCACAGAAGGTCTCTCGCAGAAAGCAGCCATAATGTTGAGCAGGCAGAAGCCTGGGCATCTTGGCGGTGGAGGAGGTGTAGTAATCCTTGGGGTAGTTGTCTGAACACGATCATCTTCGCCGCTGTTAGTGATGCAGCAGCTTCCCTCTCCTGGACAGTAAGCCTCGGCATCGATATCATCGCAGAACAAGGCAAATAGTCCACTAACGCATTCCCCAGGGCAGAGTTTGGGCTTCGTGGAAGAGGCTGTCTTCTCTGGCTGACGATTTCCAGATGGTTTTCCATATTTGCCAGGTGGCTTTCCGTTCTTTACTGGGCTGTTGGTCTTCTGCCGCGGTGGCTCAGTGGTGGTCTGAAAGAAAATGGCACAAGACAAATAAGTCTTACATTTCGTGGAGACTCTAAGGAATTTGTCCTACTTTCTGCTGTGATTCTTTGTGTGTGCCAGAATTTGGTCTGCCCGTGGTCGGCTTTACAACATGACCTGAAAAAAAATCGACAAATTCTGCTTAATATTCCAAAACACTCCAGGGTTGAGTCTGGTCAAAATTTCAATTGGAATTTATGAAAGTTCTCTGTTACTCTCTTCTAGCATGAACTTGATAATTGATTTATTGCTTGGGATCGTGATTTTTTGATCTTGCAAAAGTCATCGAGATAGGGATCTTGAGGCATCAAAGAAGATTGAAAAGAAATTTAGCATTTTAAATGGATCAAATCAGTGAATTTCTTATTCAAGAAGTCTTTAAGTAATTGCCATTAAATTAATTCATCACTAAACGAATGCATTTAGCAAGAATTAACTCTCAGGCTCGAGAGAGTCACTCTTCCAGAAAACTTCCATAAATTTCACCAGATCAATGAGGCCTGAGGGGCCGAAGAGAGATGGTGGAGTGCAAGAAGCAGAAGGTCTAATTACTGGGAACGTATAAATCAGCTGGTGGTTTATCTGGGTAGATATCACGTGAGACGCAGCACTTGGAACCTGTTTTACAGAGATCGGGCGTCTTAAGATAGGCCTCGCAGTACTCAGCGATCCGATCAGCCACACAGACACCCGGACAGGCCTTATTGTTCTTGTCCTCCTTGGGCTTTGTGCTCTTCGTGGTGGTTCTCTGTGTGGTTGTGGTGGTTGTGGATGTTGTCTTGGGCGCTTCGGTGATTTTACTGTCGTCTGGAGCACTCTCCAGGCAACATCTCATGCTGGGCGATGGACAGGGCACATCTTCCAGTACTTCATAGCAAATGAGGGTGGCCAGTGTGTGGACACAGACTCCTGGACAATCTTTTGAATCTGCTGTACTTGTGATCGTGTCTAGGAGACCTGGAGAAAAAATTAAATAAAGTTCATAGATCGTCCAGAAATCTTCACACGCAAACTTGTCCAAAGATATCAAGTTGAAGAATTTTATTCAGAGCCCAAGTAACATTTTTTTTCTCTATTTCGTCTTGAAGAATTTTTTTCAAAGACAATTAGATTTGATGTTATCTAAAACACCTTAGAAACGGCAAAGGTATGTTAAGAATTTTCATACAATTAATATCAAAAAATATTTTTAAAAAATCTTATTGGTATGTTCGTTTAAACTTGAAATCGTTGTTCCTAAATTATAGAATAATTACACAATTTTAAGAGGCGTATTAAAAAATAAGTTTTTCCTTTTGTAAATATTCGATAGTACATTTCAATATTCCTTTTTACTGTAGGAGAAGGCTCGCTACTTTCGGACAACTCAAGTTTCGAGCAACTTATATTTTTCAATACGTTCTTTAATGAATTTGTCTAAGAAGAGCCATGGATAATAATAATAATACCATACTTTATTCACAAAAATAGGATCATCCCTTTTACAATTGTGAATGAAAAAAAGGAAAATATTGAAAATAAAAAAAGTTCAGAAAGAATTAAAAATGAAAAGAAAAATAAAGAGAAAAAAAAAGAAAAAGATCCTCCACATTCTAAGCTTCTCATGCCGCTATCTGAAAAAATTGGATCAAATCCATTACGAACTTGAAAAAAATTGAGTTATCCGAAGCTTCAGTCGTCCGAAGATAGCGTATCTCTCCATGTTCATAGTCATTGTAAATTGGGAGCATAGAAGGAACCTATTTAGGGCTTTGATCGGAACTAAATCGGTGCTCCTGGACAGTCCCCGGGGACTGACTGATCCTTCCACTACGAGGATTAAATTGATTATCGAAAGAACACGCGAATATCTCAACAACAAAACAAGTGACAACTCGCGGATTCTGTTTTGCAGTAATGACTACACTCAACACAAAAAGGTCCTATTTCCGGACCGGTCCTTATCATTTCAATGAATATTGAGGGCCTGTCGACGAGCAAAGAAGATCTTCTTTGTGATGTTTGTATAAAATATGAGTGTGATGTCATTTGCATTCAGGGGCCCCATTAAGGCGTTTCAACTAGGAAAAAATTTTTTTGGCACTATTCTCACGGTGCTGTATTTGATGAGACAAGAAAGTTTTTCTTCTACGACCATATGATCAGACGCTGTTTAGAGGTGGCTGAACGACCCTCTTTGTAGTGTAAAATCCGGTAAATTCAGAAATTTGTTCTACAGAGAGGGTCGTTCAGCCACCTTTAAAATACAGCACTCATCAAATACAGCACCGTGAGAATAGTGCCAAAAAAATTTTTTCCTAGTTGAAACGCCCTAGGCCCCATGCAACATCGACCAAGGCCTACGATTAATTAAAAATCGTAAATTTATCGTCCATTTCGTATTGCAGAATCACCATTCGAGCCAACGAAAGTTAACTTTATCCGGAACTGCTTCAATATTTATCTATCTTTAATTTAAGAAAAAGTAATTATGACTTTTTATTTTTCCTAATTTAAGATAAATAAAATAATTAAAGTATAATAGCCAAAAACCCAAATCTATTTACAAAGAGAAAACTAATGGATATAGGGTTATTTCCTTTAAAGCTCTTTAATTTCATATGAGCTGGATGTGTTAAAGTTTTAAATTTTATTATTTCTGGCCAAATTTATTAAAGTTTGAGAAGCATTAGGGTTTTTTTCTTTTATCATTTTTTGTATGGATCGCTTTGAAACCTACTTAAGCCATTTGAGATATCTCTTTAATACTCAATCAAAATTAAATAAATGGACAATAAACAGAATTTCATTTAAATATTCAGAGTATTCACTATATCAGTTTTTAAAGCAGATGTAAGCAAAAACTGTTTGAAATCGAACAAACGTCAAATAAAAATTGTCCGTCAGTGGTCAAAACGCTACCTGAATAAACTAATTTTGACGTTTATTTGGTTTCAAATGGTTCTTGCTCACCCCTGCTTTAAAGTATGAATTATAAAAAAAGTATACATTCATAGCCATTATATCTTATAAAGTCTCATCATGGGCGATCTACACGTTTACATTTGTCACAAATCTTTTTTCTATAAGTCATTTTTATGTTTGTAACACTAAATATACCCTGATCAGTTAAAATGATCGGTTTTAAAACTTTTCAAATTTAACACTTTTATGAATTTCTTAAAATATGCAAGCATCTTTGTTTAATTTTAATTCTAATTTTTTCCTCTTTTTCATGAAAAAAAATTATCAAAAACGGTCAATAGGTTTAGTGTTATGGGGTTATATCTAATTGAACGTCCTAAATCAACGGTTTTTTTCGTGCATTTTTTGTGACTTTTCTAATGAACCGATCTATGTGGAATTTTCAGGGATGATTATAACATGTTAATTATAACTTATGTTCTAAAAAAAGAAAACAAAAATATCTTTTATTTTAACTTTGAGTTCAAAACGGCTGCGCATCTGTACGCGGACTGAAGCTCGATTCCGTTTTGAGACACTCCGCGGCTTGCAGTAGAACTCGAATAATTTTTATTCAATTGACTTGAATTTTTCAGGGTATACTATAGTTAAGATATATTTACTATAGAAGTAGCCACGATTTTTAAGATATATTGATTTTTTGCAACTTTACCAGAACCTGTAGAAAATACACGTTTTTTTGGACTAAAAATCGGGTTTATTTGCCTATAAAAGAATCAATTGTTTATTATCAATCTTAATAATCATATGAACTTGTATAGAGAGTCTATCTAGCAGCTACCGTGAAAATTTCATGTCAACCGAATAAAAAGTACTCGAGTTTTACTGATAGACACGAATAAAAACGTTGTTTCGAGAAAAAACCTGTTTGGTATTTTGTAGAAAAGATATGTGTATTAGTTCGGCGTGATTCAAAAATTTCTGTTTTTTAAGCACTTGAAAATTGGTTTCAAGAATAGATCATATCCTACATCATTATTAACATGTTTTTACGCCATTCAAGCACAAAAAACAAAAATGATAAACAAAAAAAAATTGGGTAGATATAACCCCTTAAGATTGATGAACAACCAATTCTACGGCTTTCTAAATATTTCTAACATAGAGCTTTAAAATTTACACTTTAAGCTCCGAAATAGTTTCGAAATTTATCATTGGCTGTATTTCGAAATGAACTTCGCTGTGCTATGTCCTGTATGTCCTAATGGGCATCTTTGAAAAAATCTTTGTTGGTCTGTTTTTTATACAAAATCTCCCTACGATCTGGTATAAGTGTGTCTCGGCTAAAAGAGAAATGTCTGAAAAATTTTTATTTAATTTTAAAATATTATGAAGTCTCGAGAAATATGTGATATTTTAATAATCAGCATATGAATTAAATAATTTGAAAAACTTTATAAAAAATTAGGGAAAACATATGGGAATGTAGGCATGGTTCACACACAGTGAACCTTCGAACGAGGCGAATTTTCTCTTTGTTTGCAAAAAGCTAGTTCACTATTGCGCTTCATTTTCCTTTGACTCCTGGGAACCAGAGGAGTTACCTTAAATACCGGGGATGAGAGGGTTCCCTCCCACAAAAACATCTTCGGACGAACCGAGGTGGACCTTTCAGGGATCGTGCATAGACAAGCCAGGAGAGGAATTCTGTAACGCTTAATCTTAGGAGAGCTTTTTCGAAAATGCGATTCTGTAGCCGTGACATTACCATTTCAGCTCATGTGGCATTGTCAGAAGTCACATATTTAAGATTTCTGGCAGTTCAAATGGCAATGAATTTTGTTAAACAAATCAATCAAGACGTACTGTATTTTCATAAAATTATCAAGTAAAGGGATTTCATTAAAAAATCAATGAATTGCATTTTCGAACTCATATGATATGACAAAAAAAGCTCGTTTGGCATTGTCAGGTTTCGAACTCACGCGTGACAATGCCACGAAAATTACAGAATTCCCCTACCAGATTTCCAAAGTCTACTGAAAAAAATTCAACTTAACTCAATTTCAACTTCAGAGTGAAATATTTCACTTTCTTATGGTTGCAATTGTATATGCGTTGCTTATTAATTAGAACTAATTAATGGCTTTCTTCAAAAAAGCACATATTTTCGTAATTATTAAAAAAAAAGAGCTTTCCAGTAGGGGAATTCTGTAACTTTTTAAGCATGATCACCCGTTAGTTCGAAATTTTAACAATGCGAAACGAGCTTATTTCTCATACCACCGGAGTTCGAAAATTGCAATTAATTGTTTTTTTTTAATGTGATACAAAAACAGTCCGCCTTAATCGATTTTTTTAAATAAAATTCATTGTCATTTTTGGATTGCCAGATATCTTAAATATATGTGACTTCTGACAATGCCACGTGAGCTGAAATGCAATGTCACGGCTACAGAATCAAAATTTCGAAAAGCTCTCCTAGGATTCGATTTGTCATGTGGCATTGTTAGAGGAGTTATAATAAAATGTTAAAAAATAAGCGCTAAATGAACAGTTATAAAATTTAGTAAAAGATTTTTATTTCGAAATTCACTTCATTATGCTATTCACTGTTAGGACTTTGATTGATTTCTAATGGTTTGTTTTTAAGATAGAATTTCCCTACTGTCAGTTATATCCTTCAAGTGAATCTCGGCTAAAATTGTGTGGAAAATTTTTATTTAATTTAGAAAACTCATGAAATTTTATAAAGTAATGTTTTATTAATTGAAAAGAAACTCATCTTACTGAGAGATTTTCTTCAAATGTGTTCACTGATTTTGGAAAATATTTTAAACATAGCTTTTGTTTTTTTTTTTTTTTAAAGTAATCCGAAAAGATTTTTTCAGTTTTTTTTCATATTATTATAAAGAAAGACTTTTTGTTTCTTGGGATAAAAAATAATTTCTGCGGAAAATAACATTTCTTTGAGCACTCAAAAATAGTATTGTTGAAATTCTTTAGAGACTCACGATCACGAATGAGTTCATAGAATTTTAATGCATACTTTTTGAACAATCACCTCAATTCTTCTACCATTGAGCTTATTTATTTAATTCTTTTTTTCTTTCTTTATTTTTGGACAAGAAGCTATGTTTATCATGTTGAAGATCAGAAAAAAAAGAAAGAATTCTTTGCGGATGCAGTTAGCACATTGGTCGTGGATGGAAAATAAGCGTGCACCGGAGAAATTCAAATGGATTTGCATATGAAAGTGGCAAAAATTGCCCATTTAATCCCCGTTACAAATACACTCGAGAAGCACCTGAAGCACCCATCAAGAAATTCCCCGAAGAATTCTTGCTATTTCCATAAATCAACAATTGATTTCAGTTATGGGCTCGTGCAAAGGAAGGAAATAGAATTGAGGCCAGAAAGACGTGATGTGGTAAGAGGTATAAAAAAAGAGTATGAGAAATAATTAAAATAAAAGTGTTTTGTATGTCATAAAAATTTTTATCCATACCTGAGAGAAAACTCCCAGCTAGAGAGTCATCTTGGCCGGCTGCTAAACCAGCACAGATCAGCAACAAGATCAATGATTTTTGCATTTGGTCCTCACTTATCTCACTCCCTAATTCTAACAATTTTTTGTGTAAATGTCCTCTGGAGGATTAATTAATCCTCTCCTGCCCAAAATCAAATACCACTGGGGCTCAATTGGAATTCCACTCTGATGCTTCTGTTGCTGTTTATGGTACACGACATCGGGGTACCGTTACAATGGGGCCCCTCTTTAAGAACTCGCTGATCGTGAAGAACCTTCTACGCTAGGAAATTTGCCTTTAGAGAGTCTCTTCCTAGCTTAAGGACATCTTCTGCCAACTGATCAGCTTTAGCCCGGAAAATTCCCAAAATAACACAACTATTTTCAGGAATAAGAAACACTTAAGAACCACGTATCAATTGGCCACGGTTTAACGGTATTATCGCCGATGCTTTAAGAAGACGACTCACGTTCTTCACCTCAATGAATTCACCTGAAGACTAACGCAATATCTCCCAGACTGCCCAAGTGGATGCTCCAGCATTATTCATGTTAGGCGAAGAGGTGAGAGAAAGAGTGCTCTTAAGGTGAAACTTCTTACGCCGCGAGAACCTGTTTGTGGTACAAGAGAATCTACTGAAGATGCACTGAAAATGAAGAGTCTTCTAACATATTCATTTATTTACTCCTAGGTCCAAAATACCGAAAAATATCGTGGATGAGCTATAAAAATCAAGATGGTAGTTCTTTGTATCATTTCTAATTTTGAGTTCAATTTTAATTTTTCCCGTTGAGTGGCTTAACCAATCTTATCAAATATGGTATCGTTGGAAAGGTCTTGGAATTCTTTACAAGTTAATGGTTGATAAAATGTGAATATAAACTTAAACTCTAGATAAACTGATAAAGAAATAAATCCTTAAAGGTGGTTTTCCGTTTTTATTAAAAAAAAAATCTGATTAATGTTTGATTCAGTGATCATGTGCTTGTCCATCTCTGAGCTGAAAGTCAAACGATTAGTGATACTGACTTGAGGTTTTCTAACTGTGTTATCACACTTGCGCATTAAAATTTGAATGTGATTCACATTAATTGTCACACTGGTGAGAGTCCAAATGTGTAATTTGTGTGTTTGAATCATTTTATATTCAAAATTTGATCTATTTGTTGATAAAAAGGTAGACTTGGCCCGCAAAATTTGA